>NC_139686.1:31055958-31440958 GCF_964106915.1 Podarcis gaigeae
TACTTCATGAATACTTATAAACAAAAACCTGAGGTTTCTGTGCAATCCCAAGTATGGGCTTTCTGCCTCTTCAGGACAGTGTCTGGAACCTTCTAGAGCTTATCCATTAGGAAAATTTGGAGCCCAGCCTGCCCTCTGGAAATAGTGTACATTTGGTGGGATCTGCGCATTCACTGCTTTTGGATTACCAATGTAGTAGCAGCTTTTAAAACTTTGCTTTAAAGTGTCTTATTTCTTGGATACCTGTAAGCAACCTGCGTTCCCCTCTCTTTTCAGTTGGAGTTTTCACCACAGACTTTATGTTGCTATGGCAAACAGTTATGCACAATCCCACGAGATGCTACATATTACAGTTACCAAAACAGGTAAGAAAATGCTTGGGTACAGCATTGCACCTGCTGTGAAAAATTATATTAGATATAGGCTGGCATGCACTTATATTTGTAGCATTCTCAGCAGATTACTTCCCTTGCAAGCCAAGTGCCTTGTTGCATCAATTGACTTTTACTTCCTGTTTCAGAAATTAGGTTGTTAATATAAACTCTCCATATGCTTTAGATAAGTTCAAAGCTTTTGCAGTAAAACCATCATTTTTTCCTCTGTATGAAACAGTGCACAGAAAAGCATGCATGTTTGCATCTTGAGTTCACTGCATTTAACATTCAGTCTTGTCCTAAGGGAGACATATTTCCTGTTTTAGATCAGTTATTTCAACCAAAGCTGTAGTTGTAAAGCTGTGTTTTGTTTGAGCCGCGTGAAAAGCAGGGTGCCTGCAAGGTCAGAGAGGGGCTGACTTCACTCTGCCTCTTACAGTCTCTCACGCTCAGCTAGAATTTCTATGGTAGCAGCACTCCTGTTTGTGTGCTTGGGATCTCTTAACTATTGAGGCATAACTGTCAAGTGTTCCTGAGTATGTACTCTTGTTTAAGAAGCTAAATCTTGCACTGCATCAGACCAAGATGTACCTGGTCCAGCATCTTTTATGGGAATTTCAGTAAACCAGCAACTTCTCTGTACTCCATTGGATCTGCAGCCTTCAGTTTGTTCTCGATAGCTCTTTTCTGAAGTGGAAATTAACTGAGGAGTGAACTCTGGAGTTGTTTGATTAAATAAGCATCACCGTGCATCTTAATTTTACCACCTGCATAATGATGGCAATCTTTCTGAAGACTTGCTTTCTGTGATAGCACGGCTCTATGTTCTGCTTTGGGGTCGGAAAACATCTGATAGGAAAAGCTGTGTTTGGAGCTCTTTTAAGGGAGAAAGCAAAACTGAGAACACAACTTTTTCACGTTTTTTGTCAGGAGTATTGCTGCAAATCATGCTTTGGGTGGGTTGCTGAAGTAGATAACTAGTTCTTTAACAAATCTAAAGCTAAGCTTTCATTTATTTCTATAACTTTACAGCTTCATGCCATAAGTCATTTTTATCACAAATGCCCACTTGAAATCATCATATGTATACATATGAGCTGGGATCCAAAGAACTGCTGTAGGTGTGTACATGGGCTAGGACATTGCTACTGGATTTTTTTACCTTTAATCAGCAGACTGTCATGCCATATCACAGCTTTTGAAATTAAGAGGAGTTTCAAAATCAATGTGGAATGGAAGGTTGCTGTCCAAAACATGCAAGGCAAAGCCCCCCCCCCCCCCAGCAGATAACACTAAGTGGTTCTTTGGACACTGGTCTTTTGAATGTCCAAATCAATGTTTGTCATTGTATCAGTGTAATAAATAAACTAACCTGTTATAGATAGGAAACATAGGTGGTGAAGAAGTGATCCGTTCCTTAGCAATTACATTTCCTCTAGTGTTGGTTTTGCTTTGCTTTATAATACTGTCACAGTTTTGTTTTTTGTTTTTGTTTCTTTTTGTTGTATGTTTGCACTCAAATTAACTTGCTTAGCAATGGAAAGGCTGCAGTTTCTGTGCACTCTTGAGGGTAAAAAAACATCTTGAGTAAAGCATTCAACATTAATTTAGATGAAGATGGAATCCTTTTAATATGTCAATTATACATCAATTTGGAGGCATGGGACATCAGTACGTCACATATTAAGAACATACATATGCATATCTGATTGTCAGATGCCTTAAAGCACCTGTCATTTTGGCAGATCATGAACAATTACATAGAAATTGTTTTGGGGATGGTTACTGCTGCTTTAAACAGATGTTGCAAACAAAAAATGTTTTGAGGGGAAGGACTGGCCTGTCAACATTTGAGCATTCTCAAGATGGATTGTTTTCACCCCTTTCCAGCCCTCTCCTGGCAGATGTTCTTGTGAAAAGAGTTGCTACCCTGATGCAGATGTCAGAGCAGCAATTGCTCTTACCCTTTCTTCATTTTGATTCTCTGCTTTATTGTAGCATTGATTATTGAAATGAGGAGGGCATGGGCATACTAAAATGGAATACTCTTTTTATTTGCTATAATTTGCTGCTTGTGATCCCATTTGAGAGATTTAATGCTAATCTGTGCTTTGCCTTGGCTTTCTGCTTTGTGTTGTCCTGTCTTGCTTCTGTGTTTTTGTTTTCCGTCCTGCAAATCCCTATTTCTTTGTTCGTGTGTGTGTGTTGTTTTTTTATTTCTCCTTCATGCTTGTCGTTGTCTGCACTTGGCTTTGATTGCAAAAAAACCAACCCAAACAAAAAAACAAAACCAAACACAAACTCTGGGTCCCATAAATCTTCATCATTGAATGTCCCTGTCGCCGTTGATGACCTGCTCTCTGCTCCCGCCCCCCTCCTTGGCCTGCTGTGATTGGTGGCTCCGTTGCTTGGCTTGGGCTGTGTTGTGTGGACGGAACAGTTCACCCAAATATGGCCTTCTTGCCGACAGGTATCATTTCTGCGAGAAGTGCTTCAATGAAATCCAAGGAGAGAGCGTTTCTTTGGGGGACGACCCATCACAGCCTCAAACGTGAGTAGCTATCTCCTTTCTAATTATGTTTAAATTTCTTAACAACATTTATCATAGCATTAGTCAATCTCATACTCTAAATACTATTAAACAATTGACATCAAATTTATGGTAAAATTCCTTATTTGATGCTGAGGCCTTGTGCAATTAATTATGGGAGGAACAGAGGACAGGAATATTATTTGAAAACTAGACAAACCTTATGTTTCAGAATGAGCTTTAGCTTTTAAAACACATATTTTGGTGAGAATATGAAAAACCACTTTTGAAAAGTAGAAGCATTCTTCCAGTTTATATGCTAGATTTAATAACGACCTAATGTTTAAGAATTCCAATCCCACCTGAGCCTGCAAAATTTTTTGTTGTTTCTGCTTGTAGAAAAGAGACTTCACAGCTTGCTTTAACTTTTAACTATTTTGTGCATGTGCATGCACACACATACACACAATGACTACCTTTAATCTGTTGAGCAGGAGATCCAGTAAGGAATTGTTCAGGCAGGTACCTAACTGAAAGTAGGCCTAAATTTGAAAACACGGGTGACAGATTTTCCTGCTCTAAATAGGGTTATGTTGGAGCAGAGTGTTTATAGGAATTGTTTGCTGGAGGTTGCAACCATGTTCTGACACTTAGAATATTTATGTGTCTTTACATATTGGCCATATTTGAACGCCACATCCTCTTCTCCTTAGGCACAGCTGCAAGGATGAGATGAGAACTGCATGTTGTCCAAACCCTAAACTGTGACTAACCGTAACTATGACTTGCAACAACTCAACTTCAAACCTTGTGTTATGAAGCATGCTTGTTTCAAACAACCCATAGTTAATGCTAGCCACAGTTTAAGTTAAGTTCAGATGACATGGTGTTGCGGTTAATCTAACCCAGAAGTGGAACCATTGGAACTCTCAGGAGGGGGGAGTGCACAAGCTCAAGGCTTGTGTCTCACTCTTGTCATGCTGATGTGTGACTTGTCGTGAAATCTGGACTGGGTCAATGTGTAAGGCTCCCTTGCTTCTACTTCAATATTTGTAATGTTGTTCTGATAGTTCCATAATATGTGAAATAGATTACTTAATTGCAGTAAGTGGAGGTCCTTTGCCTGATGGATTCTGGTTATATGTGAAAATATATAAACAGGGAAGGTTTGGGAAGCAGGAAAGAGCCTAATGCCGAGGATTAAACAAGAAGCGCTTGGAAGGAGACTTAGCTAAAAACGTAGTCTTCAGTCTTGTCCACCACTAATCTTACCTACAGGAGAAAATATGTAGTACATTTTTGGAGAAGTGCCCTAAAATGCTTTTAAATACATTTTTAATGCTAAAATACACTGGATCTCAAGAGACATAATTTTTAGTCTGGTTGGATTCTGAGGCAGCAAATGTCTTCCAGAAAAGGGAAGTTTCCTACCCTTCAAAAGGTGAAAGGGAGCTAGCCAGGAAAAGCTTCTCTAGGCAACAATTTCATAACTGGAACATCACCACCAAGAACATCCTAGACGTCCAGATTTTTCCTCTAGTCCAAGAGCACTCTTTGAAATCTGAGAAACTGTTGTAGGCACTACAAAATATCCTTTCATATCCAGGCCAAGTTCAAGGCGTTACTATTGATATCTTAATACAAAGCCCTCAACAACTTGGGATCCATTTACTTGTGAGATCACCTTACCTCATTATATGCACATTTGATCTTTGAACATTTTAAAATACCTATTGTAACTTTTTTTGTTGACATTACATTAACTTATGTCTTGTAAACCACTTAGAGGTTTATTACAATTAAGCAGTACGGTATATAAACTTTGTTAAATAAACATCACAGAAGGTTAACAGGTAATGCTTAGATACACACACACCAAAGCAGGCAGAATACCTCTCCCCCACAAAAAAAATAATACAAACAATTGCCACTCCCCTGTTCTTCCCCAAACTTGACATTTATTCATTTTGTATACTGCCCTTCATCCACAGATCTCAGGGCAGTTAGTTCACAACATTAAATTACAATATAAAAACCACAAAATACATAGTAAAAAAGAACAACATCAACAACTTATAATGAAGGGATTTGAGAAGTGGGGTCCCTAAGAATTTGGGTTAGTACTGGTGCTTTTTAACTTGTTCATAAATCACCTGAAATTAAGCACGAGGAGTGTATCAGCCAGTTTTACTGATGATACTGAATTGTTAAGGTGGTAAAACCAAAAGAGTATTGTGAGGAGCTCCAAAAGAATCCAAACTGGATGAATGGGCATTAAAATAGCAAATGCTGTTCCCAAAATTTCAGTTCCATGTGGGGTACCTATGATATTCCTTCATGTTATGAGGGCCCAGATCAGGTAAAGCCTTAAAAGCTGAAACCAGAAATTTGAGTTTGTGGTTGGAAGCAAACCAGTAATCGATCCTATTAAGTGTAGCATAATTCTTATGGCCAGCAAAAGTCTGCTACATTCTGGATCAACTTCTGAAAAAAATTCTAAAGCAGCTTTATAGACAGCACACTGCAGTAGTTCAGTGGTAGAAGTTACAAAAGCACGTGCTACAAAAGTTATTAACAATAATTTCCTAACCTAATTTAATTAGTTTGATATTGTTCTAAAAGGGTGCTTTTCAACAAAGCCTCTTTGGAACAGCTTACCATAGTAGAAAAGAATGAAATAGCTAGCAACATTGCGATAAACAAAATCATGTATCTGATAAGGTAAGCTCTAGTCCGTGAAAGCACATGCCATAATAAAATGTGTTGGTCTTTAAGATGCCACAAGACCCTGTTAATTTTGCTGTAACAGACTAACATGGCTACTACCTGTCTGGTAACAATAAACCCAAATAAGCAGCAGGGGGGGGGGGGGAATATGACAGTCACTAAAATAATAGATCAGATTGCAGCAGCAATTTGATTAAAAGCCTTGGTAAAAAGGAAATTGAGCTGAATCAAGGTAGAAGTAACTGCCATATTTATGTCTAGAGAGACTATTCAAATACAGAGCACCATCACTGAATAGATGCTCTCACTAAAAGAGTTGAGGGCACCTGGAAAAGGGTGTTGGAAGGTGGGCTGGTGCATATAAGAAAAGATGGTCCTTCTTAAGTATTCTAGTATCAAGCTGTTCAGGGCTTTAAAGGTATAAAAATGACATTTGCATTGAACTTTGAAATATTGGGTAACTTTGTAGAACTATTAATACTGCAGAGGTGCTGAAACTAGTGTGTCCTGCTTAACAGTTTATCGGTTGTGTTTGGAACCAGATGAAGTTTCTGAACCAATTTTAAAAGCAACCCCATACCATATACAACATATAACAGTAGTCAAACTCTGAAATTTCCACAGGGTAGAAAACTATGTCCAGGCTATCATAGTAAAAGCAAGTATTACAGTTGAGAGAAGATAAGGAGGTCTCACTAACCCAAAAGCTAGTCATAAGTTGTATATTAATAACTGTCAGGCTTTAAAGATGATGTGTTTTATAAAATGGGGTTTCATAATACGTCAAACTGTAGAATGTGTTTAAATAGTACGTTCTGTACTTCCTAGTAGCCTCTTTGTGCTTGTCTGCTCCCCAATCTGTGATGGAGGGTTGAATTTGGATGGTTAGAAGCTGCATGGTGACTGCATGGTTCCTGTACCTAGTGAGGAAGAAATTATCTGTAGCTTCTGATGACACTGCTAAGCCCTAAGACTTTCTGGATTTTTAAGCATTTGCAGAGGGGGAGGAGTGCTTAAGTGTGTGGTCACAGATTATGAATGGCAACTCCGGTGTCTTAAAACCTTTAAAGTAGCCACTACATTGCCCTAGATATTTGAATTCACCTGTAGTTTTCCTTCCTCTCAAAATTTTTAATTCTTAAGAAGCAGAATGCATATGGAGTTCTATTGGGCTGTGTAGCAGGGTTTCCTGTAGGTGATAGGCAGATTTATTATTATTATGAGCAGCTACGTATTTTTGTTACAACTGTGATTATCAATTTGTCTCCTCAGCACAATAAATAAAGACCAGTTTTCTAAAAGGAAAAATGATACACTGGACCCTGAACAGTAAGTCATGCTTGAGCAGCTCAAATCACTTGTCATTTAAAAAATGAAATAAAGTTTTTTTCACCATTTATTCATTGATTTATTTTTGCAGGGGGGTGGGAGGGGTGAGTGGAAGGCTTTAGCATTATTCTCTTAGTTTATCACCTGCAATATTGATGATCTGTTGTACCTTAAGAAAGCAAATATTTGCCTGCCTAAGTATAGCCACATAATCTGAGTTTGGGGTAGAAAAGCCTTTGATTACTTTAGTCAATATTACAAAGTTATATTGAATATATTTGTTTTGAAGTATAAAACATTGACTTCACTTTTTCAAAAGCCTCCCAATCCTCTTTGTAAACATTTAACTGTGCTTTGTCATGTACCTAGTTCTGCCTTCAGACTTAGATGTACAGGAATCTTAGTTGCTGTGAATTATTTTAGTAGTGGAATGTAAGAAAAGAGAAGCTATATAATGCATAACTAAAATCAATGTAGACCATATGGGGAGCAGTGGTTTGCATTTGGGCATAGTACACTAGACTGTTGCTGAGAAAAGATACATGTACAGCAGATCAACAGGTTTGAAATTGTACAGTTCTGAATATTTTGTACTTGGGCTACATAATCTTCAGTTCCAACACATTTTTTCTAAATCAGTTATCTTCAACAACTTCCTGTGTTGCTTATACTTTGATTCTCTCTTCCAGGTTTGTTGAATGTATAGAATGTGGAAGAAAAATGCATCAGATTTGTGTGCTTCACAATGAGACAATCTGGCCATCTGGGTGGGTTGCTTCCTGCTTTTTCTTTCCTTTTTTCTTACAAAGATGGTAATTTGTTGATGATGTGCTTTTTGTGTACAATTAAAAAAATGACAAAATGACTACAGTTCTATCTGGCAAGAGTGCTGGTGGTCTAATTTAAAACAGCAACCATGCCAGTTTAAAATTGTTTTTCTAAAACGCTTGCCATTAAGTTGCTATTTTCAAGTCAGTTGATAAACTTGCCCTCTTAATAGACATTTGTTAACATGCTCCTATGTAATATCAATGCTGCCTTTAGAGGGGCTTTCTACAACTCAGATCCCAGGAACCTTGATTTTCTAGTTCCAATAACCTTACTACTGCTGCCACAGATCACAGAATGCACAGAGAGCATCATTTATATGGTCCATGATGCAGTATTTCAGAAGGCAGGCTAACATTCTCCACAGCATTCTCCATTCTGTCCTTCCAGTATATTGTCCTAGTTGGGATTTATGCTCTCCTTTGAAGAAAGTGCTGTAGGGAAATAGCTGAAGTGGTAGTATAGTGTACATTAATCACTGGATCAGCTTAAAATTAGTGCTCATCTTAAACCGGAAAAGGGAAGTTAATTGATAAAACATATTTTTGGCAATAAAACCTTTTAGTGATTTCCTAATTTATTGTTGATACATACTAAAACATTGATCAAATCCAATATGCTATCCTTTTTTAAAAAAAGAAATAATGGTTGAAATAAGTACTGGATATCAGGATGTTAGAAAATATCAAAGAATATTTTTGTGGAGATTATTCACCTTTTTGTTAAGAATATATTTTGAATTTCTTTTTTCCCCATTTCTATTTCAGCTTTGTTTGTGATGGTTGCCTAAAGAAAACTGGGCGAACCCGGAGAGAAAATAAATTTTGTGCTCGAAGTAAGTGAAGATACGCCTTGTCTTCCTCAGCCCTTTGGTTGCTTTATTTAAAGCATTTTAATCCTGTCTTTCTTTAAGATGGCTAACAACAACATTAAAAATCAATACAATAGAGAATTTCAAGTACAACAAAAATAAAATAGCAAGTTAAAATGACAGTCCCAATTGCCCACTTATAACTTTTTAGCAAAATTAAAACTCTAAAGTCCAAGAGCCTTCATAAAAAGAAGAGTTTCCCTTGGCAGGGAGTTCCAGAGGCTGGACACAGAACCTGAAAAGGTCTCATGGACCCAGCAAGATGCATTTCAGGGGTCAGAGCATCCACTTGATGCTCACTTACCGATTAGGAAATAAATCTTACTAATTTCAGAAGATCCTATAGCTAAGTGATATGTTGAGAACTGTTGTTATTACATGCTGTTTTTTTCACTGAGCCACAGAAATTAACTTGAGGTAGTCTATTGACCAGATCAGTTCCATTTGGGTACTGACAATATTCCTCTATCAGGAACATGATCCTAACGTTACTCTGCCTTTAAGGTGTAATTTTGAATCTTTGGTCATTTTTATAATAAGAAATTAGGCAAGTATAGAAGTCCTTGCCTATCAGTAACCGCCTGGTAACTTGCGCTGACAAGGTGCAATTAGGAGGCCCAGATCTCTGCACATCCTTGAAATATGGAAGACATTAACTTGCAGCCAAACATTTGGAGTTTTCCCCATTATCCTAAAATGGAAACCAAGCCACTATATGAGCCTGATACTTAAAGTCTCAACATCTGTTTGCTTTTCCCCCATAATTAAAGCTTCCTGGATTTATTGGGATCATTGCTTGAGAATTGGGGTGGGGGTGGGGGTGTTGTATTGTGCATGCTATTTGATTTCCAGTTTCTTTCCTAATCATTCCCAATACTGTTTGCCTTTTTTCTATGCTGCTGCATGCAGTGCTTTTAGTGAGCTATACACAGATAACTTTTTCCTAAGTAGTCCATTCAGGAACAATCTTGCTAGTATGGTGGACAGTTTAAGATGCTGGAGATAGATCTTAAAAGAGCTCTAGTGCCCTGCTAGGGACATCATGACAAGCATATGGTCAAAAAGTACTGGAATCATGTTTCTAGATGAATTCCATTGTCTTCATTTAGGCGATATATATGCCTGATGCTATCCTCTTTTCTTGGGGAGAACATTATGCAGATGTTAATTACTAGCTTTATTGAAAACTGTTAGCAGGTTAGTTCAGTTCTACATCATTCAGTTGGTAGATTAATAGGCAAAAGTTTTAGATTAACATCAAGGGCAAAAGCGTGCAAATTTTAATCAGTGGGTCTCAAGGTAAAGCTATACCTATTTATATTAGGCGATTTTGGTGTTGATGTTTACTGTAATAGTATGCTGAGAGTTCTTTGTTTTATACAGGGTTACCAGCCACAAGACTTGGTACATTCTTAGAGAACAGAGTGAATGAGTTCCTGAGAAGACAGAATCACCCTGAGTCAGGCGAAGTCATAGTTAGGGTGGTTCATACTTCAGAGAAAACTGTAGAGGTAAAGCCAGGGATGAAAGCAAGGTATGTTTTTCCTCAAGTCTTTGAGTTATGTTTCCTTATGAATCCTCTAGTTGCACAGTTACTATGTGTGTTAAAGCAATGCATAATATATCATTTTCGTAATCAAAGAGCACTTGGCAATATCTTTGCCATCAATCGTATCTCACATTTATGAGTTTCAAACTGTTATTTCTATGACTTTCCCATTATAACAGTTTTTTTTAAAGTAAGGTGAATTAATTCAAAAATGTTGATCATAGGGATTAAATAGAGTATTGGCTTTTCATAATTTATAGCTAAAAAATAAAATTTAAGGAGTAAAACATAATATTTCAGTAGGCTGTAGATACCCTGAACTGCTAAGTTTTCATTTGCAGGCTAAGGTGGTCAGATCTCTTCTAATGTTAAGATATTTCCTCGCTTCCCCACATTCCCCATGGAATGTCATATTGTGAAGTGTTTTTAATGCTGCTATTATAGTATGAATGATTATAACAATTAGGACATTCACTGTTGGTTGCATATCTTGTTACTTAGATTTCACACAATGTATTGTAAGGGTGAGGAGAAAAGGTATGTGGGAGATGTTGGGAAAGACTAGGAAATGAAGGGTAGTAAATTAATCACATTAAGGAGACTGAACAGGCATCTCTTATTGTTTAATTCTTATCAGAGATGGCTCTAATTCTCTCCATACTTACCGGTGTGCTCATTTAGGTTTTGTGCAGTTTATTAATTAGACATGCGGTTATGCTATCAAGACATTTAAAGCTGTTTTCATCATTAAGGTTAAACTACAACAGAACAAGGCAATTAAAACAAATCCATTATAAAATAAATAGCAGAAGTTACTAATTTTTATTTTGGGTACGATATCTGCATTTTTGAAACTGTACCACATGACTAGAATTTCTGTTACCTTTATTCTGTCATGCTTGTCTTCAAAGAATGCCTTTAAATTATGTCTTTACATTTTGCAGGTTTGTAGATAGTGGAGAGATGGCAGAACAGTTCCCTTATCGAACAAAAGCCCTCTTTGCTTTTGAGGAGATTGATGGTGTCGATTTGTGCTTTTTTGGTATGCATGTTCAGGAGTATGGATCAGATTGCCCTCAACCCAATCAGAGGTAAAGAAATACACTGATGAAGTTTTATTATTTTGATGGTAGTTATGTTTGGATTGTTGCTAGATATGCCATTTTGAAGGTTTAAGAGAGGTTGAATTATTTGCCCCAAATCAAACTGCAAGATTTGTTGTAAATGTCTACAGTTACCCTCTACTCCTGCTCCATCTCTGACTTTCCTTTCTGCTGGTTGATTCCCCCCCCCCCCAAAAAAATGTGTTTACTTCATAGAAGCAACTGGAAAGTTTTTATCTTTAAGGTTTTCTGGTTTTTGGCTAGCTTTGCTAGCCAAGCCAAAAATTGTGGTTGCCAGGTTTGCTCTTCCCACCCTGTCCCATCCCCCCGTGGCTTGATGGAGGCAATCGCCTCCACTTAGCAGCAAAAGAAGTCCTGTGGGAAAGGCAGGCCAGGACCATTCTGGCTTCACCAGTGCTCAACAAAGGAACTCAAAGTAATGGCCAAAGACTGTCCCCCTTCTATGGGAGAGAGGGAGTGTCACCATTGAGCAGCCACTGAAGAAGCCCTCAAAGCAGATTGGTGTTGGTTTTAAGCCCATATGTTCAAAGTGGGGGCTTGGAGCAATGAAGATGATAACCATCCCACACCTTCTTCCTAACCTTAGAACTGGGGAGAGGGGCAGGGATCATCAGAATGCTTCCAGGGGACAATCTCCACCCATCTTTGGAGCATCAGAGTTGGCAGAAGACTCCCCATGGCACTCCCCATGGCAAGCATAATTGTTGAAGCTTGTTTATCTTTTATATGTAATAATAATAATAATAATAATAATAATAATAATAATAATAATAATGTTTTTCCCTTAAATTCAGTATTTTCTACAGAATTAAATGAATAAGCTCATCTGCTCATATTGGTCTTCTACTTGGGGATGGATTGTTAAACTATTGCAATAACTGTTGGGAGATGTATCCTGAGACCATTGTGCTAGCCACATAATGTGCCCATATCTCTAGAAAGGGGGAAAGTAGCCTATGAGTGACCTATTTATAGAGGTCAAGTAATGCCTAAAGTTTTAATGCAAGCTAAGTATTCGGTATTTGAGAGATGTTAATACTTCTTAGAAGTGGCACCATGTAAACCAGTACTACATTTTTTTCTCCTGACATTATTTCTATTTATTATGCTGCATTGTTAATGAGACTATATATGTTTGTTACTGTAATAGACCTGCCTTACAAAACACTTGAGAACATCCAACGTTTGAGGCTTGCATGCCAGAGAGAGATCTAGCCCAACAAGTTTGCAGGATTGGTTTAAATATCAACTGTGATCTGATACTATAAAGACTCTCCTCCTGCAAGAGAGAGGAGTGGTTGTGGTCGGGAGCCGGGCTCCCCCTCAAGCAGGAGGCGTTAGCCCCCTGCCTCCCACTTACCTGGCTGACGCCCACGGGCAGGCACCCAGCCAGGTGCCTGCGAGGGGGGGTGTTTAGCAGCCTAAATTGCTGCGGCGCCAGCCTTCCGGCCTCACTTTTTGTCGTCCGGACGCAAGTCTATAAGTACAAACCTTCAAGGAGCTTTTGACTTGTATGTTCACTTTTTGCCTTCCATTGCACAGGACAGTTCCCTTTCTGGTCTGAGGCAAGTCAGAGTTAGTCATTTTGTCCGAACTGTCAAACTATGGTTAGTACTTCACCTGTGGGCCAGTATTGGAAACAAAAGTTTGATCCCGTTTTCTGGCCAAAGACAAATCTTAGTTTTCCAGTTCACATAAAATCACAGCATGCAAGCCTAAAGCTTCTTGAAGGTTCATTCTAGTAGCACCAAACCAAGGTTTGACATTGTGACTGAACCTTTCTGACATTAGTTTCTTCCAGAGATGAGTGCTGTAAAATAAAATATAAAACAAGGGCCCCCAACTTTTGGAGTTTTAAGGCCACCTTTGGAGATCTAAAACTCTCATGGGCATCCCAAGATATAAGTTTCAGAGAAGAAAATAGTGATGCTCAGAATACCCCCCCAACAGACAAAACACCTATACATCTCTGATAACAAATATCAGATTAAAAAAGCAGTTAACATACCCTCTAAAATAGGCAACCTTCCCCAGAACAAATACAAGACAAGCAAGCCCCCCAAAAGCTCATTTAAAGAAACATTAGAACTGAAGGGCAAGAGGTATTGGTGGCCACTAAGGGGGTGTCACTGAGGACACCATGGTGCCCACAGGTGCCATGTTGGTGACCCAAAGTATAGAATATTACATTGCAAATAGAGAAAAAGTTTGGGCAGGGAAATGGCAATGTAATTGAGATAGCTATGTAAACAAAACAAAAATGTGAAGGAAGACAAATTACTCAAATGTAATGGAATGGTGAGGTATTTGAATAATGTTTCTGGTTATGGCCTGGATTTATGAATGTTCTCTGTTCTTTATCTAGGAGAGTATACATATCTTACCTTGACAGTGTTCACTTCTTCCGCCCCAAATGCCTGAGGACTGCTGTATATCATGAAATCCTAATAGGATACCTAGAATACGTTAAAAAGTTGGGGTAAGCTTTCTGTTCTTTTGCAGTAAACTCCATACTATCCCAAATGATTGAAAATGATAGATCTTCAGAAGTAAATTGTGGGTATAGATGTGCCCAAATTAGTAATTAACCTTAATGAGCAAGAATATACAGTTAGGTTGCTTGTGGCAACCGTACAGTACATTTTAGGTCCCTTCAATGTATGGGCAGAAGTCAGTATATAGAGAAGTTCCAGCTTGACAAGTCTGATCTGAGTGTTTGTAAAGGAAAACAATTCCTGCAGTGCTGACTTACAAAAATAAAAATAGTCTTAAATGTTGTCTTCTATTATTGTATTGATCAGTGATGTGAAAATCTCTTGTAATTGCTTTCAAATAACCCACCTATGGCGTAAAACTTCTTTTCCGTCTCTACCTTTTCCCTGAATTATTTTCTTTAATGTCTCTTTTTAAAAGTTTGTATATCTGAGGGCAGAGCCTTTGTCTCATTTTATGTAGTGATAGTCACCAGCACTGAGTAGAGATTTTGACGCATGAGGTGCTTCAGGAGATAATGTGTCTGGAGGGGGGAGAGAAATGAAACCAGGGTGGATTGATTGAAAATAAATAAAACCAGCATGATGTGAGAGGTCTCATTTAACTAGATTAACCTGAATTAATTTAACCAAATTGTAGACAAAACTAAGTAAATGACAAAGTGAAATAAGCCAGAGGAAGTGGGATGGATTTGAAGAAAATGTAGAATAATTAGTGATATGCTTATAAAAAGAGGTCCCACAAATATCTCTGTTGTGAAAAAGGTGTCTGATTATACAAATTTTGAAATCTAAGCAAAGGGACAGTTTAAGATCTGTATCAATGGGGTTTTGATGTTTCTCTCTGCTTTTTTTAATCATAGTTGCTACATAATTCTTGCCTGGGTAAAGTAACCCTTTTCTCTACTTAAATGTTCTTTGCTATCAAATGAAGCAGATAGAAGTTGGCTACCCAAAATAAACTGACACAGATTTATAAGCTGCTGACCACCACATCTTGGTTGTTGAGAAGATAAGCTGTAGAAGACTGGGGAAAGAGTGCATTCTGCCATTAAATTGTAACTATAATGGTAGAAATGGGCACACAAGCAAAAGTTAAAGTAGAAATTGGCTGATAAAGCAGCAAGAAATATTGGTCAAGTTGCTTCAAGGGGAAGAAGCATAGGCAGTAGATTCTGAACAATTTGACTTCAGGACCTAGCATTTCCTTGAGCACCCCAGAATCTCCTCCCATCTGTCGTAAGTATTGAAAGGGAGTGGTGCTGGCAGTGATTACCAGATAGTTCAGGTGCAACTGGTCTGCCTTACAAGGCTGTTGTGCAGCAGTTGCACAAGGAATTATAGATAAATGGAAGGGACAAAGAACTACCTAGCATCTACTTGGGAGTCCTTCTCCAACACAACATGGGCTGGAAGGTCCATCTGGCATATGTATTAAATAGAGCTAAAGCCCTTTCCTTTGCGCTACTGCGTTTTTTCTTTTCAGATGGGGCTTTCCATATTCCATCAGTGTTAAAAGTTTTCAAGGCAAAGGTGATTGCAACAATAGCATATGCAATCCCAATATGGGGGTCCTTTGTTAATCTAACCCAATTGGAGGTAATCCAAAACCAGCTGCTAAGAAGGTTGCTAAAATTACCCAGGTGTGTAGGCAATACTGCTATACGACTCGAACTAAATGTTACATCTCTAGAAACCACATTATGGAAATGCATCCTCTGTTACTGGTTGGCATTATGGCATAAACTTCCAAATCTCCACTTGATACAGTGTCTCTGGAGAGACGACTTCCCTAGCCCTTGGGGAAAAATAATACATGGGAAACTTGTGTCCTTAGGACTATCTCCATCTGAACTACTAAAATTGGATTTAATTTCTGCCAAGAGAATTATAACTCACAAATTAGAGGAGATGGATTTACAATTTAATATTGCGACAGGTGGTGGCACCTGTTCGCCGATAAACCTTGGCTTAACACCACCAACGAAACTTCCATCTTATTTAACTACCTTATCTGTGGTGATGCACAGGTACGCCTTTATAAAGGCTAGATTCAATGTTTTCCCATCAAATGTGTTGGGTAACAGACTCTCCAACGGACAGATCTCACTCCTCTGTGACTGTAAAAGTGGATCTATAGAATCGTTATATCATATAATCTTCTGTTGTCCTTTACATTCGGCTTCACGGTCCAAGTTTCTGGCCCCATATTTATCGAGAATTGCTGACAGACCTCAGGAAGCCCAAATAATATACTTATTAAACGACGAAGACTCAAGTAGATCCCTTGTAGTCGCTAGATACCTGATTAATGTCTTATTTCATAAGAGGAGAAATGGATCACTGTATGACTCTGACAGCTTAGCCAAACTTAAGAACCATCAATAAGTGCCAGAACTAAGACGCATATCCCCCAAAATCTGAGGGATTTGAATTGCGGTTGACATAGAGGGAGCTTATTGTGTATAGTTTACTTAATTGAAGTAAAATTGGTTTTATAGGGGTGTTTTAACTTGGAACTGTTTAAATTGTATTGTTTATGGATAAACTTTGATGTATTGTTTTAGATATGGGCCAATGGCCGTAATAAATCAATCAATCAATACCTAGCATCTAGTTGGGGAGGGTATATAGGGCAAAATAGTTTAGAAAGAATGGTGAGCATTCTAAATCTGACCTATTTTTCCATCCCCAAAGAAAAGGAGCCTAAATTCAATAAGACAATATTAATAAAAACCATTAAAAACTCAGATTTCTCCCAGTTTTGCAAGTATTATTGAGCATAGCCTGTAACTGTTTTCAAACAGAGATTGGGTGGGTTGAGTTGGACAATAAGCTCTTTCCATTGGCTACCGCTTCAGGCTTCTGAATCCCTTAGAATAGTTTAAAGGTATATGAATCAGTTCTGTTTCTGAAGCTAAGCAGTTTTGGGTCTGACCAGTTAACTTGGATGGAGAGGTCATCTGCATCATTTATACATTGCTCCTTAGATGCAATATTTCTAGGCTGACCTTGGCTCTGCTTGGAGGTTGTAAAAGAAACTCTTGCTCCTGAAAAGATGGATCAATGAAGTGGGCAACACAGTGAAACACTATAATGAATAACAGAACTAATGGTATTGACTTTTCCCTTTAATTCCTATTAGGTATACAACGGGACATATATGGGCCTGCCCACCTAGTGAAGGTGATGATTATATTTTCCATTGCCATCCTCCTGACCAAAAGATACCCAAACCCAAACGACTGCAAGAGTGGTACAAAAAGATGCTGGATAAATCTGTGTCAGAGCGCATAGTGCATGATTACAAGGTTGGTTGTGAATTAGTTTAAATATCACCTTTAGTTCTTGCCCCTTACATATACTGGAACAGGAATTTATTTTGAGAAAAATGTCGAAATATTTTTTAGAATATTGCTTAGCTAACAGTACTTAAAAGGTAATGTCTGAGAAACATTTGGATCTTATGAAGCATTTCAAATTTGGTGGATAGAAAAAAACTAGCACCATAAACAACAGCACTATTTTTTAAAAATAAGCCTAGAAGAAAAACAACTTTGAAGAATTAAAGTGTCCCAGAGTGGTTGGGGCAACCTAGTCAGATGGGCAGGGTACGAATTATTATTATTATTGTTGTTGTTATTATTATTATTATTATTATTATTATTATTATTATTAATGTTCAAGAGAGACTAGGAGGCCTTCTGCATGAGAATTTCTGCTTTTGCTCCTGTCATCAATGTGATGTGTACTGAGAAACATTTTGTGTTGCAGGATATTTTTAAGCAGGCAACAGAAGACCGTCTGACAAGTGCAAAAGAGCTGCCTTACTTTGAAGGGGACTTCTGGCCTAACGTTTTAGAAGAGAGCATTAAGGAGCTAGAGCAAGAGGAAGAGGAGCGAAAGAGAGAAGAGAACACTAGCAATGAGAGCACTGATGTAAGGAAGTCATGTTTTCCCAACAAATGTCATTCATCACTTTATTTCCTAAAATCTACAACTGGCATATTGAACTGGACCCAGGACCCAGGAATCCCCTCTAGAATTATTTATTAATTTCTAATAGGTTTGTTGGCGGAAAGGAACAAGGAACCAACCCACAACATTTTGTTTTCATTCAGGAATTACTTCTTAAAATTGCCTGAAGAACATTTTAGCTGCCATAGTTTTTGCCTCTTGTGTGATAAGATCAAGACATGAATATGTGCCTTACCTGGCTTAAGTTGCCACCTTTGCTTCTGGGACTGATGGATAATTGATGTGTTGTAATAACTTCTTTGTGGTTGCTTGTTTACTCTTGGGAACCAAATGTGTCTTGCCATTTTCAAATTAGACTCAATTCTTCATTCACATTGCAGGTCAGCAAAGGAGATAGCAAA
Source organism: Podarcis gaigeae (assembly GCF_964106915.1). Classification (NCBI taxonomy): domain Eukaryota; kingdom Metazoa; phylum Chordata; class Lepidosauria; order Squamata; family Lacertidae; genus Podarcis; species Podarcis gaigeae. Next base: position 31,074,162 of record NC_139686.1, read on the forward strand.
AACGCCAAAAAGAAAAATAATAAGAAGACCAGTAAAAATAAGAGCAGCTTGAGTCGTGGTAATAAAAAGAAACCTGGAATGCCTAATGTCTCCAATGACCTTTCCCAGAAACTGTATGCCACTATGGAAAAGCATAAGGAGGTAAGAACAATATTTAAAGTATCTGAATGGCTGCAGCATCTAAGTGCAAGTGAAATATATCCTTGGACTGTAAAAGTAGGGGCTTTATTACTTCCATGTTGACTGAGGGAACTTCATGACCAAATAATAATCTTCTTTTCATTTGCCACACAAGTTAGAAGCATGGTTAATTTAATCCAGTGGTGTGAGGCTTCTGAGGGAATGTATTGAAATGAGCGGCAGACTGCACACATACATGCTCTGTGGAACATTGTGGAAATTAGTTGCATACATGTTTCTATTTGTGTTAAAAAGGTTTTTAAAATCTTATTTCTCCTGGGTATTTAGATAATATACAAAAACAAAATCTTTTCTTATCTAATAAACCTATATAGCTATTTTAAGGTCTGTATTGTAAATTGGAAAGTTGAGCTTTTTTGCCAAATTCTAAGGCACAATGAAGCATAAGGCATGCTGTAAACCTATGAGCATGTTATCAAACACATGTGAGAGTAAGGGAAAACTGTGAAAGAAAACAAGTGCTTTTTTTCTAGAAAAATAGGTACCAGTACTCACCATGAAGTTGTTACAGTAAGTGCCATACTTTTTAACAACAATAGAGGTGCTGGTACTGCATACCCTTGAGGACCCCCTGGAAAAAAAAAACACTGAAGAAAATGCTCAATTGGGGCATGCAATCAGGTTGAGGTTGCATTGTGGCCAAGTGATTTTGGGTTGACTTTGTTGTGGTAAATGAAGTTAAACATACAGATTGGAGCATTATAAACCAAATAATCTGAATTTGATTTGTATAACACAAAAGTATTATAACTAGGTGTTTTACTATTTCAGGTATCTTTTAGGGCAGGGGTGGGAAACATTCTAGCCCAGAGAGCCAAATTGTTCTCTCTCCAACCCCTTGTAGGCCAAATTTGACAGCTAGTTGTCCCCTAACTTCTTACTCTCGATGCTGCTGGGCCTGGCCCCTGATATGTATAGCAGGGTGGGGCCCAGAGACATTGAGAATAAGGTTGATGGCACTTGTTGCCTAATGCCCAGCTCTTTTCTCTACAACGCTGGGCCAAGGAAGTACAGGGGGGCTAGAATTGTGCTGCTGCTGCTGCTGCTGCTGCTGCTGCTGCTGCTGCTGCTGCTGCTGGTCCCATCCTGCAGTAAACTTGACAAAATACGGAGCAGTTGTGGCTTGTTCCTGATGTTCGGAGCATGTTGACTACTTCAGACTCCACAATGAGACTGAAAGACAGAGAACAGAAAGCATTGTATAGTTAAGGGTGATGAATCAAACCTCTTGGAATAAAGCCTAAAATCCATTACTCTCTTTTTCAGGTATTCTTTGTGATCCGTCTCATTGCTGGTCCTCAAGCCAATTCCCTGCCTCCCATCATTGAACCTGACCCACTCATTCCGTGCGACTTAATGGATGGGCGTGATGCCTTCCTCACCCTTGCTAGAGACAAACACCTTGAGTTTTCCTCACTACGAAGGGCAATGTGGTCAACCATGTGCATGCTGGTAGAGCTGCATACTCAGAGCCAGGATCGTTTTGTTTATACCTGCAACGAGTGCAAACACCACGTGGAAACACGGTGGCACTGCACAGTCTGTGAGGTATGTCTCGCCACTGGTGAAATAATTTGTTATACAAATATTCAGAGGTTTATATAATGAAGAGGTTTTGGGAACTGAAGTGGAGGGTTTCATTAGTGTTGTCTACTGTAATATTAGGTTTTATCTTAGGACATTTTAAAAGTTCCTTGCTATCCTACTCCAGTGTCTTGATATTTATGTTGAAGCGTATAATTTACGCTTCCATTTTAACATGGCTCTGCTTCAGAGTAAAGAGCATTCTTAGGATATTACAGCCACAAAAAGTGATGAAAATGTACTCTCCTTAAGGCCCTTTGTTAGGGTCCCTGTTTGCCCAAGGCAGGGATCATCAGCCATTTTGGAACAATGGACACATTTCAAATTTTGAGAGTGTTGTGGGTACCAGTGACAAAATGGCAGCCATGGGAGCATGTCATAACACAAGATTAGAGAAAGTACAGTAATTGTGAAGTTTCTTATAATTGTATTTCCTGATGAATTTCTGCCTACCATAAAGCTATTAAAGGCACAACAGTGCTCCCTCCCCCCATTTTTCAACCCTAGACCAAAGCCTAGGCTGCCATCCTATACCAGCTTACCTGGGAGTAAAGCCCATTAAGCACAAAGGGACTCAAACTCCTGACTCTGCCATTCTTAGTAGGTGTTCTTTAGCTCCTGCAAAGCAGAAGACATGCTTAAGCCACTTTGCAAAGATTTCAGATTTTCCTTTTGGAGACAAGGGCATTCTTCAACCCACATTCGTTGTGTAGTAGTATTTGAGAAAACAACTTCTAGGGATTACCTGACCTCAGATGAATTCACCATAGGAAAGATGCATTATGGTTTCTAGGGGAAAAGAAATGTCAAATTACAGAGATTCCAAGGACTACTAGAAAATAAGCATGAAGAGTGCTCTGAGGGAGAGGGGAAACAACAGCTCTTCAGAACCCAAGTAGTTCTTGTTACCTAACTTACTAATCACAGCTGGCTTCACTTATTGGCTAAAAAATAAAAACATGGACAGGTGGCAGAAGTCAGGCTGACTATTCACAGAAATTGCTTAGCAACATATTTGCACTTTTTCCTCGTTAACTTTCTAGGCTGTCAAGCAATTTCTTTTTAAAAATAAATATATGAAAACTCAGAACTTAGGACCTTAGGAGTCACTGGTTGGTGACTCCTGGCCTGTTTCAAGTCTGCATCTGTCTGAGATGGGAACAGCCTTTCACTTTCGTTGCTCACCATATCAGTCTTGCTGTTCTTCCCCTAAGAACTGACACTTGAGGCACTTTGGCTGATAGTCATTGCATAGTTTACAGTGAATGCTTGTTTATGCCTTTCCAAGTTTCATGATTTTTTTTCTTGGACAGGTCATCATTAGCATTTTGAGATTGCATTGTTAATTAAGACTATCTTTTATCAGCTATTTAATTTTTTTGAGATGTGTGCCTCTGTCAGGGAATAAGGCCAGTTATCTGACTGATCATTTCTGTTTTTAGGATTATGACTTATGTATCACCTGCTATAACTCTAAAAACCATGAGCACAAGATGGAGAAACTGGGCCTTGGTATTGATGATGAAAGCAACAACCAACAGACAGCCACTACGCAGAGTCCTGGTGATTCACGTCGCCTGAGCATCCAGCGCTGCATCCAGTCTTTGGTCCATGCCTGCCAGTGCCGCAATGCCAACTGCTCATTGCCGTCTTGTCAGAAGATGAAGAGGGTCGTCCAGCACACCAAAGGTTGCAAGCGCAAAACCAATGGAGGGTGCCCAATTTGCAAGCAGCTCATTGCTCTTTGCTGCTACCATGCTAAGCACTGCCAGGAGAACAAGTGCCCAGTGCCCTTTTGCCTCAACATCAAACACAAGCTTCGTCAGCAGCAGCTTCAGCACCGCCTGCAGCAGGCCCAGATGCTCCGGAGGAGGGTGGCAAGCATGCAGAGGACCGGCATAGTAGGCCAGCAGCAAGGGTTGCCCTCGCCAACACCAGCCACACCAACAACTCCGACAGGCCAGCAGCCACCAACTCCTCAGACCCCACAGCCGCAGCCTCCACCCCAGCATGCCTCGCAGCCACAACCCGTACCTCCCAATAACATGCCTCCGTATAGCATGTCAAGAACTCAGCCTCCTGGTGCTGTCTCCCAAGGCAAGGCAGGTGGCCAGGTAACTCCTCCAACAACTCCTCAGGCTACTCAGCCACCCATGCCGGGGCCCCCTGCAGCTGCCGTGGAAATAGCCATGCAGATCCAGCGAGTAGCTGACCACCAGCGGCAGATGGCTCATCCAATTTTCCAGAGGCCAATTCAACACCAGATGCCCCAGATGAATCAAATACAGCCTATGAGTGTAACACCACCTCAGATGGCCAGAGGTCCCGGGGGCCATATAGATCAAGGGATGGGACCATCAGGAATTCAGCAGCAGCCCGCGTGGGCCCAGGGAGGCTTGCCTCAACCTCAGCAGATGCAGTCAGGAATGCAGAGACCATCAATGATGTCAATGGCCCAGGCTGGGCAGCAGATGAGTATGTCACCGCAGCAGCCAGGAATGGGTCAGGTCCCTGGCGCTGCTCCGTCAAAGCAAAGCTCTGTGCCGCAGGCAGCCTTACAAAACCTGCTGCGGACTCTCAGGTCCCCCAGCTCTCCCATGCAGCAGCAGCAGGTGCTTAACATCCTGCACTCCAACCCTCAGCTGTTAGCTGCTTTCATCAAGCAGAGGGCTGCCAAGTATGTTGGGAACCAGAATCCACAGGGCATGCCGGGACAGCCTGGAATGCCTCAAGGGCAACCAGGGATGCAGCAGCAGGCCATGCCAGGACAGCAAGGTGTGCATCCCAATCAAGGCATGCAAAATATGAATCCGATGCAGGCAGGTGTCCAGAGGCCCAGCATGCCCCAGCAGTCGCCACCCCAACAGCCACCACCCCAGCAGGCCATGGGCGGGATGAATCCTCAGGCACAGCAAATGAATATGAATCCTGCAGCAACCATGTCTCCCCAGTTTCGGGAAATCCTAATGAGACGGCAGCTGATGGAGCAGCAGCGTCAGGGAGCAGGGCCAGGGCTGGGGCCTGGCATGGCCAACCATAATCAGTTCCAACAGCCCCAGGGAGTTGGGTACCCTCAGCAGCAGCAGCAGCAACAACAACAACAGCGGATGCAGCATCACATGCAGCAAATGCAACAAGGGAATATGGGACAAATGAGCCAGCTTCCACAAGCGATGAGTGCAGAGACGGGATCCAGTTTGCAGCAAGTGTTCCAGCAGAGGCTACTTCAGCAGCAGATGGGATCACCAGCTCAGCCCAATCCTATGAGTCCCCAACAGCACATGCTCCCTAGCCAGGCACAGTCCCCACACTTACAAGGCCAGCAGATTCCGTCATCGCTCACCAATCAAGTGCGTTCTCCACAGCCTGTCCCTTCACCACGTCCCCAGTCCCAGCCACCCCACTCCAGTCCGTCCCCTAGGATGCAGCCACAACCTTCTCCACATCACGTCTCCCCGCAGACCAGCTCCCCTCATCCAGGACTGGTAGCTGCCCAGGCTAACCCCATGGATCAAGGGCACTTTGCCAGCCCGGACCAGAGTGCAATGCTTTCTCAGCTTGCTAGCAATCCAGGCATGGCAGGCCTCCATGGTGCAAGTGCCACAGAACTGGGACTCGGCTCAGATAATTCAGACTTGAATTCAAACCTTTCACAGAGTACACTAGACATACACTAAGACACACTGTAGCATTTTGGGAGCAAAAAAAAAACTTATTTTCTCAAGACTTTTTGTACTGAAGACAATTTTTTTTGAATCTTTCTTAGCAGAACATTTTTCCCTGGAATACATCTGAACTCTGCAGCAGTAGTTTGTGGTTTTAAAAATGAGAAACCAACAAAATGAACCTGAGGGACAATAGAATACAAAGAAAATATATTTTTGTTATGGCTGGGGTCATAACCAGTCCTTTTACTTGTTTTTGTTTTCCCTTTGCGTGCGTTGGGGAGGTGCTTGGGAGGGGATAGTTATTTGGCTGCTGACCAAATGGCTTCCTTCTCTAGCCTCCAATAGGTTTTATTTTTTTTTTAAATTAATGAAAATATGTAATATTGATAGTTATAATTTACTGAGGCAGATGGTTAACTTTTTTCCCTATTCTGGTTTTTCTCATGCCTACTGCAAAAAAGAAAAAAAGAAAAACAGAAAAAACAGAACATTTCCTAAAACTGGAGGACAAAAAGGGTGAATGTTGCTTTAAAATACAGTGCATATATATAAATATATAAAAATATATATTAAAGATAAATACCAATTTTTCCTCTTTGGTTGGAAAGATGTCAATTCTTTTAAAAACTGTAAAAATTATTAAGTAACCCAGTCTCCCTCCTGAAGTCTACTTTTGTCCTCCAAGAATTTTCTATACCAGAGTCTGAGCTTAAACTTCAAGTATTAAAATTTGTACATGTAGAGAGAAGACAACTTTTTGCAAATACACGGGGCAGCTGCCAAATGGATGTAGTATATATATTGTGGTTTTGTTTTCTTGAAAGAATTTTTTTCGTTATTTTTACATCTAACAAAGGAAAAAATAAAGAGGGTAAGAAACTATTCCAAGGGTATAATTTTAACCTGAGAGTAAATCCCTGGGGTTTCTTCTTTATGCTTGCTTTCTCTATCCCTCCCCTCCCATTTCCTCCTCTTCCATTTTCTGTAAAACTTGAAAATAGAAAGCAAAAAACCCTCAAATGTTGTAAATCATGCAATTAAAGTTGATTACTTATAAATATGAACTTTCGATCACTGTATAGACTGTTAATTGATTTCTTATTACCTATTGTTAAATAAACTGTGTGAGACAGACTGATTTTTTTATGCTTCCCTTCTTCTTTTCCCCTTCAATTGGTGCTTATTTTAAACTGGGGAAAGAAGATGGTATGCTTTTGCAAAACAAAAAACTACGGCGATCAATTTGATGTATAGTAACATACCATTATGTGTGTTTTTGAAACATGCGTATTTTGGGCTGTAATGAAGATGATCAATGTCCATTTTGCTGTGACACTATATTCGCTTCTACTTGTGCTATGGAAACTTTTCTTCATATCTAGGTGGGATGCTGTCTGCATATTTGACCTGGACAGCGCTTGATCCTCAAAAGAACCTCCAGAGTCCAGAATACAGCCCAGGGTTTGACTATCGGAACAGAAGTCTCAAGACACCATTCCACAATTCAGCGGGTTGGCATGCAAGGCGACCTGAGGAATTTGTGGTGATTGCAGGCAAATTATAAGCATGGCAGTCTGCTCTGACACCAGCAGTTCTAATTTAATTAGATGAGTGCTGTGAAGACTGAGCCTCCCTCTGTAAATGAGTTCCATCCAGGGGCAGCAATTTGGTAGTCCGATTTTGTTCATGCCCACAAGCTTAGATGGAGAAATAGTTAGCTACACATACAGTGTTTCGTGTAGTTAACATTTAACTACTGTAGATGCATCTTTGTTTCTGCTGAAGTGGATAGTCCTGAGCGTTTGAGGAAGGTTTTGCATTATTAAGTACTACAGAATTCCTGTCAGTTTGGTGCTTATCTGAGCTACTACATACAAGGTCTTCTAAATGTTTCTACACCTGTTATAGCCCTTTCTGGATTGGCTTAGATTCAAAGTCACGGTCTAGCCTTAGCCCTGACAAACTCTATTTAGAATAGTAGATAAACAGGGCAATGCAGGTTGGATGGAAAGTACAGTGAAAGAAGTAAAATTTAATACATATTATCACAGATGATAAAACTCAGGATAATGTACAATTATTTGTGTTGCAAAAATACAATAAAAGTGGCTCATAGAAAATTGTTGTAGGTAATAACGTTGCCAGAGGATTTAGTTTTAGGATGAACTCTGCATCTACAGTCCTATGAGTATTTAGAGTGTTTCCTGTCTGGGTGAAGGTGCAAAGTTGCAATGCGCTCAGTGTGATAAATTTGAAATTGTAGTTCTTCAGTAGATTTTGGAGATACAAAATTCGATTTTTAAATTGCAATTGTTGATGACACATCACCAGCTACAGCTTTTATTTTTATCTTCTATGAATTTTCATAATCACTGCGTTTTTGTACTGTCACTCTATGCATCGTTCTTTGTCTCCTTGTTAGGTTGTTTTAAATTTATTAGCTTAAATCCTTTTCCCACAAGCATGCTCGCACACATACATATATCGCACACATACATGTATAAAATGAAATTGCTTTCCAGTTCTTGAGCCAAATGCTCATTCAAAACTGATGAATTAGAACTAACACTCACTTACAGCATTTATAACAGATGCTTGCAAACAAAATATTAAGTATAATGAAATCCAGCCAGGATTTTATAAAAACAGTGGGCAGATTTCTGCATAAGAATTGAAGCACAGAGTAAAATGACAGAGAAACACAGTTTCCCTAAAGCCATATAACAGATCCACAGTTCAGTGGATTGAAAAAGACCCCTCTTAATTTTAGGATAGAAATTACATCAAGTTTCTATAGACTGACTTGCCTCATCCTTTCTTTAAAAAAAGGGGGGTGAGTTAATCTGACACTCAGTGCATTCTTCTGTAGCGAACTTGCAGTGCCTTTACAGGAAATAAGAGCTTACAGCTCTGCAAATCAGTGGAGGTGTACTGCCATTAAAAGATACTTTGGGTCTAAATCTTATTAAAACAGAAAATTCTCATATCTATCTGGTATGCAGATAGGTCTAGCTTTCACAACATGCAGCCTGTCATGTTTTATTTGTAATCCGCAATGATAAACACTATCCCAGAATTTAAAATGTTGTGTCCTGTAGTTAGGCAGAATGAGGTTACTATCTCTTAGGCAGAAAAGGGTGAAGAAGTAGGAAGGTGGTTACTAAATGTGAAGTTCTTTCTTGGGAAAAACCTAAGCAAAGCCAGAAGCCCACTCCTTGTCTTCAATATGCACCTCTGACTGACTTCAGCTCTCTTCTTGCCATGCAGAAATATAAAGTGCATTTTCCTTCTGTTCTGCAATAATGTCAGGAATACAACTTCCCTACCTCAGAAATGCATATGCTTCCACCATAGACATCTTGGTCTACAAGCCATTTGACCATACTAAGACACTTCTTTTCTAATTTTATTTACTTCATCTATTAGCCCCCACAAGTATGGCCAATGGGCAGGGTTGATGGGAGCTGTAGTTTAGCAACAGCTGGGGGGCCAGAAGGTCCTTTCACCTAGGCTGCAAGCTTTGAAATCTTGAAATTATTCAGCCATGACAGCAACACTCAAGAGAAGCCATCATTAAAAGAAAAAAGGCAAACCTACATTGGAGATTGAACTATAGGTGGTTTCTGTAGCAATAACTTCAAATATTAAAAATACATGAAACAGGCTTTTCCCTAACCATCCAACCTGCCTTAATTCTCATGCTTTTGCAAAATAACCACAGCTCCTAATCTTGAATTCTCATTGTGTACAAGAATGCAAAATATACTATCCATAATAGGGATATCATAAATTCTCATATGTTTGAAAATTATTGTACACCTGAGCTGCAGAGCAGGAGTACCACCTCCACCTGGTTTTCAAGGACTCCTTCAACCTTAACTATACCTACTCACATGGACCTCGTGGGAATTGGTGTGTTTGACATGCAGAACTGCCATTTTTTAACTTGTTGCAGTTTTCTTGTGATTGGGGGGGGGGTGTACATGTAACAAGAGGCATTATTTGTATCAGGTTCTTAAAAGGTGAATGAGCAAGGGCAGTACAAAGATGGCAACAGTAGACAATCATGGTCATTGCTTCAAATGTTAGCTCTAATTGTTGGTACAAAAAAATGCAGAATGCACTCATTCCGCCTGATAATAGAAGCTTGACATGCAGGAAATAACACAGGAACCTAGGAAGGTGCCTTAAATAGGGTCAGAGCATTATAGCATGAGTTTCAGGTGGGGTCCTCTCCCAGCCATATCAGTAGATGTTGGGGATTGAAACTGCCTGCATACAAAATTAATGCTCCAATTGAATTCTGATTCTTCCTAAAGAGCACAAAACAGGGCAGGTTTTTTCTTTCTCTGGGTCTGTTGATGATTGTAGGACCACAAAGTTATGACTGACCTGCTCAAGCTATGATGCAATTGAGATATATGGAGACAAAAGAGAGAGAATAGGATAAAACAAAACAAAAACAAAAAAAACAACTACGTTTACTGGCCCTTAGGGGTAAAAATACCTAATTTGGATTTAGGAATAACTGAGTACAAAACTGTGAAACTCACTTTTTACAAGCTTTGCATTATATGCTCACTTATTTGAAAGTTAACCCTACTAATTGCATTGGGATCATTAAACATAACTGGGTGATTACATGTTACTTTCAGTGAGTGTATAATCTCTGTAAATAGCTGGGCGGCATGAATCAACGCAAACACTTGTACATGTGTAGACAGACAACTTGTACCTGTGTTTAGGGTACTATGAATAACCTTAATGGGATCAAGTGTCAAAGGCATTCATTTATTGCAAACTTGCATTATAGCCAATGAGACCACTTAGCTGAAGAACCAGCTGTGTTTTGAACTTTAATGCTGCTTGGCAGAGTAATACTGTGCATGTCTTCTCAATCATAAACTAAATGGGACTGGCAGGGAAGTATATATATGATTGTAGTCTTCGTGGATTACTGTACCTTGGAACTAATGGGGATTAAAACAAGGCAAGTAATGTGTAGCCAGAAATAATATCATTTGGTTACAGTAATTTATATCCATGCATTTTGCATAATTTAAGCTGCAATCCCATACACATTTATTTACCTGCAGCTGAACTTAGTGAGGCTTCTAAATTGACAAATTTAGGATTGTACTATTCTCAGTGTCGCAGCTAGTAAAGTGGAGGGCCTGTCATTTTTAATTTCATTTCATTTTCCCAAATCGGAACTGAAATAGTATTAACAAATGAAAATGTCGCTTTAAACTTGAATTGAGTGCCTCAGCCTCCCTCCTGCGAAAGGAACTGTTCCATACCCCTCATTAGATGGGGGTGGAAGGGCACAAACAGCTTTCAGACAAAAGTGAGTTCCAGCATCTTTCATTTAGAAATTAATTATGGAATAATTAAATTAAGGCACATTTATTAGAACACACCCATTCAGTGCCAAAAATCAAAACCTTACATGCCAGGAAACACACTTCTCAAAACCAAGGATTGCATTCAGCTTAAGTAGAAGCTGGAAACAACCTCAAGTCCCTTTCCTCCTCTAAAACCCCAAAAGCTAATTATTTTAGCTCTATAGACAAAATATAGGAGTTTAAGAGAAAGCCCACCACATCTTAGCAGTGGAACCTATTTTCAACTCAATGGCTCAACCTCAGATATTTGAAGGGAAAAAACAAAAAGTTAGAGCATATGCACCACAAAATAATTACAACCATCCTCTACATATCTAAAATTAGGAATAATGTCTTCCAGATTTTGACACATCAGTCGATGTGACAGGCAAACCATTTTGAGACCCCACATTACATATTTTAGAAATCCACTGACAAAATGGGCCCTAAAACAGGATCACAGGCATTGCTATGCAAGCTAAAATGTCTACCTTGCTTGCCATCACTGCAAAAAAAGAGTATGTTGAATCACTCCCTACTTGTATTTCCCAACCAGTGGGTCAGAAAATCTGTGGCATCTACGCATCAGAGGCAAGTTGTAATACTCAAAACAACAGCTTGTATGAGCACCTTATGGTGAACCATCAGATCTACCACCAGGGTTAACTAATAGTTTAGCCCAGGGGTCTGCAACCCACGGCTCCGGAGCCGCATGTGGCTCTTTTACACCTTTGCCGAGGCTCCGGGGCAGATACTAGCGAGGGGAGGAGGCGCATTGTGTGCCCCGACACTCCCCACTATGGCGGGCGCTGTACTGGCTGTGACGTCGCATGGGGGCGGTGTGTGCGTTAGTCATGCACCGTCCCGACGTCACCTTCCCACCCACTGTCAGATCGCGGCTCCTGAGATATATTTGTTTTAAATGTCGCAATGGTTTTGCGGCTCCCAGGTTTTTTTTCTTCAGAAACAGGTCCAAGTGGCTCTTTTTGTCTTAAAGGTTGCAGACCCCTGGTTTAGCCCAAGGTAATTTGAGTTTGCTTAGCCAACATTTGTCCACAAATTGTCTGCTGAAGAATCAGAAGTGTGATTGTGTGTGAAACACATTTGCAACTGATATCACAAAGTTGTACTTAGCTGTGTACATACTATACATTTAAGACACATTTAAAGCGCACACACTACCCCAAAGAATAATAGAAACTAGTTTTCCCCTCACAGAGCTATAATTCCCAGGAATGTTAACAAACTACAGTTACCAGGATTCTTTTTGTGAACATGCTTTAAATTTACTTTAAACTTCTATGGTGTTTGCAGACACTGCAAAAAGGATAATAACTTCTTGAACTGTCATATGATAGGATACTCAACAATATTTTGGGGGAACTGAAATTAACTGAATGTTGGCTTCATATCACCAATTTACTCATTAGTGAGTATCCTGAGCTTGTTAATGAAACAGTACCTTTGCTGCTGCCATTTGGTAGCCCATACCTTTGCCAGAGGTTTTCAAGCAATGACTGCTATGAAGATGAAATCTCAGGTCCCACATTGAGTACACATTGGCAAAATGCAAGTTTTAGGGATTCCACCAATACTTGCCAAAACAGAGTTGACCGTGAATGAAAAGATGACAAACTGAACATTTTTAATAGTTCAACACCACTTTGGTATGTTTATAGAATACATTTGTATGGTTTATGAAGCAATATTCTTAAGTCATGACTGGTGTTCTTACATTCTCATTTAAAAAAATAAACTGATTGACTTTGTAAGTACTATAAATAGTTCAACAATTCCACATTAATGGGGGCATCAAGTACAATTTTTTCTTGGATGGTTATAAAGTCAGCAAAGCTTCACTTAAAATGCGTAATACTGATGGCTGCCAAAGAGCTACGGTCCAAAATTCATGTGACAATAAATCACTGGGTCAGTAAATACAAGGTAAATTTGGACCTGTGGATCGTACCAAAAATGTTGAAAAGCACTACCCTACCTCATGCAGTTTTCTGGAAAACTTAAGGAAGCTGGCAAGATACTACTCCTGCTTCCCCCTTCCTTCACATTAATTCCATTGCAAGCTGATGCTGTTCCCTCAATACAGTTTAAATAAGAAATTGTAATTAATTATTTTTAAGGAGCACACATAGGTTAGAAATTTATCTCAGTACTTTTCATCCAAGAAAGGGTGTGAGAATTCAGCTGCTCAGACTACAACACAAGAGAGTAGCATCCAAAAAGTACAAAACCCTTTTATGCAGTTCAAACACAGGCTGTTAGGAATTAGAATCTGAATCAGCCAGAAGTTGGGAACCTTTGACTCTTCAGTTCATGTTGGACTTTGACACCCATCATCCTTGATCATTAGCCATGGGAGTTGGACACATGGGAGTTGAAGTCTACAACATCTGGAAGGCCTCAGGGTCCCATAATTGAAATAAATCAGGTGGTGACCGTGATTCTTGGCTGCCTTATACAGTATCGAGAATGGGGCTGGATAAAAAGTTTCTCCTCACACAGTGAGATCCACTGAGCAAGCATTAGATTGTTTTCTCTCTGTTGTGGCAAGAGGCAAGCATTTTGCTTTTTTTACAGGGGGGAGGGAGGAGCTAACAGGCAACCATAGGCAGTTGCAATTCTAGGTGTAATGCTTTAACTGAGAGAAAACACCCCAATTATGTGGGGGAGGGATGTCTGGCTATATTCCCAAAAATTGGAATATAGAGGGGGAGAGAATGCAGCCTGAATCAGCTGCTGAATTGAGTTTAACTTGAGGTGCTTCCCCCCAAAAAAAGTTTAGGGGTACTCTCATTTTGACTCAAGAAAATCACTATTTTATAGTTAAAATCATGAGAAATAAATACAGTAAATGGACAAAAGTACAAAGATTCACAAAATGTTTAGGGGGTATGCGTACCCCTGCATTACCCCCCCCCAGAAAAAGCAGTGGGCTACACTGGAAGGAAAGAATTATTAAGATGATGCAATTGTCTTTCAGAGTTCCTCAAAATAAACATTTTATTTGTTTAAAAGATTAAAAAATGAAACAAACAAAAAACCTTTAAAACGCTTTTGATTCTGTAGTGCCCCACCCTTCTGTCAGTGATCTGCTGGCCCAGTCCGCTTTTAGGGTTATATTTTTCTAAATATTGTTTCTGTTTCTGCAAACCTCCTAGTTTCCTCAGCCCTGAGGTTAGCTCCTTGTGTGAGGATAATTCCATTTTGTCTACATAAGGATTCAGACTCAAGAGAATGAGTTCACTGTTAGTAATGTTAGATAGATAGATGATAGATAGATGATAGATAGATAGATAGATGATAGATAGATAGATAGATATAGATAGATAGATAGATAGATAGATAGATAGACAGACAGACAGACAGACAATAGATATAGATGCATTAGTATAGTAATAGATATTAGTAATATATGTACAGTTTATTATATACTCTGAGCATTTTGCTAAAGCTATCAACAACAAGCGTCCTGTAATTTCAACAACAAGCTGTAATTTCTGAGCCCACAGCCCAGGAATTTGTTTTGTGTGTCGGTACAGAACGGCACTCACAGTCCTTCTACACAAAACTCCAGGTTTCCCCCGCACACAGTTTTCTTATTTCAGTAGATATGTATGTATGTATTTTGGAGGGAGAGAGTAATTTTGTTGCGGCCATTGTTATCAACGAGTCAAAAATCCTTGCGACCTGCTTCAAATCACCCAGAGATCTATCAGTAAAATCCCGGTCCACTTTCTGCCTAGCTCTGTAGTCGAAGGTGGCCCCTGGCTTGCTTGCAGCCCTTAGTGGCATTTTCCAAATATTACTTGGCAAGCCCCATTGAATCCCCCTGGATAGACTGAGGAGGAGTTGCTGTGATCAGCCCCGCATTCAAAGGGCTGTGCGAGGCAATATAGAGGGAGACCTGGGCCCTGCTCGCTCGCTACGTGCCAGAACGCGAGCGGTCGGGAATGCAAAATGCAGGCGGCGCTTCGCTTTTCAGGCACACTCCTTATAACGCAGGGCGAGCCCGACTGCAGCCTGGCCTTTACTAAGGATTGCCTGGCGGGCAGCTGCTGGCACAGGAGAGCAGGCAGCGTCGAGCGCTCCTCTGCCAAATAATGTTAGCGGGTTGTGGGGCTTCCCTCAGGGACGGCTGCTGCCTGCAGGGCCGACGGACAATGGCCTGGGAGGCGGTGCCTTTTTCCCTGCGAGGAACGGACTGGGCACATGGTCTGCATTCTCTGCAAAGTAAACACCCCACTGAGAACATGAGGAGAGGCGTTCTAAGAGTGTGTTTTTGGTTTTTCTCCCCAACGGGTCTACAGCCTGAGTTAAACTTCGTTGCACCCCTTAAGAACTACAACTCCCAGAATCCTGCGCGCTGTGGAGCGAAGGCTGTTTACACGCCGCACGCCTCCCCCTCCGGCTCTTCCGGCGCCGCGTCTTCTCTCTCTGCCCATTGGGCGGCGGCGGGAGCGCGAACGATTCCATGCGCTTTGGAGGTGCGCGCGGAGGCGACGCGGCTATTGGCGACTCGTGCGCTCGGTAGGGGGAAGGGAGCGCGCGCCGCCCGGCCGCGTCTTGTCGCTGGCAGTGCTGCTCGGCGTCTGCATGGGCAAGAGGAGAGCCATGGAGCGGGAAGGAGGCTCGGTAAGTCGGTCGTGGGGGTTGCTTTGCTCGGTTAGCGACGAGGCGGCAGTAGGGAAGGGCTCCCAAGCTCCTTGCTCTGGTGCCGTAATAACGTCCCACCTGCCTGCCTTCCGCTTATGGCGAGGGGCGGGGAAGGGGTGTTCCATGTGAAAACGGAATACAGTATATTTCCCTCATAGACGGTGCCCCCTTCCCCCTAAAAGGAGCTCGCCCCACAACCTGTGCCTCTCTTTCTCCCACCGCCCTTCTTGCTGGACCCCTGTGTGCAAGGAAAGGCACTTTTCTTTAGTCCTAAACTGTATCAAATAAGTTTCATTGAAAGTTAACTCGCTTGTCTTTTTCTCTCTTTTACTTTCAAAGACAATTGCTCCTAGTCTAGATAGATAGATAGATAGATAGATAGATAGATAGATTAGATGGATAGATATGGATGTTGGAAGCAATTCATTCAATACTTGTTACTTCCTCAATCAAAAGGTGTTTTTTGTAATGCTATGTCTATTTTTTTTACAAATCAGATTATATATACCGTAGTGTCTTTTATGTCGATACACAAGTGTATTTTAGGTTATAGAGGTTCTTTTTTCTAGGTGTTTTATGTTTTCTTTATTGGTTATAATTATAAATAATAATAAATATAGGTTTTCCTTTAGGGGATTTTTTTTTTTGATGGGAGCCTTAATGTTACTTAAATATACTGTTATTTCTCTTTTTAGAAAACCAACATGTGGGACAAAGCTCACCCCCTCCCCAAAATGCATTTTACTCCTTCTGTGCTCTCCTCAGTATGCCTTGTTTCCAGTATCAATGCTATATTTACTTTGTATTGCTGCCCTTGACAAAAAATAAAAATAGACTGAAATTTCTGAGTGTTGAAAGTATTGGTCCCCCCACATTGAATCCATGTGACTGACGCTCCCAACTATGTTATTATGTGAATGATCCTGCACACATGTAAGTTTCCTTTAAGTATTGAAAGATGTATGTGGGACAGAGCTAGACCTGTTGAAAGCATATTGGCTAATTACCGTACCTCCTGGCTTTGCTTTGTGTGCAATTCGCTGCTTCTTGCTTATCAAACAGCTTATTAAATTTGTAACTGGCTGCTATTAAAACTAAATGACAGGTTGCATAGTGAACAGTTAAGTATCAATAGTATAAGAGTAACATCCAGCTGCTGTTTACAGGTAGGTAGCCATGTTGGTTTGGTCTGCTGTAATCGAAACAAAATACAAAAAATCTTCCAGGTGCACCTTAGGGACCAACTATGTTTGTTATTGGTATGAGCTTTTGTGTGCATGCACATGAAAGCTCATAACGATAACATCCAGCTACTGGTATTTGTTTGAGCACCATCAGTATAGTTCAGGAGTCTCCAGTTTTGTGCCCGTGGCTGGACCGGGATAGGTCTTCCTTGACCCCCCATGGCTCCATCCTTCCACTGAAATTGGACTGTACAGGTAGTCAGTAGAATTAGTTTTGGTGTATGCTTTGTTCCATGCTGCCCATTGACAGTTTCTCCAGACTGGACCCAAAGGTTGGTGAGTTCATCAGTATGCAATCCTGTGCAAATTTAAGAGCAAGTTCCCCTGAACACAGTAGGGCAACTTACAGTTTAAAGGTATTTTAGGATCTGATCACACAATAGATGGGAATAAGGGTTGGATTTGCTGATGCAACATTGATTGGAACATGCTAATTGGTTAGGAGTGTAGAACTGGAGATTCTTGGGATTAATGGAATGCTTTGTGGAAGAGGGTGGAGCTCAGACAGGAATTTGATATTTATGGTGTGGTGGTTCCAGCTGTATGGCTGGATGAGTAGTCGTACTGTAGAACTTCATGAACTCAGTAGTGATTTGGTGGCTTGCTGGGTAAATGGACTTAATCAATACAGCATATTGCTTGATCCCTCACAACAAATATGCAAAAAATAATAATACATGTTCCTGTTGAATAACTATTTAGTATATAACAGCTATTTGCTGGGGCTTTATATTCATAAGATGTAGCTTAGATTATTTTTTTATTCTCCCATAAACATGCATTGAACATAGGTGGGAAATGTCCTGATGGTTGTACTTGCAAAAAGTGGTTAAGATTGGACTAATCTGCTTCAAGTAATCTCTACTGGATGTGGCCAGATTCTTTTCACCCCAAATTGTAGTGGGCAGATACTATGGGTATCTGCTGCCTGCTTGACATTGCAATCTTCTTGAATTAGAAAGAAAAGCCAAGGTGGTAGGATGTTTGACTGCACTGGCTTCCTCAGTATGTTGCTAAACTCACAAAGGTGCTTAACATCTCTTTCTGCTTCACTATTTACCTCATGTCTTCACAGAGCTGGGCTATAGTCATGGCCACTTACCCTCAAAGTCTGCTTAACTCACTTGTTTGCTTCGCTGGGGTTCCCCACATACATTTCTGCCTACAGTGTCCTAACATTGCTTGAATCCAGCAAGTAGGAGGGGGAACTAGATGTACAGTTATCTCTGTCTCTTTTTGCCAACTGTGTTTAACATCCTGTCTGCTTTGCCCCTAAATTTCCGATGTGTAGAAGGATTGCACAGGTCAGTGAGTTTGAAAGTGTGTTCTGGCCCTCCGGGCAATTTTAGCAATTCTAGCAATCCTGAAAGGTAACATGTCTGCACTTATGGATTATCTCATATACAGTGGTACCTCAGGTTACATACGCTTCAGGTTACAGATTCTGCTAACCCAGGTTAAGAACTTTGCTTCAGGATAAGAACAGAAATCGTGCTCCGGCGGCGCGGCGGCAGCAGGAGGCCCCATTAGCTAAAGTGGTGCTTCAGGTTAAGAACAGTTTCAGGTTAAGAACGGACCTCTGGAACGAATTAAGTACTTAACCCGAGGTACCACTGTAATATACTGCCTAAGAGAGGAGCAGGTGCAGGGCATGTTTCATGTGGTCGAGTCAGGGTGACGTCTAGGCCCAATGGACCAGGGTAGAGCTTCAAATGGACTTGAGACAAGCTATTGAGAATTCCCCAGAATCTTCTGCAATATGCAGAAATTCCACAGCAGATGCTCACGAGTTCTCCGGGGAAGATGCATCAACATAGACAGTATTCCCTGAAAGAAAAAAATTTGGAAAATGCTAGCAAAGTTTGAAGTTATGAAACGTCAAACACTGAAATGATATACAGTTATATCATTTCCCCCCCATTATTCTAGCTTGATTTTGTGTACTCCTTAGAATGTACACCAGTTTTATTTATTTTTTCTTCTTTTTGTGCAATTGTCCACTACTACAACACCTCAAAAAGTCAATCCTAAAATTTTGAGAGTTATCATGACTTCTGGATTAAAGATTTTATAGCACAGGATAAATGAACAGAGATGCATCTTCATGTTGTTACTCATATATATCCCACCTTCCCTAATAAACTTGGCTGGACTTGACTCTGCCTTTTTAGCACCAGTTGAAAACGCTTCCATTCTCCTGGAATTTTAACGGATATTGTTTGTTTGTCCAATTAACTTTCTTTTTGTTAAGAACCAAAGAAGATCTCTGCTGGATCAGACCTAAGGCCTGTCTAGCCCAGCATCTGATAATTTGCTTGTCCTTTTCTGCAGCTCTTCCAGTTTACTCTTCCGCTTACTGTCTGAAAAAAAATTTCACTTGATATTTGATATGTGTTGGTTTTAAATTGTTCTAGGTTGTTGTTGTTAGCTGCTTGGGCTTAAAGGAAACATCACAGTATTTAAAATAAATATGTAATATTTTAAGAGGAGCATATTGAGGGAGTATAGGACCTCATCATTAGTGGAAGTACTGACACTTCCTTTTTTAAAAAGTAATATTTATTAAAATTTTAAAGGTTACAAAAAGAAAAAAGAGAAAACACCAAATTAAGCAAAAACAAGGCAACACATCACAATAAGGAAAAAGAAAAAAAAAGAAAGAAAAAACAGAAAAATTGAAACAATTAAAAAACACAACGAACCTTCCCATAACTTATCTTTCATTTGCTTGTTTCCTTGACCTCCTCACACCTCCCTTTTTTGTATTCTAGTTCGGTTAGCTATTTCAGCAAATCCTTTCCATCTTTCACAGTTTTTGTCCTATAATTTATCTTAATATAATGTAACTTTACATTCCCTCCTTTCACCAATTAACAATCTATTTTTACTTAATCCTTTATAACATTTCTGCTAAAACCACATGACTTCATTCCAACATCCTTCTAACATTCCTTAATTTTACAATGTTTCTGTAAATAAACTTTAAATTTCTTCCAATCTTCTTCCACCGACTCTTCTCCCTGGTCTCGGATTCTGCCAGTCATTTCCGCCAGTTCCATGTAGTCCATCACCTTCATCTGCCATTCCTCCCGGGTGGGTAGATCTTGTGTCTTCCAGTACTTTGCAATAAGTATTCTTGCTGCTGTTGTAGCATACATAAAGAAAGTTCTATCCTTCTTTGGCACCAATTGGCCGACCATGCCCAGGAGAAAGGCCTCTGGTTTCTTCAGAAAGGTATATTTAAATACCTTTTTCATTTCATTATAGATCATCTCCCAGAAAGCCTTAATCCTTGGGCATGTCCACCAAAGGTGAAAGAATGTACCTTCAGTCTCTTTACATTTCCAACATTTATTATCGGGCAAATGATAAATTTTTGCGAGCTTGACTGGTGTCATGTACCACCTGTAGATCATTTTCATTATATTCTCTCTTAAGGCATTACATGCTGTAAACTTCATACCTGTGGTCCATAACTGTTCCCAGTCAGCCATCATAATATTATGTCCAACATCTTGTGCCCAGTTAATCATAGCTGATTTCACCGTTTCATCCTGAGTGTTCCATTTCAACAGCAAGTTATACATTCTTGACAAGTTCTTAATTTTGGGATCTAACAGTTCTGTTTCCAATTTTGATTTTTCCACCTGGAAGCCAATTTTTTTGTCCAAATTATATGCCTCCATTATTTGGTAATAATGGAGCCAGTCTCGCACTCTATTTTTTAGTTTTTCAAAACTCTGTAGTTTTAATCTGTCTCCCTCTTGTTCTAAAATTTCCCAATATTCGGCCATTTGGCCTCCATATTGAGCTTTTTCTGAGCCTTTGCTTCCATTGGTGAGAACCACCTTGGGGTTTTATTTTCAAGCAAGTCCTTATATCTTATCCAGACATTAAACAGTGCTTTTCTGACAATATGGTAAGTACCAACACTTCCTTGGCTAATAGCCTGCTCAAATGATTCTGCCTCTGAACTGAATGCCTCTTTCCCACCATCATGCCTGTGGATGTGTTTCAAATATACTCCGGTCTGTTTTGCTGCTAGTTGGAGTCTCCGGCCCATTGCAAGTCCTCATCCTTGGAGCAGAAGAATGAGGAGCAAGTGGATGATGACTTGGACCTCTTTGGGGGTTATGATAGCTGCCGGCGTTACAGCAGCAGTGGAGAGAGTGGCAGTACCTCCTTCCTGGAAGACTCTAGTGAGAATGAAGCAGCAGATCGAGAAGCTGGGGAACTGCCTACATTGCCTCCACAGGCCCAAAAACCTACCAGCCGATTGCCAGATGAAAGTGGTTCTGAGCCAGGTACTGGTGTTTTGTGGCAAAGGAAGGCTGAAAATGATTGAATACAAAGCAGCTTTATTCTTTTTAGAGTGGGGATGGGGTAGAGATAGTTGATGGAATACTCTACATTTAGAGGATAAGCCAAAAAGAAATATAATATCAGCTTTTTAACAGGGAGAGTGTGTGTGATATATTATCTCATACAGACATGGTGAGGGAGTATTGCATATACGGAGTATGCCTAGCCATATGGTATTGCATGAAAAAAACAGTGGTGTGTAAAGATGGAAAAATTCAAAATTTCGCTATCATGCAGTTCTGCCCACTTTTAAAATCTACAGGGGCCTTGCCCCCAAGAAAACAATTTCAAACAAGCCATTTTTAAAAAAAGGTTTGGTTAAAGATTTTGACATACATTTTCCATGAATTCAGTGCAGTTATGGAAACTTGTATGTAGAAATACTGTATGTTATAATTTGAACATAAAATTGTGTTTGAATTTTTACACTTGTTTTTAGTGGTAGCTTTAAAACAATACAGCCTGAAAATATATGTCTTATTAAAAAAATGAAATTAAACAATTCAATTATTCTATATTGTTTCGCGAGCAAAGCTTCTGCCCAGAAAATTCAAATTGGATTTTGAGAAATAAACATTTTTTTAAAAAAAGTACAATCTTGATAATTTGTTCTTATCGTATTCCTGGTGTTAAGCTTCCTTAGTAAGAAGGTTTGTGTTGAGAGGAGACGTGTCCAGGGCCAGACTTGTACATTTGGGGGTAATGTGTCTAAAAATCATGAAACAGGACCAGTGCAACTCCCACAAGGTGGGTTATATGTACACAGCTGAGTGTACCAGACCGTATCTAGCAATTCCTCATGATGAGCTACAAAGCTTTCTTGAAAATTGTGGAATGGTGATATCAGAATGGAGCTAGATACAGTTGGGGTTACCAACATGGTGCCCAAGGGTGCAGTGGTGCCTCCTGCTCTCTGCTCCCTTCATCATGAGGTGGCTTAGATGCTTTCCGATTTCTCCCTTGAAAAGTACATAGAAGCAAAGGAGGAAGTTGAAAGAATGACAATCTTTTTCACTTTCTCTTTCTACTCTGTGTGCTTTTCAAGGCTCAGGTTGACAAATGAGAAGCTGAACAGAAAGTAGAGTGGCCTACATAAACATAAAATCCCTTATCATTTCTCTAAAATATCTGTTATTCAAATGAAGTTGTGAAAGGATATGATAAATAAAACTAAATAAATAACTCAGCAGAGGGCAAGTTGAGGGAAGTCCAGAGGAGGGGAGGGAGAATAATTGTAAATAACATGATGAATGAGATTTGTATCATTAATTGTTATGAAATTCAATAAATATTTAAAAGAATTAGAAAGTAGAGTGACCAAGTGGGTAGGAAGGAAAGGGGAAGTGAGCTATGGGACTGTGCATGTATGAAAACGGAATGGCCAGGAGAGAAAGTGGGGTGCCCCAGGAGAGAGAGAAGATGGTGGCAGAAAGGGAGAGAAAGAGGGGGAGAGAGATAGTGTGTGTGTGTGTGTGTGTGTGTGTGTTGGTGTAGGTGTGCATATACCCAGAGGACCCAAAAGCTAGCCATCCTTTGTGTCCAAAATGAGAGGGTGGAGTAGAGGCTCTTTCCAATCCATTAGGTCGCAGCTTTGGTGGTGGAATTTATTTAAGTTATCAAATTCCGGCTTCAAGACAAAATTCTGCAATCAGGAGTCTGTTTGCATTGTAACACATTTCCTGTGTTGGAGCACTGCCATACAGAGGTGCTTTTGGGCAGCCTCATAGGGTGTGCTTGTGTGATGTTTGGGTCAACCCATGCAATTCCTATTGGAGGTACTGGTTCCTTCTTGAGCGCCAAGCTAATGGAAGTAGTTTATCTCTCTGCTTTATAGTCAATACTACGCAATGCAATGCAGTACTGTCAGCTTTGTGTTTTTTATCCAACTTGGTTGATGCTCCTAGTGGCCAGTGCAATAACTGGCACTCTCTAACTCCTTCAGGTGTCTCTCTTTGGGATCCTAAAGCACACTATGGGCTCTGCTCTCTCCTTCTGATCCGCTAGTTGAAATGCCAGGACAAGAGCAGTTTGCGTCAGTAGGAACAAGTGCCCCTTTACTTCCCCCTTTGTTGCTACCTGCCCTTCTTACATGCCAACTGGCTCTAGGATTCCCCCTAGGTTCACCCCTTGTTTTGGGGGTGGGTGAGACATAAACAGTTCCTCCTAGCTTGGAGGAGGAGGTGGCTCCCAGTCAACCTAAGTTTAATCATCCCCGTTGGTAGCCTTGGGCTTTACTGGTGGAACTGAATTGCTTCCTGCTGCTGAGGCCTATTATATTTGTGCCCCCTCAGCTGTCTGTGAGATGTGTGGGATTGTGGGCACAAAAGATGCCTTCTTCTCCAAGACCAAACGTTTCTGCAGCGTCTCCTGCTCCAGAAGCTACTCTTCAAATTCCAAGAAGGCCAGCATCCTGGCAAGGCTGCAGGTGAGCAAGGCCCACTTAACGAGGCCGCTGTTTGCTAAACGAGGCATGAAAATAACAGTAAGCAGTGCTGGATGCGTGCCAGGCATATTCAAAAAGCCATTCTCCTATGAAGCAGGGACTTCAGGTGCTAGGAGGCACCTAGCAGACAGCCACACTGGATAACTAATAATTTGGAAGTAGCTTTTGGCAGGGGAGGGGAGAGTTGCGGTTGGAAAAGCCATGCTTTCCCCACAGAATTGCACACCCACATGCACCAGCATATTAAAGATCACTTAACACAGAACAGTTGCCCTTGTAACTGCTGTTTCATATTTGCAAACAGGTTACTGAAGAGGCCCTTTCCAACGCTTGCTTTTGTGGAGTGTGATTTAAAAAGCAAACATTGTCAGTGATTGTAATGAAAAAACACAGAGTGGTGGTTATTCCAGATTGACTAATCTGTCAAAAACACACAATCTTGTATAAGTAAGCCTTATTTGGAATATCTAATATTGTACAATTAAGAAATTGTGAATATGACACCAGGGGTGGTGTTTTATTTCAAATTTAGAATAAAAAGAGTGTGATCTTTTGCAAGCATTTCCTGTATGAGAGGAAGCACCAGAAGGGAGAAAAAGGACGACCCCACTAGTTGACAGGGCACAGCATAGTTCAAAGATAAGAGAGTGAGTTGGAGGAGAAGAGGGATTCCTCAAAAGAAAATGAAGGAATCGAGTAGGTTTTAGGAAATAAGTTAGTTCTTTCTGTTCTTGATATCATTTCCTTCTCCATAACTTGGAGTCAGCCTTTCAGGGACAGAGTTCCATATTTTCCAATCATGTCAACCACTCTGAGCATGTGTATAAAAGGCAAGGGAAAGATTAATAGTTGTTTTTGTCATCGTCTTGTGAAAGTAGCAGAAAGTTCTGCATTGCGCTCCTTTTCCGTTTGAATGGCAAAAAGAATTCTCTGGCACCTTTGGAAAACTGCAAAACATACGGTTGCATGAGCTTTCCTAGGCCAGGAGTAATTTTGTCAGATACATCTTATGAGAGAAGCAATCGTCTTTGAAATGTCATGCCACATCTCTTCATATACAGATAACAAAGTTACTTCTCATTTAGGAAAGCTACTTGTAAGCCGTTTCAGTGCCACAAGACTTTCCTGTACTCGTTAAAGCTGCCCTTCTGGTTTGATCCATTTAACCTGCAAATCTATCACAGGCAGCAAGATTTGCCTGTCCCTTGTGTCACTGGAAGGCTATTGGGAATTAACATCTCCTTATCGTTTTGTTTTGTCTTGTCACACTTTCACAGGGCAAACCACCTACGAAAAAAGCCAAAGTCTTGCACAAGGCAGCCTGGTCTGCAAAAATTGGGGCTTTTCTCCATACGCAGGGGACAGGGCAGCTGGCAGATGGAACGCCAACTGGCCAGGATGGTAAGTGCTGGCAAGTGGGCAGAGGAAGTAAGAGGCTGTTGCTTGCTTCAAACCTCAAGGTGAATGTGCTCAAGCCTCAAGGTGAATAGGAAGTTCATCAGAACCATGCACAAAAGTATTTCTGGTTGAATAGCATATGCCAGCTGAAAGAGAAGAATGAATGTATAACCGCTATAGATGTGGATGTAAGGTGAAGGAGTGCCTTCATGGCAGAGAGAGAGAGAGAGAGAGAGAGAGAGAGATGTGCGTCCCCTTCCTGTTTTTTGGTGGTGCGTTTCAGACTTGTTGGCCTTGTAAACTAGTCTCTACTTTTGGATAAGTCTAAAAACGTCTGGACTGTTCTGCGTTCTCTATAATAGATCTAGCTATTTTCTCCTTTCTGCTGGATAAAGATGTCTGAGCTCTTCGGAAACTCGCAGTGTCTTACACCAAGAGGATGATGCTCCAATAGAAGATGTCCCCATATCTGTCCTTGTCCTATTGTGGCGAATCTGTTTGCCAACCTTGAACCTTCTGTGTTGAGATGGTCTCTTATGTCCCCTCCCAGCTCTCATCGTTGGCTTTGACTGGGGAGCGTACCTGCAGGACCATGGATGCAAGGCTGCGCCTGTTGGCAGTTTCAAACATGTGAGCACTCCCTACTTTCCATCAAGCCCACATATGTTGTGTTGCAGCAGAACCTAGGCTCCTGATAAGATAAGAAGGGTCCCCACGAAAGTGCTGGGAGTAGCTTAAATTTTGTTTTTAAACAAGAATATCAAATCAAGATGACTTTGAATATCCATATTGTAAACTGTGTGCTATGATTTCTAAATGATAAAAAGCTTAATAGTATCCTGCAAATGGGACGCGGGTGGCACTGTGGGTTAAACCACAGAGCCTAGGGCTTGCCGATCAGAAGGTTGGCGGTTCGAATCCCTGTGACGGGGTAAGCTCCCGTTGTTTGGTCCCAGGTCCTGCCAACCTAGCATTTCGAAAGCACATCAAAGTGCAAGTAGATAAATAGGTACCGCTCTGGCGGGAAGGTAAATGGTGTTTCCGTGTGCTGCTCTGGTTCACCAGAAGCGGTTTAGTCATGCTGGCCACATGACCCGGAAGGTGTACATCTGCTCCCTTGGCCAATAAAGCGAGATAAGCGCCGCAATCCCAGTCGGCCACGACTAGAGCTAATGGTCAGGGGTCCCTTTAGCTTTATCCTGCAAATGGATCCCAATTACATTTGGCAATCAGCTTAAAAATACGTGAACAATTAAATTCAGTGTCGCCCGAAAGGGGAACATTTAAACAAAATGTTAGCTAACATTAAAACTAGTGCAAACTGCTATGACCATAAAATAAGTATAAGCTGTTCTACAATAATGAGAAACTTACACTGTATGGTTAACAATGCTCTATTCATGGCTGTGAAGATGAACAGGAGAATGGCCAACTTCAGACTCTCCATCTGGTGTTGGAGGTAATGCCCCCTTTTCTCCCACAATCACATTTTTACCTAGAAAGGTGCTAGAGAAACGGAAGCTAACGGAGTTAAGGGCACAAAGTTCTTCGTTAAAAGCAATTCCCTCACCTGCTCATCACACGTGTGCACAATAGCACATCCATACACACACACACACACACACACACACAAGCAAATATAAATTATTCTGACATTTTGCTATTCTTTCTATGCCTCCCTGTTTTTCTGCTTCAATCTGTTCTCCACTCCATCATCAGGTGCCTCTTTATGATCAGTGGGAAGATGTGATAAAAGGGATGAAGGTAGAAGTGTTAAACAGTGGTGCTGTGCTCCCCAGTCGTGTGTATTGGATTGCCTCTGTTGTTAAGATTGCAGGTGGGTCTCTTGGGGGGGGGGCGGATAACAGAAAAATGTAATTTACTTTCCATATTGTTATTTGAATGTACATCTGCTTCCATCTGGAGACTTGAGGCAGGCAACATATTTAAAAGGGAATAAAAGCAACACCATTATAATACGTTATGTACAGTACTTACTTTTTAACACTGATATGCAGCTATTCAAGCAGGTTTCAGATCTATTGCGCAAAACATAATTTAATTTGAAAACTTACATTAAAAGCATTATTGATAAAAGCAGCCCAAGAGAAGTAACAGAACAGAGAATTAGCAACACAGCAATGGAAGGCTCTCTTTTCCTTTTCAAAAGGGGAGGTTTTAGCTTGTCTTTTAAAAGGACAGTAGAGAGGAGGCTGCATGCACCTCTTGTGGAAGGGCATTCCAAAGAATTGGGGCTGCAACAGAGAAGGCCCTGCTTATTGTAGACAGTAAGCTCACCTCCACAGTAGTTGGAATTGGCCTTATTAGTAGATCTCAGTTTGCTAGGGAAGTTCATTTGGCAGTGCAAGAGCTATAACAGTGATTTCCCAACCTTTGTGGTATGGCGACTCATAAGCCCAAATTTACCTGGCATGGTAGGTGACCCATTGATATATTGTCAAATGAATTTTGGACCTCAGGTCTTTGGCAGCCATAAGTTTCATGCATTTTAACTGCATGTTTGCCTATCTTATTACCACTGCTTAAGACAGGCATAGGCAAACTCGGCCTTCCAGATGTTTTGAGACTACAATTCTCATCATTCCTGACTACTGGTCCTGTTAGCTAGGGATGATGGGAGTTGTAGTCCCAAAACATCTGGAGGGCCGATTTTGCCTATGCCTGGCTTAAGACATCCCAGTAAAAATAATAAAGCCTGTGACCCACTTGCAGGTCATAGCCCACAGTTTGGGAAGCATTCTGCCAGAGCACTGGTGGAATAGGCTTCCAGACTTGCCATGTTGTGCTGTGTCCCAACCCAGGGTTCCAGATGGGCCTTGAGAGCATTCTTGGTAACAGGGCATAACTGTAAAAGATTTGGGGAGCTGAATTAGGACACTAGGCTATCTTTCCAGCTGGCAAAGTTATTCAGGCTGTGGAGCAACTTCCTAAAACAAGTGGTAGAAGCCCTGTGGTTGGGGGCATCCAGTGGCCCCTACACTGAGAACAGAGTTTGTCTTGAAGGAACTTAGTCCTATAGTTATCAGAAAAGGAGGGTGACAGTGTTTGAGACGTAGTAAAATGTTCTCTTGTTTTCCTTTTCTGTCTCCAAAAATCAATCCTTGCAGGATACAAGGCACTGTTACGTTACGAAGGCTTTGAGAATGACTCTAGCACTGACTTTTGGGTCAACTTGGGTACTGTGGATGTTCACCCTATTGGCTGGTGTGCTGTTAACAGCAAAATCCTGGTGCCTCCCCAGTGTAAGTGTCTTTGAGTCTTGCCTAGGTTTGGGGGTTTATTTAACTCACAATTTGTATCGTTGCCTTTTCTCAAGTTGGATCATGCCCATTAATCCTATACGCTGCACGTTGGAATACATTGGGAACGTTAGCAAAAAGTTATCAAATTGCATGTATGCTTGTAAATTTGAGAGTTTTTACAATATGACAATTTTTGTTTAGTGGACTGAGAAAGCGGAGATGAACTAGAAATGGGTGTATTGGGGAGGACGGCTGTCTAGGCCAAATAGTACAACCGCTTGTTCTAGATTACTGTCCCACTAGGATGTGTCATTTTAGGGGGTAAAACTTAATTTTTGCAAAATTCTTCAGAAAGCAGTCTTAAAAATATGTTTTTGAGTGTGAGGAATTCAAATCTGCTATTATTTTCGTGATTGGACAACATTTAGCTTGGTAAATCTACGTTTGATGAAAAAACGCATAAACTGCTTTTAAGAAAACCAAAGAATTTTAATTTTACCTTCTGAAAGTGTGAGGTAATGCCTAATAATAATGATGATGACAATAAAAAAATTAACGTATAATATAACCACAAGTACTTGGCAATCATTTTAAATTACCTCTGTGCAATTTTACACACATTCTGAGTACCATGCGAAACTAAATTATATTAATTTAACCAAAATGTCTTTTGAATTACCAAGTCATGTTACAACTTTTTAGCAACCCTCATTTTTGAAAAGTTGGGTGGCCATTTGCCGTGGGTGCTTTTGTTGAAATTCCTGCATTGCAGGGGGTTGGACTAGATTACCGTGAGGACCCCTGCCAACTTTACAATTCTATGATTCTATGACCTTTAAAGCCCTTTATGGCTCAGGACTACAATGCCTCAAGGACCACCTCTCCCCATATGAACCAGCCTGGACCCTACAAACTTTTGAGACATTTTACTGTAAAAGCAACTGGTAAATGAAATAAATAAAAATAAGTAGTTATTGCCGGTTGGATAATTTAACTGCTTGTAGTGCAGAACTTTCCCTTGTCAAAATGTAAAGAAATTTACTGCACTTCAAGGTGATCTGTAGTCACCTCTAAAGTTTCCATCAAAAATCTAGAGCCTGTTCAGGGTGGTAGTGTGTTGAGACTTAGATGTTGCTGATGCTTTTGTTGAGAGACTACAGTGTTTTGAAGGAGCAAAGCAAGTTGCTGCAGGTAATTTTTGGGGTGAGTGTAAGCTGAAAGGAGGCTTTAAGTTTAACCAGAGAAGAAGAAAAATGAGGAAATCCCTGCGTTTCATTCTTCTGCAGGAATGAAAGGCACACTGAGTTTATTTTTTAAGTATATGAAGATCATTATCCCAGCCTTCAACCACATATGTAATACTGAGGGCAATTTATAGCAGTTAAAAATCACGCTTTCATAATAAAACAACAGTACTGTATTGGACACCGATACAGACACAACCAAGACAGTCATAATGGATAAAAACAAAATTCTCAAATCAAAAGTATTATTTACCTGGGCAATCTTAATACCTCTTTGTACAGCCATCCATTCAAAGTACACCGACTGGAAGGGGTACCTCATGAAAAAGCTTGTGGGAGCCAGGACTATCCCTGTGGATTTTCATATAAAGGTGAGGGAAAAAATCTTTCTCCCCCCCCACCCCCCTGCACACAGAGGAAAGAATCAAGGCATTTCTGCTTATCCATTCTTCCAGTAGGCCAAGCTGGTGCCCTCACCATGTGTAGAAATACACCACCCATCATCCTTGACCATTGCTCATCCTGGCTGGGGCAAATGTGAATTGTAGTCCAAACATCCAGAGAACACAAAGTCGGAGGCTGTAGTAGCCTGTTCAGATTTAATATGGCCTGCAAGCCATGCTGGAGCTCACCTCTGTCAGGAAGGCCTGGTGATACTTGGTGATAAGGGAAAGACACTTCTACAAGCTCCACACCGTACATTTATAGCACTCTTATAGCATTTCAACACTCACGGCTTCCCACAAAGAATTTTGGGAACTGAGAGGGTGCTGAGAGTTGTTAGGATACTACCTCTCACAGAGCCACAACTCCCAGAACCCTTAACAAACTACAGTTCCCATGAACCCCTGGTAGAAGTTACTGTTAAAGTGATATGACAGTGCTTTAAATGCATAGTGTGGATGTGAATGCAGTGCATTGAAACACACAATGTGTTTCAGGACTGAGCCGTGTCTAGGATAAGCAGCATAGCATAAAGTTGGTAGAATTTTCTTCAGAGTGTTTGGGTTTTGCCCAGTGCATTGTTTGATATGAACAGAATGTGTTAGCTGTAATCTCCCACATTCGTGACATGATGTCCTTCAGTTTAAAAGACTAAATAAAGAGCAATTAAAACCCTGCTGTTTGGTCTGTTGCCTTCACTAGCTCACCTAAAAACTCAGTTTAGCTGTATATGCTGCTGGAGGGAGAGGGGCGCCCCCTGCTGGCACATTGTAGAAAGGGATCTTTGGCTGGAAGGGATTTTTCTTCATAATCTGGGCCTCTGAATAGTGAGATGGCGGATTGAGGAAGAGCTTTTGCAATTTTAGCTTCCACATTTAAACAGGCAAACAGGCACGAACCAGTGATTCAGGGTTGGAATCACTAAGCAGTGTTGATTAGTCTCTTCAGAATGTTCATTGTGAGAGGGTAATTAGTGTTATACTTCATTATGCCTCCTTTTCCCTCCCCCCTTTTACAAGGCTGCCTTGGCTAGAGATGGTATATTAGGCTGTTGGGGGCAAGGAGACTTCCTTTTTGGGGGAGACTCAGTGAGCTACTGCTTCTAGGTGATATCAAGGTTGCAATTATTTGCACCTGTGTTTCTACTGCAATCTGTTGGATCTGCTTTTAATAAATATGGGTAGGATCAGGCAGAAGGTCATTGTTTAATAATAATGCTTTTCATATATTTTTTCCCTCAAACTTTTTTAAAGTTCAGAGTGCTTCTCATATATTATCTCAGTAATCTTTACAACAGATAATACCGAATGTTAGCCATGTTCAGAGGAGACCCACTGAAAACAATGGACTTAGGTCCATTTGTTTCAGTAGGTTCACTCTGGGTATGAGTTAGTTGGGTACCCCGCCCCCAGTCACATTGTATTTTTTATTATTAAATAATTTTATTAATTTTCAAGAAGCCAGTAGCATTGTAAAGTAGGTCAGTTATACAGTGGTATCTCTGGATACAAACGGGATCTGTTCCAGAGCCCCGTTCACATCCTGAAGTAAACACAACCCGTGTCTGCGCGTGCATGGGTCACAATTTGCTGCTCCCGCGCATGCGCATGACGTCATTTTTGATCGTCTGCGCATGCGCGAGTGGCAAAACCCGAAAGTAATGCGTTCCGTTACTTCCGGGTCGCCGAGGAGCACAACCCGAAAGCGCTCAATTTGAAGCAACTTCAACCCGAGGTATGACTGTATCCACATATGGCAGATTTGTGCAGAGGACACGAGAGTCTGGTTTGCCAGAGTTCATGCCAGAGTTGCGATTTTATTATTATTATTATTAATAATAACAACAACAACAACAATAACCCTGCCCATCTGATTGGGCTTCCCCAGCCACTCTGGGCGGCTTCTAACAAAATATTAAAATACAGTAATGCATCAAACATTAAAAGCTTCCCTAAACAGGGCTGCCTTCAGATGTTTTCCTTGTTCGTAGCTCCACCTCCTGGTTTACAGCACTTTGTTGGCTAAATCTGCTTCTGCCAGAGATGTGGGGCATGATCCCTTAACACAGAATATGAACCCAAGGAAGGTTCTGGGATTTTGACTGAGACTTTCCCCACAACAAAACAGTCTGTGTGGTATTAGGGTACCTTGGGCAAGCCTCTCTCTCTCTCTCTCAGCCTAGCCTGCCTCACTGGGTTGTTGTGAGGATAAAGGGAGAAAGAACCATGTATGCTGCCCTGAGCCTCTTGAAGAAAGGGCAGGATACAAATGTAATAAATCAGGTTAGATTGTGGTTTTATTTATCTAAATGCTCTGGGCGACACAAAAGTGGCAATGGCAGCATTCACATTTCATGATAAATAATAGTTAATGGTTTAGTATGAATGCAGAGATGACTTGCTTTACTGCTTCATGATCAGGGCCAACAAACCCTGGTCCCTGGCTTAATACTGCATCTGAACTGGGGATTCAATCAAATGAGTCCAGAAGCCAAAATTTATTCAGATGTATTACTAAACCAAGGCCAATGGTTCATGACTCCCACTTGAGCTAGAGAAGGAGTGAAGTGGGAGACATGTCTGCATTCATGCTAAACCATTAACTATGGGTGTATGACCTGGGCTACTGAAAGTTTTTGAAAAAAAAATCCAATCTGAATGGATGGCCCAATGCTTTTTTGTTGACATGGAAGCATCAGCAATTGGGGTTTTTTTGAATTCATGCGGCATCCCATGTTTAAGAAGAACTGCAAGGCTGCACTCTAGAGGAGGAAGCATAAAAGTGCAGAGAGTTGCGCAATCTCTGTGGTGGAGAGTCGCAGACATGGAAGGCAGCAGAGCATCTCTCTTCTTGTTTACTCAGATGACTGAGAACATGAAGTATCCCTTCCGCCAAGGCATGAGACTGGAAGTGGTGGACAAGACCCGTGTTTCTCGGATACGTGTGGCTGTCGTGGACACCGTGATTGGTGGCCGCTTGAGGCTTCTCTATGAAGACGGGGACAGCGTTGATGATTTCTGGTGCCACATGTGGAGCCCCTTAATCCACCCTGTTGGCTGGTCTAGAAGGGTTGGCCATAGCATAAAGAGAACGGGTGAGGATTTACATAGGAGAAAAACTACTCTTCTTCTTGAAGTATATATTTTAACCTTTCAAATTGTTGCAGATATAATGTATTCCTTCCTTTTAATGAGATTGGTTATTTGGCGGTTTTTAAGATGATGAGAGTGTTTGAAATGTATGCTGTGGCAAATAAACTATTTTTAAATGGAAGAAGAAGAAGAATTTTCCTTGCCAAAAGATGACCGCTAACTAGCAAATTTGAGATGTCTTGTTTCACTCTTTCTTTCTTTCAATATCCTTTTATGTCTTTGCTGGAAGAAAAATCTAATGACATGGCACACCACCCTACCTTCCGGAAGATCTACTGTGATGCTGTTCCATATCTCTTCAAGAAGGTGGGAAAGGTTTATGGTATCTTTCTTTTCTTTGGTCTCCAAGTGAGATGGGATATGCACCATTTGGGCGATTGGTAGTTTATGGAGCTCTTGAAATCTCTCTCCTGCCTTGCAAGGGACTAGCTGTTGTAGCGCCCAAGGAGCTCAGTGTTGTATGAACCAGTCGGGGGGGGGGGGGCTTCTCTGTGGTGGCTCTCCATAGAATCACTTTGCCCTGGAACTGAGACAGGCACCAGTACTGTTGGTGTTTCAGCACCTTCTGAAGTGCCTCTTTCCAGGCTTTTGCTGATGTTTAGTTCTTTATAGTTTAGTTCTGTATACCTGCAGGAGCGTCTCCACCCCCATTGTTCATCCCAGCTCTGAGGGCCTTCTGGTAGTTCCCTCACTGCAAGAAGTGAAGTTACAAGGAACCTGGCAGAGGGCTTCTTGGTAGTGGCACCCACCCTGTGGAACGCCCTCTTGTCAGAGGTCAAGGAAATAAACAACTATCTGACTCTTAGAAGACATCTGAAGGCAGCCTTGTATAGGGAAGATTTTAATGTTTGGTGTTTTACTGTGGTTTTATAATTTGTTGGAAGTCACCCTGAGTGGCTGGGGCAACCCAGTCAGATAGGCAGCAAATGAATAAAGTATTAGTAGTAGTAGTAGTGGTAGTGGAGGAGGTATTATTGTTAATTTGCCCTCAATTGCTGCTGCATTTTATTTTTCAAAGATTTAACACTGTTTTACTTTGCTTAATGGATTGCTGTCTTTTTTCTGTTGTGCTTTGAGATGCTCTTTAAAAGACAGTATATGAATAAACAAATTACAATGTTGAGCTATTGGGGATAAGACACAGGACCTGCGTGAGTTGAAAGCAAAACAAGGATGGCTTGCAGCAAAAATATGGGGAAGACGTTCTGTGGTTAGAAAGAGTCATTCCACTATTGAAGGACTAGACCTTGGAGGAAGCTTAAGCAATGGGAGATGTTGTCTTTCCCTTTATCGTCCTTATCCTACTTGGCCTTGCAGCCATGCTGTGACGTAGGTCACTGCTGTTCTTGTGTATCAGATAATTAACTGAGAACAAGAGTGCTGCTTCCCCAAGGCCAGCCAGCAAAGCTGGAAAACAATTTGAACTCCTACGCCCCAATCACCAAGGTCAGTCTTTCTAGTTACCCACACATGTCCCTGCCTGTGTTTTATTTCTTTATCACCAACTTCTTTCTCATCCGCAATCTCTTCCAGGTGCGCGCTGTCTACCCAGAAGGTCGCTGGTTTGAGGAAGGCATGAAACTGGAAGCCATTGACCCTTTGAATATGGGCAACATTTGTGTGGCTACTGTCCGTAAGGTATGCCAGTCTGAAAAGAGGGAGAGGCTGCTTCAGCCAAGCACAGCACTTTCAAGGAATTGGGAGTTAGACTTTGAAGGAAAAAAGGAACTGCTTTGGGGTTGTTGTTTTTTTACAAGGAAACGATGTATAAATTTTTATGAAATAGAAAATTAAGCCTCTAATTTATATACCTTAAAGCCAACTGATTTGGGCCAGTGGGCAGATTTCGAATTTTGAGAAAACGTTGGAGGCAACAGTCACAAAATAGCGACTATGTGCTATGAGTCTGCTTTTTTAAAAATCTAGTAATGCTTGTACAGTGTTGATGGGATGTTCAAATCACACACATGTGAGTGCAGATCTTGGTTTTTGAAAGAAAAGCAAGTTATGAATATTTTAGAAATAAATGAGTGAGGAAATTAAGAGGCAAGTATGTTATATTTAGGCACTTAACACCATAGAGTGCTCCAGCTCTTCTCTCTGTTGAGTTTAGAAGCTGCTATTATGAAATACTTTAGAACAACCTTCAGGTTCGCTTTCTCACCCCTGGCCTGTCTTTCAGGTCCTTTTAGATGGCTATCTCATGATCGGCATTGATGGTGCAGCCTCTGAGGATGGTTCTGATTGGTTCTGCTACCATGCTTCCTTGCACTCCATTTTCCCTGTCAATTTCTGTAAGCAGAACAACATTGAACTGACGCCTCCGAAAGGTGAGGACCCCAAGCTCTCCTCCTCTTTGCTTGCTTCCGTGGCAGATTGAGCTTCTCTCCTGCAAAATAGAATGCTAAGAAAGCCTTGCTTGTGTTAGACTATAAGTGTGAAACCGACATACTCTGTTTCTTCTTTGCCATCGAGATGGCGATCTCTGTTGTTGTTCCTGCCCAAGAAAATTGGGAGTTTGGCTGGAATTCAGTTTCTGTCTTTCTATTCTTCTTCATTTGCTCTGAATAGAATGCCTGCCTCTGAATCTTGCCGTTTCCATGCTTCTCTTTTGGGGGCATCGGAGGGCTATACAAAAGCTGGTGTTCGTCCTTTCCTGCCTCTGCACTCCTCTGGAAACAAGAACTACTTGGTTTTCTGAATAGCTATTTCATTGTGTTCTGTCTGAAACGTTGTTTTTGCTTTGCCCCACTGTAGCTGGCATTGGCTCCTTCTTGGGCAAATATGTGCAAGGCGATAGGCAATAACTTGCATGCTTCTCCTGCTCCTTCTGGTTGTGGTGTTTATGAGGGAGGTGTTTCATTCCAGTAACATGCCCCCCCCCAACTTCATACTTCAGGGCATGATGCCAAGACCTTCAATTGGACAAGCTATCTAGAAAAGACCAAGTCAAAGGCTGCACCAGCACATCTGTTCAATGTGGTGAGTACCATGTGGAAGGGCAAGTTCACAAAGGCACCAGCATCACCCCAAACTAGTCGCTCTGTTGTTGAGAATCAAATGGCCTTATGAGAAATGCCATTATATGCAGTGCAGATGCAAGCATACTTATGAAATATTGTGTAAAATGTTTCCCTGAAGCTACAGAAAATGGCAATCAGATTTATCAAGGGTTGTGAATGGCTTCCCTAAGTAGAAAGGTCCAAGGGTCTGGGATATTTTAGTCTAGATAGGGAAGTAAGGTTCATTTCGTACGTAGAATTTCAATGATCAGCCTTGACAGTGTGCTTTGCTGAAAAGAGATCAAGAAGACTGCACTCTGTAGCAGAGTCAAATCTCTCATTTATAACCTTGGCATTGGTACTGCTAACTTAAATGTGTAGGGCTGCCCCCCCCCCCCCCCGGTTTAAATTCCTTCCTTGCCTCATTACAAATATCATTTCTGGACACTCATACTGTCCCTCAACTTAAACTGCTAAGTTTCCCCAGTAGAATTAGCTATTTATTTATTAAAATATTTATTTAATAATAAAAATTTACAGCTCGCTCTGTGTGTGTGTGTGTGCGCGCACGCGCGCATACACTTAAAAATTTAAAATCAGAGAGCAGCATGCAGAATTTGGATTTCTGAGAACAAGAACGTTGAGTGCCTTCAATAAATAAATGGAAGGAAGGAAGGAAGCCCTCATGGATGTATATTATTATTATTTGAGGTTGGGTATATCGTGCTGCTCCTTTCCCCAGGATTGCCCTAACCATGGCTTCAAGATGGGTGCCAAGCTAGAAGCAGTAGACTTGATGGAGCCCAGGCTTATCTGTGTGGCCACTGTGAAGCGAGTGGTACATCGGCTCCTCAGGATACACTTTGATGGTTGGGACAGCGAATATGACCAGTGGGTGGACTGTGAGTCCCCAGATATCTATCCTGTGGGCTGGTGTGAGCTGATAGGCTACCAGCTACAGCCTCCAGTAGCACCAGGTAAGAGAATGTATCTTCTTTTCATCCAGCACCACCAGTTTCACTCAAGGTGTGTTGGTGGCAATCTGACCTATTCCTTCTCTTACGAGAAAGAGGTACCTTCCATCGGACCCACCCTATGTCTTTATAGCATAGCAAACCTGGACATGTTAAAGGCTGGGAACCAGAGTGGGCAGGTTCAGTAGCTGATGAGGAACTGAAGCTGAAATCAAAACAACAGGAGCCCCCTATTTTGAGGGAGGGAGGATGTTTTCAAGCAGAAATGGCCGTTAAACTGATTCTGCTCTCAACACCAGCTCCATATACATGCAGTTCACTCAGTGAGGACTAGAGCAGCCTTTTGGCTTTGTTCCTCTACCTTTGAATTACCTTACTCTGAGCCACTAATGTTCTTTACAAGATGAAATCATTGTGAGGCCCCAGAAGAAAATGTACAAAGGTAGCAAACTTGGGGGAGACTAGACAGAAAACTGTCCTCCTCTGTCTCCTCTACCTTTTTATACAAAGTGTTCTGAGCCTGTTAAACTGGGAACTAATCATGAACCCTCCTGCTTGGAAACCTTGTGCAGCTGTGTCTTTATACTTAGCTACTGCTTAACGTCGCCTGTGTCCTGTGTAGCTTCTGATTGTAGATCTGTTTCCTCGGTGGCAGAGCCTATGTCACCAGTGCCAGCTAAGGAGGTGCCGAAGAAGAAGCGAAAGCCGTATGGAAGGAAAAGTGAGTGGCAATTGGAACAACCTTGTCTCTATGATTCATCTTAATAACAAAGCAAATATTGCAAGGTTTGATACTAAGGCATAAGCCTGCTGCAGATAGTATGCTGCCCAGAAGTACCAGTGCACAGGCAAGGAACATTAAGGTACAGAAGATGGGGGTGGAACATTTGCCTGGACTATCTTCTGTGAGGATGGCATTGCAGAATAGAGTAGCTTGAAATGTGGATGGTGGGACTGTCTGACAGGGCGTGAAATGGACTGCCTCGTCATTCGCTTGTGCCTTGTCCCATGCATTCTTGCAAATCACTCTAAGATGTCACTATTGGGATTGGGATTCTCGATTGGATGGACCACATATATGACTTGGCTCTATGACAGGGATGATGAACCTGTGATTCTTCCAATTTTGTTGCACTACAATTCCCACCATCCCTTTTTATCATCCCATTGTCCCTCTGTCACCCAACCTGAGCCTTAAAGGAGCATGCCTTTCTTATAATGCCGATGAGAATGGCTTGCTATGAGGTAACGCCAAATAGGGCCCTTCTCTGTAATACCAAAGATTCTTCTATGAGGAGGTGCCAGGTGCCTGCATCTGGGACCTTGTTTGTGCAGAACATGAGCTATGGCTCTTCAAGAATTGTGGCTACAACAATTGTGTTTGAAACCCTGAACATCTCTTACTAAAAGGGTCTCTGTTAACATGGCGGGAAATAAGCTCTGGCTGAATATCAGATGACTGTAGTGGACTAATTGAACCATAGGCCTGATGACCAATGGCAACTAAATATACTAAACATATGAGAGCCAGTGTGGTATAATGGTTAGAGTGCTGAACTGGGATCTAGGAGACCGGGGTTCAAATCCTCACTCAGCCATAAAGCTCACCTTGTAGTTTAAACTAAACAAAAATGGCGATCAGTAGCACTTGTGTCAGTGTTGTAACGGTGTGTTTAGAGAACTGTTTGATTGTTCAGCATCCTGCTAAGTTCACTGAGTGGCCTAACCTATCTTGCGAGATTCCTATGAGTCTGAATTCTAGCTCTCTTTGAAGTAGTCAACCAGTGTCTTGAGTAATTTCAGCTGCACTGAGAGCTCACTTGACTGAATGCTGCTGCCATACAAAAAAAACAACAACCCTTCACAACAAGATGTTAATATAAAAAGCAAAACAGTCACAACGGTGGGTTTTCCTATAACTGCCTTTCTTCTGTATACAAAGGGAAGAAGATGACTGCTAAAGCCCGTTCCATCAAGCAAGCAGCAAAGAAGACGGCTGCCCCCGAAGTAAAGAAGAAAGCACAGGCTGCCAAGAAAAGGCCTGCCCCTAAAGCAAAAGAGGGCACACAAACTGCAAGCAAGACCTCACTAAAACCAGCTTCTGATGAAAGTAAGTTAAAAGGGGTGTCACTTATTCCTACTTTTTTGCTGCCCCCCCCCTTCAGTGGGATTGGAGATGGGAAGGTGGTGGTTGTGTAAATTAGCTATTTTCCTGCTCACCATTTCCAGTGCAGAATCTGCTTGCAGTTGTAGGAAACTCCAGTCACAGGTCTCCCAGCCTTGGAACATAGGGATGCAATTTACCACAAGCTTTTGCTATTGCTTATTTCTTACATGTGTATGTGCGTGCTCTGAGGCTTGTGTCCTGCGATGTAAATGTAGCCCCTCTCTCTGTTTCTTGCAGTTGTTGCTGTGGAGGTGAAAGAAGAAATTCTTGACGATTCAGCAATGGAACTTGAAGCCCCACCACTACCAGTACCAATCAGCTGCTTAAAGGATGAAGATATGGACACAGAATCCCCACTGAGTCCTATGCCAGGCGGCTACTTAAAGGATAAGGATATTGAACCAGAAGCTCCAGCAACCTCTGTGCTGCTCAGCTGCTTAAAGGATGAAGTCATGAAACCAGAAACTCCAGCAAGCCCAGTATTGATCAGTTGCTTGAAGGATGAAGATGTAGACTAAAGCTTCATGCAACAAAGTGACTTGATGTTCTTTTGCCACAGTCCTTGAAGAAATCAGGAAAATGCTGGCCTCATTTGTGGGGGCATGGACCACAGTTTATAAAGCTGTAGTTTTTTCATAGTTGATGGATCATCTCAAAATGAAAAAGGAAAAGCTCTCAAAACAAATTCCACTTAATTACGTAAAAAGGCAAGCCCACTATGCCTTTCTGACTGGCATGGCAGGAACCAAGGATGAACTTCTCCATTTCAGATCTCTGTAGGGAGGTGCTTCCAGTCATTCTAAACTTGCATCAATTGAGCCAGAATCTAGATTAGTGCCAATACAGTAGAGAACCGCATCCATTATATGCTACAGTGGTACCTCGGATTACAGAGGCTTCAGGTTACAGACTCCGCTAACCCAGAAATAGTACCTCGGGTTAAGAACTTTGCTTCAGGATGAGAACAGAAATTGAGTGGTGGCGGCAGTCGGAGGCCCCATTAGCTAAAGTGGTGCTTCAGGTTAAGAACAGTTTCAGGTTAAGTACAGACCTCCAGAACGAGTTAAGTTCTTAACCCGAGGTACCACTGTATTGGGAACTTCTTTCCCAAATTATCTCTCTCTTCCTCTGTGCTACATTGTTTCTTCCTGCCATTTTGGCCACAGAGTCTAAGAAGGACACATGACATCAAATTACATGTGAGCCCAATGCATCCCATTTTCCTCTGTGAGGAGTAGGAGTATACAATTGCACCCCACCCCCCGTTGTACTATGAACAGAGTGAATCAATTCTTTGACAATAATGAGAGGAGAAAAATGTATTGCAACCCTTTCTGTAAATAAAACTGCATGTGTTTATTTTGCCCTTTTGTTGAATAAACTCAGTCAGAATACCTTGTGTTTGGAGTCTTTTCTGGTCTTCTCTGGTCAAGAAAATATGGGTACCAAGGGCATACAGAAGCAACTTGTGCATTGTTTGCTGGTTCTAAAGTACATCTGTCTGCAGGGGGGATTGTTTTGCCTTCTGTCTTCTCAGGCAGAATGGTCCCCAGGGTCAAAACCACGACACCAAAAGTATGATCCTTTTCACTTTTATAATACTATATATTAGAGAAAGTGTTTCCAAACCAGAACACACAAATCTTTTTAAACATATGCGCTATAGACATGTGCTAGGAACATAATGCATGGAATGACATTTAGTTTTCCTTTTCTGACTCAACTCCTCTTTCTCTGCTGCCATTGCCCCAAAATTGTGTTTCTTCCCTCCTTCCCCTTTGCTATTTGCATTTATTCCCAAACTACCTAAAGTGTGACAGCTGGAATCTAAAGGGATTGGAATGTGCTATTATGGCATGTTGCGTTTCTAAAGCAGGGTGGGTAGACTTACGGCTTGTTGGTTCTGCTGAGCCTTTTTCTTTCTGTTAGCTAGAACTCAAAAGACCTAACAACCATAGCCAGGTGCAAATGACAGATAGGAAGAATTAAAGAATAAGGTCCCTTTGAGCACATTTTGAGAACAGGAATGTGACCAGAACAGGGCTGAGCTCTTTACAGAAGCTTAATTTAGGTAGAAAAATTCATTTTGTTGTTGCCATTGTTAAACAATTGGAAGTCAGAATTCCATGTCAGTCTTCTGCAAATCAGCCAGAGATCTGTCTGTGGATTCTGATCTAACTTCTGCATTGCCCTAATGTACACCATCTTTATCAAGCATCCTTGTCACTCTTCTGACTGTGGGCATTTTGATGGGCCCCAAAGTCAGCGTGTTTCTCCCACCTTGGCCTGAAATGAAAGAAGGATGTTGGGTGGGGACCTGAAATAGTCCAGAAGTGTGGACCATCCCTGTCGGCCTCCTCATTCCCAAGCTTCTGGTGAGGCAGTTTTTCATCTCCTTTCTCAACATTAAATGTGTAGACTGTACGGGGAGAGTCCTGATCTAACCCTATGTTTTGTACAGACTCTGCCCATCTTCTACCAACTTTCTCCTTGCAGAAAGTAAGTCTGTGCTTTTTAACATCAGGAATGAAAGTAAATCTCATTTTTATAAATGTAAAAAAGAATAAAAGTAAATCTACACACGCTAGAGCTGTAACTGAAGTGTTTATATTTTAGCTTTTATTTTTTTTGATACTTATATAGCCATATAAAAAGAGCTTGCTTCTAATTATATTTCACATACAAATAATTCATTGCGCATTTAGTTACATGTAGGAAACAGCCCTGAAGCTGTGGGGGAGTTTTCGTTTCGATTTCAATGTCATTAAGCTGTGGTACCTCCTGTTATTCTTTACTAGAGTGACATTTAAGATTTGTCTCTTACATTGCACTGGCAGTGCACTTCCTTCTAAGAATATGAATTCCTTCCTTGTTTTGTTGCTGTAGCTGCCAGCATCCCTGACCATACAGATGACAGCCGTAGTCCAGCAATGGTCCCTGGTGTGGTTAAAAGTGGCCTAAGCCTGTGAGAATCTCTTCTGAGAAGTGAAGGAACAACTACCTGATTTACATTCACAGGAGCAGCCACATTGCCACTATGAACCAATCTTAAAATTCTCACCATGAGAGCAGATGGGCCGTGGTATATCTCCAGAAGAGGGTTGCCATTTGAGAAAATATTAATAATGACGCTTTTCATTCTGCTAAGCTGTTACCTTGTGAAATAATGGTTGGAATAAATACTGGCCAGCCCCCTGCAATGGCAGCTTCCAGGGATTTAAATCATGCCCATTACTTATGCATGTTTTTCCATCATCCCGGTGTTTTGAAAAGCTCCTAAGAGGAAATCTCACTACTTCCCTGGGCAACTTGTTCCATTGTCTGACGCTTCTTACAGTGAAAAGGTGCTTCCTGATATGTGGCTTTCAGCTGCTAACTTTAGCATGGACGCTTAGAAAGAAGTCATTTTGCAAGCAAAGGAACTTGCTTTTGAAAAAGGCTGTAAATCTGCTGTGCTGCAACTTGCCCCCACGGCTGCTTTTGTTTCCTGCTGTGAAACTCTTGATTTCATTTTTGTTTGGGGACATCTTGGTTCTTTGGAACCATCTTATCCCATGGTTCTTTCAAAGCACATTCTTTTGCTATTGCGTCAAATCCCCCCTATTTTGTCTCTTGTGGAATGTCTGCCGCCTCCAGAGATAACTCCAGAACACACCAGAGATAAGAGGCGCAGTTTAACCTTGGGAAGAGCATCGGTTGCTTACAGATGGTGAGCTCCTAGCACTACCCAATTATTGCTCCTCTGTGGTAAGCTATGCTAGAATTCACAACAAATTCCTCAACTCTGAATTGCAAAATTCTGTAAATAGTGCCAAAAGCTATTGGCATAGTAGGACATCAATGCATAAATTTGGCAAACTGAATACAATGAGTAGCAGAAGACAAAGACTTAGCCAAATTGTAGCTTAGCCCAAATATTCCAATGCTTAGCAAAAGCATCACTAGAGCATTGACTTTAATAACTAATATACTTCACAAAGTCAACTTTAACTATCTCCTCTAACAGAAACTGCTGTTTCTACTTTAACGAAATGCTCCTACTTGAGACTGGGGGTTCTTATACAATTTAGCAAAGATGCAGAAACAGCACACAGTTCAGATGTGGGCAAAAAAATCAATGACCTTGAGAAAGCTTTACATTACGTATGTATGTATGTATGTATGTATGCATGTATGTATGGCAAGCTCAAACCCTTGTTAAATACAGACAGCCTGGAAAGTGTGCAGGACATGTCTGGCTAAATCATGGTGACAAGAGGAGTACTCGGTACCTGCCACTACTTCCAGATTAGCAGAATAAACTATAGAATATTTAAGTGTGCACATTTGCCTATACAATACAAGCATCTTGGAGATTTCAACCATGCTTAGTGCACGATTGTGCAGGCAGACAGCTATAGCATAGTGCTCCACTTGCCTGCCTCTTTAACATCTAAGATTGACTTTTGGTATAATTATCAAGTACTCCTTTGAAAATGCACCTTTTGTAGTATGGTGGGATTTACAGGCCATAAAAATGTGCCCCCTCTCAAGCCTTTCTCCCCCTATTAGTGGAGAAGCGCATTTTCAGCAACTTCCTTTTCCTGCTTCTTCTTTTCCTGCTTTTCTTGACTCGTCTATTCCCAGCCTGCTGCTGCTGCCTCTTCTT
Source organism: Podarcis gaigeae (assembly GCF_964106915.1). Taxonomy (NCBI): domain Eukaryota; kingdom Metazoa; phylum Chordata; class Lepidosauria; order Squamata; family Lacertidae; genus Podarcis; species Podarcis gaigeae. The sequence continues at coordinate 31,118,011 of NC_139686.1, forward strand.
ACTGGAGCTCCTTCCAGCCTTGGCTTTGGCTTTAGTTGAACTGGTTCGTTTTGTCTTCTTGGTATTCCAGTCTGGGCAGCTTTGGAAGATAGTGACGAGCTTCACCTTCTGGCCACGTACCTCTGCTGGGGAGCCACAGGTGGCTCCCACTCTAAGATTCAGCTTGTCAAGCCACCTGAAAAGGAGGAAGAAGTGAGGCAATATAATCAGCCTAAGTGCTAAGCCTTTGTATCTTCACAGTCACACACTTTCCTACATTTCTGAGAGCTTGCTTCTTGATACAAGAGGACCTTCAGTTATTGTGAAACACAGAGGAGGAGAAAGGAAGGTATGGAGACTTGATGATTTCATTTAATGAATTAATTTAAAAATTAATTTAAAAAAATCTAAGTCAGCCTAGGCAACTATGGAGCTCAGCTGATCAGCTTGATGCATGAACGAATGAACCACGTTTTCTGATTGTGTTGGGTTGCCTATCTCTTACCTAGCTTTAGTCTAGATACACTGCAGCATTTGAGGCAGCTTAAAGCATATTGGCTTGAAAGCAGATGCAATAGCATTTGAATTGGTATAATGAAAGAGTTGCTTCGTATTTGCTGTTCTTGGGCCTTCCCCATCCCTTATTTGGTTTATTGGCAATAAAGAGGAACATGTTGAATTACTGTACAATTTGGTGACTAGGCAACAGAAAGTAGAACAGTGCCCATAATCACTTTGCTGAGATAGCTGGCAAGAGTGCTAGTTTGAGCATGTTAATAGGATGTGTTTGAAGCCCTGCCAAATAAGAAAGAGAGACAAACGTTCTGCCCACTGCTGCTCTACAAGCCCTTGTGCGGTAGTGGGAACTAGCAGCTCACTTGCGTAGTGGGAGAAGTTTGCAGTCACAAGAGAAAGGAACATCACTCAGGCTGATAACCTCCAGCGCTGTAAAGCTATGTAAGTTCGGCAAACTGCGCACTTTGTTTTTCTCAAGGTACAGACTTCTTATCTGTGGGCCCAAGCCAGTGAAGGCACCAGAGGAAATCTGCAAACACAGAATGAGTTTGGCTGTCAGACGCTTAATGACATCAGCAGTAAATTCTACGCTAGCATCCTGATCTAGGCCAGTTATCTGAAACTTCTGGTGACATTGACCCACTTGTTACGTCCCACCAGAACCCTTTGGAATGTGCTCTTCTACTTATCCAGGCACTTTGGCTTCCACATCCCACCCCAGACTGATCAAATTATGGTTGTTCCATATTACTATAAGGAAAAAAACTTGGATGGGGAAATGGAATTGCTCTACCAGATCTGAGCATCTTCAACCTATAGCTGTAAGGGTGCTGGAATAATAGTTCTAGCTTTTAAATTTGCTCATCTGCCGTGGTTTCTGCTTTGTACCTTCTCCCAGCCCCTTTCAGTTGATGGTGGCTTTTAATCAAAAGAAAATCAGCAATAACCCCCGGGATCATATTTATACATTGCGCAGGTAGTTTGGATGCAAGCCGTTTAGAAAGCTGACATATTGAGTCAGACCCCTGGTTCATTTAGGTGCGCTCTGGGGTTTTATTCAGGCAGGCATCTTTCCCAGTCATAGCAGGAGATGTCAAGGAATGAACCTGGGACCTTTTTGCATAAGAAGCCTGTGTCCTGATAACTGGGCAATGGCCATTCCCTCGGCCTGCAAGAGCCATGAGATGAAATGGAACAGCTGTGCAGCAGAGAGAGTTTGAGTAGGGACAGCCTCTCCTGTTGCCACTGCAATGTGTGGAAAAGCCACACCTGCTAGAAAATGCATTTCATATCTCTGTTAAAGGCCTAAGAGCAGATTTTGTGGTTCAGGGGGAAGGTCATTAGCTCAGAGGCAGGCACCTTCCTTGCATGCAGAAAGCCCTGCACTTAATGCCTGGCATTGCCAAGTGGGGCTGGGGAAAACCCCTGTCTGAAACCCTTGAGAGCTGCTGTCAGTTGGTTACTGAGCTAGATGAACCAATACAAGTCTGACTTGATTTCCCCTTCAGGTGAAGCTTGTATTTGGGGAAGATGGCAAGATAGGGCCTACAGCTTGGTTAGGGCCTCCTAACACATTTGTACAATTTCCCAAATTCTTCTTATGACACCTGAGAACTTGGTATTTAATAAAATTAAGCAAAGAAACATTTGCAAAGGGAATATGATGCCAAGAGAAGGCAGGTTAATTTCCAACCTCCCTACCCCTGCTTACCTGTTCTAGCCCCATATCATCCAAATACAGGTGCTGTAGAGATCTTGCCACTGGCAGGAAGGCTCCATCTCCAATGTACTTTATGGGATTCTTGGACAACTTCAGTTCACTAAGCGTGGGCAGCCCTCTGAGAGACTTGGTGGGGACTTCCTGCAAATGATTCTCATCTAGATGCAGCTTCTCCAGTAGCTTGGCATGTCCCAGAGCCTTGGGAGACATGTGAGTGATGCGGTTCCCTGTTAAGTATAACCAGCGTAGCTTCTCCAGCCCAGCCAGATCGTTATCGGTCAGCTGACCGATGGAGTTGTGTTGCAAGTGGAGGGCAAAGAGATTCGGCAAGAGGGTGAAGGAGCTTTTGGATATTTGGTTGAATCCATTGTGGTCCAGGTAGAGATATGCAAGCTGGGCAGGCCCTTTGAAAACATCAGCATCTACAGAATCTATGTTGTTGTTAGACAGGTAAAGGTAGATGAGGTTTTTCAAGTCCTGGAAAGCACCAGGCTGCAGCCTTGCAATCTTGCAGTTCTGCAGATGGAGTGAGGTCAGGTTTCTCAAGCCAGGGAAGGAGTCTTGCGGTACCGAGTGGAACTCATTATAGCGCAAGTCCAGAAGTTGGGTGTTTCTTGGAAAGCCTTTGGGAATACTCTGGAGGTTTCTCCTGACACAGTTTGCATGCTGGGAATCTGGTGAACAAGTACATCCTTGTGGGCATCTTACAGCACCCTTCTCTGGTTCCCTGGTGACCGTGGCCAGGCTAGGCAGCAGCTCCTCACCCAATGCGTGACTGCTGCACTTCATATCTGTTGCCCTCAGGGATTCCAGGTGCTCTCCTCTGACGGCAGCAGGACCAGCACATACCACATCGGCGTGTATTCTTACTTTCGCAGCCCACTCCTTGAAGGGGCGCATTTCACAAGTGCAAAAGACAGGGTTCCCTGTTAGGTCAATTTTTTTGAGGTGAGCCATCTCCGTCTGTGGCTGCAACACGGACAGCTGGTTATTATGCAGGTCAAGAGTGTGCAGCAGGGGACTCTTGACAAAAGCTCTGTGTGAGACTTCCTGAAGGGCCATGTGGTCCAAGAAGAGCTGTTTCAGGGATGCCATCTCAATGGCCTCCTCACCAATATAAGTGATTGGATTATGTCCAAGGTCTAGCTGGGCTGTGCCAGACAATCTAGAGAGTGCCTCGTTAGGAAGGAACTGAAGTTCATTGTGATCTAGGCTTAGCCTCCTAAGGGTCGATAATCCACCAAAGGCCTCGTTGGCAAGCACATTGAGTGAGTTATGGGACAAATTAATCCACTTGATCAACTGAAGTCCCTGGAAGACCATATCTGGTAGGTAAACCAAGGAGTTTCTGGCCAGGTTAAGAAAGGTGAGGAAGCCCAGCTGACTAAAAGCCCCTGGCTTTATTTCCTCAATGCTATTATTTTCTAGGATAAGCTGCCGGAGGGAGGAGAGGCCATCTAGAGACTCTTGATAGATGAAAGCTATATTGTTGGAAGCCAAATTGAGGTAGACAAGCCGTCCTAATCCCCTAAAAGCCCCTTCCTCAATGCTTTCCACCTTACATCTCTGAAGTTTCAGGTGGGTGAGGTATGGAATAGGCAAGAAAGTTCCTGCAGAGATGACTTTGATTTCATTACCCCGGAGGTCAAGTCTTTGAGTGACCTGTTGATGATAATAATAATAATAATAATAATAATAATAATAATAATAATAATAATTTATTATTTATACCCCGCCCATCTGGCTGGGCCTCCCCAGCCACTCTGGGCGGCTTCCATAAAAATACAGTAAAATATCACACGTTAAAACTTCCCTGAACAGGGCTGCCTTAAGATGTCTTCTGAATGTCAGGTAGTTGTTTATCGCTTTGACATCTGCTGGAAGGGCGTTCCACAGAGTGGGCGCCACTACCGAGAAGGCCCTCTGCCTGGTTCCCTGTAGCTTTGCTTCTCGCAATGAGGGAACCGCCAGAAGGCCCTCGGCGCTGGACCTCAGCGTCCTGGCAGAATGATGGGGGTGGAGACGCTCCTTCAGGTATACTGGACTGAGGCCATTTAGGGCTTTAAAGGTCAGCACCAACACTTTGAATTGTGCTCGGAAACATACTGGGAGCCAATGTAGGTCTTTCAAGACCGGTGTTATATGGTCTCGGCGGCCGCTCCCAGTCACCAGATAAATTACACAGATAAACATTACACAGATAAACATTAGCTTTATCCTCAACTAATTGTCTTGCTCACGGTCTTTTGGAACAATGTTGCCTCTGGATGAAAAGTCAATTCAGCACTCACTGGTGTCTTTGTTATAACAGAGAATTAGCATATTATTAACTATTCCTTACTTGGAGTAGATATAGAAAATGACTTTTCCCCATAGGTCTCAACTTTTGAATCCACAACAACAGACTTTAATTTCAATCCCAGAAAAGATTGAGAGACCTTTTCAGATGGGAAAAGCATAAATGTGTAGTTGCATGGACCTGATACCAAATGGGAATTTGTCTACTTGAGACCAGAGTTTTGCGGAGTCTCAGGTCTGGGCAGCCACAGGGTATCAGTAGCTTCAAATAAAGCAGTTTGTACAAAAAGGAGCGGGTAATATTTTCAGGCTGCATCAAACAACTTATTTGAGAAGGTGGTTATAGAATACACTTTAATAAAGGGGGTACTTTCTCTGTTGTATTATCTGTGATATGATTTTGACTATTATAAAATGGAACAGAGACTTGGGTTCTTGGATTTCTGAAAGTGCTTGGTCTGTCATAACTATATACGATGCCTTCTTTGGCTTGTTATGATTTAGGAGCATAAGAAGCTGCCTTATGCTGAGTCAGGCCAACGGTCTATCTAGCTCAGTATTGCTTACACTGACTGGCAGATGCTCTCTGGGGTTTCAGGCAGGGAGTCTCTCCCAGCTTTATCTGGTTATTGAACCTGGGACTTTTAACATGGAAGGCAGATGCACTACCACTGAGCTGTGGCCCTTCCACTTTACGGGGAAGTCCAATATAATATTGTGTTTAAGTGGCATATTATTCCAGCTAAAACCTCAGTCCAGCTGTAGGATGTGTGCAAGGAGGGCATGCCAGTTTTATCCATTTGGGGTGGAATTGTAATATGGTGCATGGGTGAGGTATACAGGTTTTGGAGGTAGATAGGGCCAATCTTAGGTGCTAGTGCTATCGTAATTACTCACCTCACTGTCTTAATAGTGTAGGTAATGGATATAAAATGTATGTGTATTATTTTGACCTGTTTGTAATGGCTGAGATTGTTCTTTCTGGTAGTGCAAGGCTCAAGGTATTTGATTGATTAAGGAATGTCTGATTAAATCCTTAGATATGATGTAAATGGATGAACTGACATATTATTAGAAATTTGTTAGAGGCAGCAGCTGTTTATTAAAAAAAAGTCTCTGGGTCAGAGAGACCTTAGATGGCTTCACTAGAACTTTTAAAGAAACTGGAGCTGTTTCATAGACTCATAGAGTTGGAAGGGAATCTCAAGGCTCATCAACTCCAACCCACTGTTAATGCAGGAAACCCATTAAACATCTCTGATAAGTAGCATAGGAACCTTGGCTGAGTAATATAGTAGCATCCACCACTTTACAAGGCAATTCCCCCCCCCCCCAAACTCTTTTCAGTTTGAACTTTGCCAGTAGGGTGTCGGAGGAAAGGGCTCTGTGGATGCTTTACAGAAGTGCATTTGCGCAAACCTCGTGTTGCACGTCCCTCACTGCTTCCCGCAAACTGACCTGAGGGATGTTAATGGGCACCTTGGTGAGGTTCTTGTTCAAGCACATGACTTGATGCTTGATGCCGTCGCAGAGGCAGATTTGTGGGCAGCTTTCAGCAACCGTCTTTCCAGTGAGTAGGGTTGACAACAGAAGAAGGCGCACAGAGGTCCACATCTTGGGGAAGCAGCTGAGTAGGGAATATGCAAGAAAGCCAAGTTGTAAGGCAATATTAAACTTTCTGCTGCTGTTGTGGACTGGCTGGAGGCAGAGGAGTGGTGGGAGGCTGGATGGGTAAATGGTTTGAATAAGGCAGCATCCTGAAAGGTGTTAGAAAACACAAGGCAAATCCTCAGCATGTGTTCCCAACGTACTTATTTAGTAACAGTTAAACAAATGGACTTGTGCTCTGGGTGTGCATGCTGAATGCACAAAACCACTTACAGTGATACCTCGGGTTACAGACGCTTCAGGTTACAGACGCTGCTAACCCGGAAGTAGTACCTCAGGTTAAGAACTTTGCTTCAAGATGAGAACAGAAATCGTGTGGCGGCAGCGGGAGGCCCCATTAGCTAAAGTGGTACCTCAGGTTAAGAACAGTTTCAGGTTAAGAATTGCCCTCCAGAACGAATTAAGTTCTTAACCAGAGGTACCACTGTATTTTTAAAAAAATGCTCTACACGGATGACCTTAATATTGTTACTGTGATGTAATAAAAAGGGGTATAAACTGAGCAAGTGATCTTAAGATACACTGTCTCCCCCTCCCCGCCAATCAAAACCTTAATATATCCAAGACAGGCAATTTCCATACCAAAAACCTTCATTCTTCCTCATTTGCAATGTTGCTCCTGGACTGGAAGCAAATCACAGTTCTTGCGAATTAAGACCAATTAAAGCAATCTGATGTTGAGAATACAACTTTAATCAATTTAGCTCTTTAATACTTCTGCTTCCTGCTTTTCCTTCACTGCTCTTCACTTTGTGTATTTTTTAATGGCTGTTTTTAAAAGACAAATGTTAAGGCTCCCGTTGTTAGAAGTGAATCTGACCTACCTTAGGGAGGCCCCTCAGCCAAAGTAAAGAGAACAGCAGGGGCTTTGGAGAGAGACCAAGAGAGAGAAGGAAATGGAGGAGGGGTGTGTGCAATTGGAATCACAAATCAACATAGTTTAGACAAAATTAAAATGGAGGAAGAAGTCCCTGAAGATTTAGAAACATACATAAACTGAGCACAAAAGCCCAAAGCAAAAATCAGTAATTTTTCATTTATAGCGCAATAAAAATATAGCCCTCTCTTCTGCCCACCCCACCTCAACTGATGTTGAGGTTATTTTACATAATGCAACAAAATGAAACCATCACTTGATGCCAAGAGGTTCATTTCTTTGCTTTCCCTTCATTCGCCTTCTTTTTGCGCGACCTTCTTTGTGAATTTTCATTTTTCTTTGCCTGTTCTCTCAAATCGGCATGTCTTGGGTATTTTCTGTGCCTGTCAATTTTCCTCTATTGCCAAGGTTAAGATTTCACTCCTCCCTGAAGACCCCTTTCTCTGTAGAATACAAGAGTCTTTACATACATACACCACTTCATTCATTCATTCATTCATTCCACACCTCACCCATTACAAGTAATAATACAAAAAAGTAGATTTCCTAATGGATACTCTTGCTAAGTGGAAATATAAAATATTTCTCCTTACTTCCACTCGGTAAACTGTCAATTACAATACATTCTTCACACATAAAATAAACAGAATGTTTAATACCAGTGATGAACACAACTGTAACCTGGAAGTGTTATGAACTGCAAATTTTTTTTAAGAGAAAGAAGCTCCTGTACTTTAAGTGCCTAATTACAATGAAAGTGGAGTTTACAAAGATGTATGGTACTGTTTTAAGTGTTGCATTTTTTATGGACAGTTCCAAACCTGACTGATGCCACAGCCATCCTTGTCAGAGGAGCACAGTATGATTAAGATGTCCTTGGTATCTAACTCCCATCATCCCTCACCACTAGCCTTGCTGGCTGGGGCTGATGGCAACTGGAGTCCAGCAACATAGGGAGGGCCATAGATATGCCATCCCTACCCTAGGCCAAATCTAAGAAGCCTTGTCTTCTAATCCATCTCTCTCTTTGTTCCTTCTGTGCCAGCAGGCAGCCTGATACAAACCCAGCTGCAATATTTATACCCTTCTTTTACTTCATAGAATCATAGAATAGAATCATAGAGTTGGAAGAGACCACAAGGGCCATCGAGTCCAACCCCCTGCCAAGCAGGAAACACCATCAGAGCACTCCTGACATATGGTTGTCAAGCCTCTGCTTAAAGACCTCCAAAGAAGGAGACTCCACCACACTCCTTGACAGCAAATTCCACTGTCGAACAGCTCTTACTGTCAGGAAGTTCTTCCTAATGTTTAGGTGGAATCTTCTTTCTTGTAGTTTGGAACCATTGCTCTGTGTCCGCTTCTCTGGAGCAGCAGAAAACAACCTCTCTCCCTCCTCTATGTGACATCCTTTTATATATTTGAACATGGCTATCATATCACCCCTTAACCTCCTCTTCTCCAGGCTAAACATGCCCAGCTCCCTTAGCCGTTTCCTCATAAGGCATCGTTTCCAGGCCTTTGACCATTTTGGTTGCCCTCCTCTGGACACGTTCCAGTTTGTCAGTGTCCTTCTTGAACTGTGGTGCCCAGAACTGGACACAGTACTCCAGGTGAGGTCTGACCAGAGCAGAATACAGTGGCACTATTACTTCCCTTGATCTAGATGCTATACTCCTATTGATGCAGCCCAGAATTGCATTGGCTTTTTAGCTGCTGCGTCACACTGTTGGCTCATGTCAAGTTTGTGGTCAACCAAGACTCCTAGATCCTTTTCACATGTACTGCTCTCAAGCCAGGTGTCACCCATCTTGTATTTGTGCCTCTCATTTTTTTTGCCCAAGTGCAATACTTTACATTTCTCCCTGTTAAAATTCATCTTGTTTGTTTTGGCCTAGTTCTCTAATCTGTCAAGGTCGTTTTGAAGTGTGACCCTATCCTCTGGGGTGTTAGCTACCCCTCCCAGTTTGGTGTCATCTGCAAATTTGATCAGGATGCCCTTGAGTCCCACTTCAAAGAGGTCAAAGCAGCTGAGGTCAGGCTACCGTTCCCCTGATTCTCTGGAATGTGTGCTAAGCTTGAGTCTCATGTCCTTGGTGGTATTGGGTCTCAATATCTCCATTTCCTGAGTCACATGTTTACTATGACCAGTTTGTCTGTCTGTCCGTCTCTGTCTGCAGTGCAGCTGGCTAGACACAAAGCATCCCAAATTATTCATCAAATGTTGAAATACTTAAAGACTAAAAATACATCACCCACCCTATTGCACAATGCTGGCTTAAAAAATCTGCTTCTAAGTTTATTAGACTTAGGAACAGATTTTACATCTTGAACTGTACAACTAATTCATACGGTCATGTTGTGGAGAAATACCCATTTAGGAATGAAGTGTCCCTATTCCTTTAGCCAGACAGCTTCCTATTATTTGGCAGCAAAAGGGTGTTGTAAACAAAAACTGCTCCCTTTCCCTTATGGGGTACACAAGAGCTTTTCTAGAGTCCTTTGTAGGTTCTGCATCAGTAGGGGAAAATAACAGCAGCCAACCAGAGAATATTGAGAAGGAAAGCAGCTAGTAAGCCTGATCTTTATTAAAGCTGTTGCAACAGGGTGCTCCCTCCACATGCAGGAGGAGGAGGAGGACCAGGACAAAGGTGTGGAAGCCCTTATATAGACTTTTGAACTGCCCACCCTAGAGCCCAAGACCACCCCTCCATACATCATACATACATACATCAGAGAAGGGGCGGACTACAACGGAAATCTGAGTGCGTTGTTTTTATCCTGTCTGCCAGGTTACCTGATTAGATTACCTGGGCATCCTGGCCACTCTTTTGTTATGATAACTACTCAATTTCTGAATCCAGGTTACAGGTCACAGACATGTGGTTTATACATTTATGTATGTGCTTGCTTGGTACATTTATGAACATTTATTTTTTATATATAAGACCTTAAAATTCTTATAACAAGGGCTTCATAATTATCCCCGACTACAACTGACAAAATACTTCCCCTTCCCCAAGGTGCCCACTAACATCCCTAGTTCCTTACTTGGATAAGGCTACGTAAAGTTGGGAAGAGTAAAAGAAATATTGGTGTGAAAACTTTCAGAACCTTGTAAACGTTCCTGGTATGTGCATTTGCAGTGAAAAGAGCTGAATGAGCTCTTGTTCACCAGTGGTGTGTGCGCGCTCTCTCACTCTCTCTCAAACACACACACACAGGGAGGGTGGAAGCAGGGAAGGCAGCAACAAAAAGAAAGACCTGCAATTACCTTTAATTTATCAGTTGCTGCTACCTATAAATTTAGGAGTCAACTGAGGAGTTTTCTATGTACACCAATAAAATAGCATGCAGAATAATTTGAAAGCACATCCACATGTCTCTTGAGCGCCTTCACAGAGTACCTTTTAAATTTTTACATTTAAAAATTGTACTTCTGTTTAGGAATTAATTTGAAACCAGCATATGGATTGCAAATTCAATAAGTTTGCTTATTGTTTGTATGGATGATGACTTTACACACAGCTCAAGGGGGAGCACACTGGGTAAGACCTGTGTGTAAAGTCATCATCCATTGTTGTGATTAATTCACATCCCATCACACACATGTTGCAAGGCGTTTTGTAGTCACATGAATTCTTACATGCAAGAGTCTTCCATGTAGGAATTGTGTCATATATACAATGGCACTCATTTAGGAGAGTGTTTCAGTGCATTTACTCTACATAATCTCAGGGCATATTCTAAATCAAATATTTATATAAATATTCTAAATCTGAGAGCCTGATCTGTCCCTCCTAGCAAATTTTTCTGGACCCCTAAGACCCCATAAGGGAAACCTCTTGTTGGGTTTAAAGCATCTGTTTTTGGGTGGTGCTCACGGAATATAGCTGATAGTGTGGAAAGTGAATATCAAAAGCACTTGCAGCTTTCAACAGAATAACAGTAGGCTAGAAGTCCACCAGAGATTTATACCCAAATGCCCAGGCAAGAGCAAATTCAGAACTAAAGGTATACATTTTGTACAGCTCATCTTTCACACAGGCCAGGGACAACAGTCAGATAGCATTGTGGAAAGCGGTGGGAGGCACAGAGCATAACACAGGCTTGGCTAGTCACATTGCATCCTCTTTTGAGGGGGTTGCACTGGCAATATTTATCTGCCTGATGAAGGCCTTGCTTTACCACTCATAAGGTAGATTTGGAAATAACAGTCTCTTCATTTAATTCAAACTACTCAAGTAACTCCATGTACATGAGGTAATTTGTTTTCTGTGTATAATTTCCTTCGCTGCTTATGGTGCACTGGAAAGCTAGAATTTTACCACAAAGTTTGGGAAACTGTCTTTATGGAGGGTTGTGGGACTGGTTTATTTGCCATAGGGTTGAAATGATCTCTCACACATACCCCGTTGGGAATGCCTGTAAAGCTGCCATACTGTTGCTTTGAATGTCAAAAAATAAGGGACATGGTTAATTTCAGAACACATCTCATGAATGCTTCTGCCAACGGAAACCCTGTATTCAGAATGTCCTTTGAAAATGTCAGGATTTCAGCCTACAAAGGGAGAATTTATTATCATCACAGAAGTGACCCAAAGTGACTTACATTAAAGCCAATTAAAATAAGCACAACCAATAAAAACCTAAAAACACACCTACACAGATAAAAGACAGTTCTTACAGATCCTAACCCTCTAATAGAGGCTATAAATACCTGAAAGCCCAATATATAATGCACTGCAGTCATCCAGCCTACAGCCGATAATAGATAACGGAAGTTAGTTAAGACTGTCCTTGTCTAGATATGAGCACAGCTGGGCCACCAGTCAAAGCCAATGGAAGGCACTCTTGAGCCTTAGGTGATAGAAGCGAATCTGGAATTACCCGTAAACTACGTACCTTCAGAGGGAGTGAAAACCATCCAGGATTCTCATACAAGCTAATCAGTCCTCTTTTTTCTGCCTGCCATTGCAGTGGCTGGTAATGGAAACACACATCGAGAGCTCTTCATCCTTGCATTAACACTGGACTCTTTGTAATACCTTTAGACTTGGGCAAGCTGCAGCCCTTCCACAGACGGAAACAAGGAAGCTCATGGAGCAGAATTGCAGAGTGCCGCTTCCCCCCTTCAGGCTGTCAAATAGGCCAACCTGTATTACACAGCCTCTCATTTATGAAGGCGGAGAAGTCCTTGCTCTGCAAGCAGTTTCTCAGTGTGTGTGCGCACGCACATACGCACACACAGCAAGTTAAATTTCCAAATATCCTTATTGATTTGAATGATTTGCTCCAGTACATTAAATGCAAATTAAAACAAAGGAAAAACCTGTTGGATTCCAGGGTTTTGTTGTAAACAAAAATTGCCCTTTTCCCTTATGGAGTATCCAAGAGCCCATATAAGTCCTTACATGGGTTCCCTATTGGTAGGAGAGAATAACAGAGGCCAACCAGAGAATATTGAGAAGCAAAACAGCTAGTAAGCTTGATCTTTATTAATCTGTTGCAACAGGAGGGACCCTGAAAAATGACGTGCAAGGCCTTATAAAGACTTTTGAAATTGCCACCCTGTAGATCAAGACCACCCCCAGAAACATCATACATACATCACAGAAGGGGTTTAACCTAAGACCACCTCTCAGATACATCACACCCACATCACAGAAAAGGTGGTCTAAAACAGAAATTTGAATATTGTTTTTCTCCTGTCCTTGTTTATCTCCTGTCTGGCAGGTTACTTGATTGGATTGCCTGGGGAGCCCGCCATTCTTTTGTAGTGATACTTATAAGGTTCCTGGGCCAGGTCACAGGTTCACACCCTATTCATATCTTAAATGTGTCCTTAAGACAGGATTTGTGAGGAAAGAGACAATGGGGAGGTTTCCCACTTTGACCTTGCAGAGAAAACATTTGGTCATTTTGGAATCAAAATGGTTCCAGGTTGGCCTTCCTGTGCTGATCTATGTACAGTATGTACTTGGTTGGTACACTTATGAACATTTAACATATATCTAAGACCTCAAAATTCCTATCACAGTTTATTATTATTAGCCATCTCAAATTTCTGTCTGGGACTCACTTCTAGCATGTTCCTGGATCACAATGTGTCAAACACCAAATTTTAGTTGCTCATCTTTTAGGTAACATGATATGTTGTTGTAGTGTTGAAAACTATATAAAATATATATTTTTAAAAAACAAAACCAACCAGATTTTAGTTTATTTGTTTGACCGTAAGAATTTGCCAGTGGACACTCCAGATTTCAAGGGCCCAATCCAGCAAAAGTTAGTTGCAACTACACTTGACTGACATTTTCTAAACAGGATAATTAAATCAGCTTCAAATACTAATTAGTTGAACTGTATAATTATTTCTTTCCATGCAGGGCTAAAACATGGGCTGAGCTGATTCATTGAATGCATTTACAGTGGTACCTCAGGTTAAGTATTTAATTCGTTCCAGAGGTCTGTTCTTAACCTGAAACTGTTCTTAACCTGAAGCACCACTTTAGCTAATGGGGCCTCCTGCTGCTGCTGCGCCGCCGCTGTACAGTTTCTGTTCTCATCCTGAAGCAAAGTTCTTAACCCGAGGTAATATTTCTGGGTTAGCGGAGTCTGTAACCTGAAGCGTATGTAACCCGAGGTACCACTGTATTTTATTAGAGAATTGTTATTTTGTTCTTCAGCCAGAACAGGCTCTCAATAGAGATTTAGTATTTAGTTCAGTTCATGACTCTTTTCTGTTACACAGTCTTTGTTTGTCAGCTATGTTATAGTAAATATAAAAAATAGGTTTATTAGCATAAGGGTGCTTCATGATTTCTTTAGTGAATTAATCTGGAGGGGCGAATGGCACACACTGCCTTCTGGATACTGTTGTCACAATCACAGTGAAAGTTAGAACAAATCTTCCATGGTTTACATAGCATTTAGAGTATTAAAAGCATAGTAAAAGCCTTGTGTTTATGAAACATACATATGTTTTATTGATTTACTCACATTTATATTCCATCTCTCCTCCCACTCAGGGTGCTTCCAAATGAGTGTTTATTGTGAGGTGTTTTTTGTTTTATTTTTTGCAGTGCTCACATGTCATTGGTAGCCCAATTTTTTTGCTCTCTGAATCCAGATTTACTATTTGTGGAGGAAATCCAGGAAATTAATAATTAAATAGAACCATTGTGAATGAATAAACAAATCAGAACTTTCTCATTTATAATGTGACCCTTGGCTGTTCTCCTGTAGTCTTCAGTGTTTAGTTCAGTTCGTGACTCTTTTCTGTTATACAGTCTTTGTCTTTATAGTCTTTACTTTATAGTAAATATAAAAATTAGAATTTCTTAGAATAAGGGTGCTTCCAGGTAGTCTGTGTTGTAAATGGGGAGGGGGTCATTCAGGTATTGCAAATGGGTTATTGACAACAGTTTTTCATTTATCATACTTCCCCCAGAAAGGGTAAATCAATATTAAGGGCTTCCAGACTGAATCCTACCCATAAAATTGAGTCAAACAGATACCAGCAAAATTCAGATGGCACAGTTTAAAAGGATTTGGCACTCTACTGCAGTAAACCTACTTTCCCCACAAAAATCATACTTTTGTGGTAAGCAAATGCACTGAAAATGATGGGATAAGCCTGGTTTGATGCAATGTGATATAACTTGCCCCTTAACAAATCAGAATGAACACTCAATACACAACCCAGGCTCCCAGGCTGTGAAAACAAATCAGGTTAAATGCTCAATATGGAAGTACGCTAAAACAACAACAACAGGCTAACATGCCAATTTGGGTGCGTGTTGCAAAAATGTGCATACATGAGGTGCATTCATTTCACAATATACATCCATCTGGAAGCACCCTACCACTCTGGATGATTCCAGACTGCCATTTGTGGGTGGGATTCAGTCTCGCTTTGACGGCAAATTTAAGTTGTGCAATGAATGTTGATTCATCTCCCTTGTCCGACCAGACTTATTGCGATAAGGAAAACGACAGGGACAATATTCACTGGGGAGTGGGCGATACCGTTTACTTGAGGCAATGTCCTGTAACAAATCAGGAGGAATGCTCAGTAAAGAGGAACATAGAAGTGGCCTCTATGTTCAGGGTAGCAAAAAGAGCTTTTCCACACTTAAGCCCCATGCTTAAAAGAAAAGCCAGCAGAGGTGACCAGCACACTCCGACTCTCAGCTTTAAGGTTGTGGCCCTATTATGCACATTTACCAATACATCTCACTGAACACACTGGGTCTTAATTCCCAGGAAAGATATGCAGGATCGCGCTGCACATCACTTGCATCTAATGGCGTGAGACTTGAGGCGGGTCTGGGCTTACACTGCACTTTCCTCAAATAATTAAGAGCCTTCTCTCGCAAATAGTATTTTTATTCGTGTATCAAATGCATATTTACAGTGCACGGAGCAGATATGAATATATACTGTACAAATCTGCTCCTGCACGCATGCACAGACTTCTCTGAGCGGAGGCAATTTTTCCTTGAACAAATAACCTCATTCATATTCTCTTCCCCGCCCCATTTCTGTAAACTAGCACCGGTGGTCTGAGCATGCGCAGTGGCGATCATTATCCGGCAGCCTCGCGACAAGTGCAGACGTCACGTGAAAGCAGATCCGGCTCGGAGGCGAAGGCGGGGCTGCTTAATTTGCATATCCCATCATACATTGCGCGGAAGGCCATAGATGATAAATTTTAAATACTTTTATTAATGTTTTTGTTTCGAACCCGATTATTAAACTCGCCTTGTCACCTTGGAAATCTAGTATTTACTCAAGGGATTACTTTGGACAGGTCCGTTAGGTATTCGCCCTCACCTGCGAGGCTGTTGACTGATCTCCGGTAGAGGCGCCCGAAGGTGTTTCCGCATACTCTGGTTTCTCTTCAGATCGTATAAATCTTTCGCCTTTTACTAAAGATTTCCGTGGAGAGGAACATTTATGAGTTTATAACTAATTTTTTGAGGCTCTGTTTCGGCAGAGCTGTCTTATGTGGTTTCCAAAAGTAGAATTAACTATTTTTGTGTTGAGTGGGTGTTTGGCGTTGTCCTTTTAATTTAATATTATTTATTTTTGTGATCTTGAGCATGTAAGATGGGTGACAGATTTGTGGTGTTTCTATTCTTAGGAAAGTGTGGGGTTAGAAGTGTGATGTGTTTCTGTTGGTGTACCACTTGGAGAAGGGCTATTATAAATAGTTTTGGGGTTTCTTTACTGCTTTCTACATGGCTCTTCTTTTTGGGGTTCTGTCTGAGTTGCATCATCTTAAAAGATATGAATTATGTTACTTCTCATCTCCATGTTAACACTATATTTAACCCTACTCAAAAATCTAAAAATAAATAGTATATCACTTAAACAACAATGCAGTGACCATGCATTTATTAATCAAAAGCACCCAGCAATGCTCACATTTCTGTTCTTAAATTTCCTGAGCAAATTAATTATTCCCAGTGTTGTAGCACATTTGTCTTCCTTCTGTTATGGACAGAGTCCCTGGTCAAGACGGTTCAAGACATGTGAATCCCAAGATGTCACAATGTACAAACACAAAACATCATGGTACTCCAGTGTTTGTTAGAGTTGATATTTGTTATGGTTATAGTATGTTTGCCTTGCAAGTGATCAATAGTGAAAAAATAATTTAAAAACAAAAGCACAAAGCAAACAGTAGATTATTCCCAAAATCTGAACATTCATGTTTAATACCATATACTTAAATAATAATCATATCACTATAATAACTGGTTGCAGGCATGTATCTGGGTGTATGGTGAGTCTCATGGAACTCAATAGGACTTCCTTCTGAGTAAACTAACATAGAATCGTCCTGTAAAGGTGTTCTTGAATCATTCTCCCAGTATCTTCCTTTGCATCTTTCACCACATCTCAGTATTGTTTTATAATACCCAGTTCTGGTAATAATGTTTGTCGCAGGGGTTTATGTAATACATGTATTGAAAGTAATATTGGTGTGGGAAGTGAATGTAATATTGGCGGTAGAATCAATGATCAATATTAGTTTTACTCATGATGTACATAGCTTGGGTCCTGGAATAACATGCAGACATGGCATTTTGTGATGCATGTAGTGCACAGTGTTACTAGAACCCCTGTTTTTTCCTCCCTTTTAAAAATTAACAAACAATAAGAATAAGTATTTCAATTTATAATTTATTTTCATTCTGATGGTAACACATGTAAAATGTTGGAATCCTATTTCATAAACATTTGCATTTTTTCAGAAATTGAAAAAGAGAAATAAAGAATATTGATTCCACTCCGCCACTTCCTTTTTACTGCCTTATCTACTGGTGTTTTAAGACAGTATCTAGTGCACTGGGTCGCTTTTTAATAGGGTGGGGGGCTGCAGGACCATTTTTACTAGAAACAATAGAAGGAAACACTTGTTCAACCCAGTTTCCTATATCAGACTTTGTGGTTGAAGGGAAGCGTATGAAAGAGTAGTGAGAGAAGCCAGCTACTTGGCTGTACAATCCAAAAGCAGCTCCAAGACAGCTTAACAAGAAGCAACGCAGCAGGTAAGAGAGATTCATGGCTCAAATTGATGAGGATGCAGGAGCCGCACAACAGGGAGCAGCACATGAGAATGATAAAAGCCTGAATCCAGTTCGTGCCCCTAAAGAAATACTTGTTTTAGCAAAGGGGTTTTCTTCTCATAGACTATAAAATTTAAGTGGGTTTTGGGGTGTTTTGAAGGCTAGTGGCAGTGAGGATTGTTGAAGACTATGTAGCATAGCAAAAATGGGAAGTATCCAGATTTAATTGTGAAACCAGTATGTATGTTCCAAATAGGTACAACCATCCCCTGATGAACGAGAGACTCTGATTGTGTGATGCAGTGAATAGACTGTTTTTACTTTGAAGGATCTCAGGTCTTGCCTTGAATTTCCCAGCAATTGAGACCACAGTATTAGTGTTGTAACCCACACTGAAGTGTGGCTAAGAATAAAATAACAGTAGTGAGTTTTCCTACCAGAAAGTGCATGATGCTGTATTTGAATTATTTTCAGGTTGACATTTGATGATGGTGTGTGCACAAGGACCATCTGTCCAAAGGATATGTGTACTGTGTGTTGTGGTTGTGCAAATGTCATTAGCATGTATTGATTAATTTTCATTACATCACTAATGAAAACTGACCCTCCATTCATACTGGGCCGTTTTGTATTTATGTTATTTTTATGTATTTTATGACAGGATACTCTCATCACAAGTTCTTTTAGGGGTTTCTGATCTCACTTAAAATATATTATGAAACATATGAACAATGGAATCACTCTGAAAAATGGTTGCTACCCCCTTCCAATGACTGAATACAAATCTAGAACTATGTAAAAGCATAACCTGGCTATTGCTTTGCTACAATTAATCAATATTCACCATTTTTGTTAATTCAAATGCTTGCTGGACTGAAACAGTCTTCCTAGTATTCCTAATACAGTCATACCTTGGATTACAGATGCTTCAGGTTGTGTTTTTTCAGGTTACGGACCCGCTGAAACCTGGAAGTACCGGAACGGGTTACTTCCGGGTTTTGGGGGTCGCACATGCACAGAAGCATGCGCTTTGCACATGCGCAGAAGCATGGAATCACAACCCGTGTGTGCGCAGACGCGCCAGTGCAGGTTGCGAACGCTGCAGGTTGTGAACGTGCATCCCGCATGGATCACTTTGGCAACCCGAGTGTCCACTGTAATGGTGTCTGGTGCCCATTGGAACTGATAGGGTGGAAGGCATAAAGGTCAACACTAGGTAGAACCTAGTGACGCAGGTGGCGCTGTGGGTTAAAGCCTCAGCGCCTAGGACTTGCCGATCGAAAGGTCGGCGGTTTGAATCCCTGCGGCGGGGTGCGCTCCCGCTGCTCGGTCCCAGCGCCTGCCAACCTAGCAGTTCGAAAGCACCTCCAGGTGCAAGTAGATAAATAGGGACCGCTTACCAGCGGGAAGGTAAACGGCGTTTCCGTGTGCGGCTCTGGCTCGCCAGATGCATCTTTGTCACGTTGGCCACGTGACCCGGAAGTGTCTCCGGACAGCGCTGGCCCCTGGCCTCTTGAGTGAGATGGGCGCACAACCCCAGAGTCTGTCAAGACTGGCCCGTACGGGCAGGGGTACCTTTACCTTTACCTTTAGGTAGAACCAGAGCAAATGACAGAACCAACTAATTCTCATTTTGCCCCCATCCTCCTGCCTGTTGAGTTCTGCAAGAGGCCACACTGGAAGAGGAGGAAACTGCCTCCTCCTGGTCTGGGTGTAAGAAAGAAGGCTGGCAGGCAGGAGCTGGCTGAGGGCAGACTAAGGTTGGTGGGGCAGTGACACATTTGCCATAATAGACCAACCCCACTGATTCCTAACAGTGCAGCCCTGTGCACAGTAACCTGAAAGCAAGTCAAGGTGTGAGCTTACTCACTAGTAAATGCATGGAGGATTTCAAGACCAGAACTGTCACTGATGTGAGTTTCATCTGCAGAAATCCCTACTCTGGTTCGGAGAGCTTAACTAGCAAGAATGAACATTAATTAAGTGGAAATTAGGTACTGCCTGCAGGTTCTTGATCAGTTAGTGCTAATGTGGTACCGAGAGTTAAAAGCTGTTTGCTTTTCCATCACTGAAAAGCCCCTTAACCCAATAGCGTGAACCTGTGGCTCTCAGTCTGAAGTTGGACTCCAACTAGGTCTGATAGCTCAGCAACCTCACAAAGGCCACCAGTTCTCTTCTAGAAAATGATCAGATCCATATAAAACCACCTAATGGGCATCACTGCTGTTGTCATTATGTAGACAGGGGATGTTTCATGTCAGATAGAGTCAGATAGCAAATATAACATGTTAGGACAGGAGACTCTTGGGCAATTTATACATCAATCACAGAGCATGCCTGGGGACTTTCCCGGTTCTTCTCCCTATAGCTTTTCCATGTCTGGATTTATATTTTACTCACATCCATAAAATCACAATTTGCATATGGTTTTATTTGAGTGGAACAGTATGTTTCAGTTGTGTTTTATTTATGCATATTGGCTGCCTTTGAAAGGCTTGGCCTGAAAGCTAGCATAGACAAAGGTATTTTAAAAATGAGTAAGAACCACTTATCTGATGCAGAATTTAACATCCCAAGAATCACCATTTTAATTTATAAGCTAGAGCAAGTTTCTACTCTGCTCTCTCAAATAAATCTCTTTTTCAGGGCAAAAAACAAACCCCCAACTTCCTGTGTTTCTTGGCCACATGGACTGAAGTCACAGAGCCCATTCATCTCATGTCCATGTAGAGAATAGTAGCTTATGCTCAAATTGCCACAACACTCATCAGAGATAATTTAAAAGCAGACACTTTTCAAATACCACCAGAGGGAGGGAAATCAAGGGCAAAGAGGTCTTATGCCAGTGTTTCCTGCTTTCCAGATTGCTGAATCAGTGTATTTTTAGCTGTAAATTATACCCCTGACTGAAACAAAAGGAGGAAGCCCCAACACCCTCACTGTTTGCTTCCAGAGAGGCCAGTTAACTACTTTCTAGAGGGGCAGCTGTGCTACTAAGTTGTTTTAAGAACAGTAAGAGTATTTTGCAGCCTTTTAAAGACTAGTAAATGCATTATGGCATCAGCTTTTGGTGGAGAGCCTTCTCTAACCTCATGCCACAGGCGGATTTAGGGAAGGAGCATGGCCGGTTTGCCTGCACTAGGTACCCAGCTGAGAGGGCACCACAACGATGATGTAGGACAGAGGCGGGGAGCTGTGTGGATTTAGGTGTTGCACAGGGCACTGCTGAAATTTGGAAGCCTCGAATCTGCTGCTTGTGCCCTGCATATGGTTTGGACCATGGACACACCCACTTCCTAGAAGATTCTGTCCTGCACATGCATGGAAGTCTTCTGCAGCACCCACACCATAGCTGTCAACTGTCCCTTATTTGGCAGGAAACTCCCTTATCCCAGCGTCATGTCCTGCCTCTGTGCCTTATTGATGATGTCCCTTAAATTTCCTGGGTTTCAAAGGAAGCAGCTCCTCTCCCTCCCTCCCTGCTGGCCAGGGAGGAGGGAGGCTCCAACTGTGTTGCTTGGCTGAGTTGCTCACCCAATAAGGAGTCTAAGAACTATTGGGGAGTGGAGCTTGCATGCCTCGTGCCGATCAAATCGGCCACGTTGCCTGGGGACTCGCCTTTGCTCAGCGCTTCCCAGCGGAGAGGTGACGGTGGTTTTCCTTGCTGGATCCCCTTTGCTGGGTTGCTGTGCTGTGGAAACCACCGCTTGAGGCTTCATTTGGCTGCTGGCTGGGCTTTCTGCCTTTGGCTCGGAGGGGCTCAGAAGTTGAACATACCTGTGCCTGGAAAATCCCTTATTTTGGCTGCTGATCCCTTATTTTTGAGGCTGCTGGTCCCTTATTTTCAAATCTGTAAGTTGACAGCTATGATCCACACATCGCATCAAAATAGCAGCCCACACTTTACTCCTTAATTCAGATGTCCCTGCTGTTGCTGTGTTGTTGTTTATAACTTACTGGATAGGATTAAGCCAAGAATACCTAGGACTGTGGTAAGAGGGAATTGGAGAGTATGTCAGTTAGTGCTAATGTGGTAGGGGAGGGCCACGGAAGGCCAAGTGACTCTTGCTCTCCCTTGCCTTGAAAAGCTCGGTGGTTCAACAAGGGATTCCCAGCAAAGAGACAGCAAGGATGATGGCTAGAGAGCAACTGGGGGAAAGTGTGATGATCAGTCTGAGTTTGCCTGAAGGCCTATCCAAGTGACAGTGTCAACTGCAGAGAAATCTCGTTCTACTATAAAAGCTTTTATGGGTTGTGAAGGGGTGAAGAGATTTGCTCCTTTCTTGTCCCGTCTGTCTAGGACACTGGAAGTTAACATGTATTGTATTACAACTCCCATCAGGCCCTGCCAGCATGGTCAATGATCAGGGATGATGGGAGTTGTAGTCTGCTCTGCCCCTGCCCCCCCCAAACAACCCCACACAATCTGGAGGGCACCACATTGACCACCCCTGGTCTAGGGCTCAGATACGTGCCAGAACAGCACACGGAAGCCTATTTTAACCTTAAGTATGAAGACTGAACAGCATTAAGGTGACTTCACACATCTTTGCCAAAGCCCCTTAGTGCCCAACAATGTAAGCTTTTGTGCTGGGGAGACGTGGTGGGAAGCATGTATAATTCTGACACATCTTCATCATGCAATTTATCAGAAAAGGCTCTGGCTGAGCAGAGCTGCATCCCAGACTACCTGCTGGTTTCTGAAGTGAATTTAATTATTTCAGTCTGCTTTAAATTACAGCATTATGGCTCAGCGCTGGTGTGTGGCCTTTACTCTGTCACTACTGTGGATCATTGCCAGCCCAGAGCTCCTGGACCGTTCCCAATGCCCCATCGGTTGCAGCTGCTCTTTCACAGACTGGTTTATTCGGTGCTCCAATGCCAGCCTCTCTTCTCTGCCCACTGGCATCCCACAAGCCACAGTGGAGCTTGATCTACAATTCAATCAGCTTGGCAGCCTCCTGGCAGCCTCTCTCCCAGATTTGCCTGAGCTCACCACGCTTTTCCTTGGGAGCAACCAAGTGCGCCGGATTGAAGCAGGAACCTTTCTCGGTGTGAAGAATTTATACCACATCCACTTGGACAACAATCTCCTCGAAGAGATCCCAGAAGGGGCATTTGAAAACCTGACCAATCTAGTCTTTCTGCACCTGGAGCACAATCGGATTGCTTACCTTTCACCAGGTATTTATAGATGGGTGTTCCCCCCCCCCATTGCTAAGGTAGTGATTATCCCTCTCACTTTCATTCCCAACAGTTTTAGGGTATGAATTGTAGGGAAAGGATGCATTTGGGATGAATGAGTGGACACGTAAGACTTAAATACCAGCAGCTGACCAATTTAGAAGCTGAGCACAAAGCTGATATGGAGTAACTTCACTGAAATTGGCTAGTTCAAACCCTCTATGAATTACCGTATTTTCCCATCTATAAGATGCCCCCATATATAAGACGCCCCCTAATTTTTTATATTACGTATTTTTAAGGGGAATAACCTAGTCTTATACAGTACACAGAAAAATACGATATTTCAGCATAAATTCAATATGGATCTATTCAGTTGAGGCAAACATCTCCTTTCAACAGCAATAAAGTAGGCCCATGGTATTACTGCTACTGATAATGACACCTCATTTTTTAAGTGCAATAGGCCAGATTCTGGTGCCCTATAGCTTATTCTGGTGCCCTTCCTGTTGCCTTTTGTATTCCTTATGGCACAAAAGAAGATTATTATTTTACTCTTGGTATGGAAGAAGGGAGAGAGCTCCTGACATTCTCTGCAAATTTTATAAAATTTAATTCTAACACAAACAAGGATGCAGTCCTGTAATTTTGGACTCTGCCCTTAATGGTTACCTTCTTTAGTTTGTTGCCTCAAAATGAATTAGGGGTTCCTGCTGCTCATTCTGCTGAGTTGGGCCCTGGATTTTTGCCTGAAAGTCCTGTCCTGATGATACCACTGAGCACAAGACCACATTCAGTGCCACAGTATTGCAGGAGGGACCAAGAGGTTAAATCTGAACATCTCTAGAGATTATACTTACATACATACACACACCATAAACCAGAATATTAGCAAACTAGTGCAACTTGCCCATGAGGAAAGGCGAGTTAACCTGGCATCATCCCGAGGTGTCAGGTGGGGGGAGACTTGGGAACAAACTAGGTATCATCAGACACAAATGTGCACCATGAAAAGCAGAAACTGACCAGCAATATTCATTTTATTTATTAATTAAAATAGTTACATGCTTCCTCTCAAGTCACAGATCTGCAAGGGAACAAATGGTAGGCTAGTCTCTGTTGTGCCATGTTCAAATCCCACTGCTAGCACCATGTGATGTCTGGTTCTCAAAAGTTCTGTGAAACACACTGAGTAAGGCTCAGGCCTCCCATATAGCAACAGCTTTATTCATTAATCTGAACACAAGCAAGTATAAACACACACCCAGAGAAGGAACCCTAGACCTAAGCACTTGGTTGCTTAAGCACTTTTCACCTGTGCTGGAAAGCAGTTCACAGATGTGCTCTGCACATCATTACCACCCTGGGGAGGGCAGAAGTGGGATGGCGTTATTAGCTCTCAGCTCAAGGCAGCTCTTACTTCCACTCTCTCTTTTGCCTAGGTGCATTCTCCTCTTTGAAGCGACTGAGTCTGCTAGACTTGAGTCACAACCTGTTGACTGAACTTTCAGACCAGCCCCTTGGTGGTCTCCAGCAGCTGCGCAAACTTCACCTCAGCGCTAACCTTATTGCCAACTTGTCAGCCAGAGCTCTCCCGGGCAACATGCGCATCCTCTACCTCGACTGGAACAGGCTGAAAAGTGTGCCATTTGCCGTCCGCACCTCTGCCACTCTCTCCAGCCTTTATCTTAGTGGCAACCCAATCCAGGAGCTGACATCTCTCTCCTTTGGGAGGAAGCTCAGCTCACTGAGGCAGCTGTTCTTAGAAAACCTGTGCTTGAAGAACATTACCAGCTCAACGTTCAAACGGCTACGCAGACTCGAGGTCTTGAGCCTGAGGAACAATAGTTTGGAGTCGCTGTCACCTCTGTCGTCGCTGAAGTATCTCTCGACTTTGTATCTGACTGGGAACAAGTGGCGCTGTGACTGCAACTTAATTTGGCTTCGCACCTGGCAGAAGCAAGTGGTAAGAAAAGATCGCAGCCCAGTGGAATGCAGTTCCCCGGAGGCCCTTCAGGGACAACAACTGGCTAATGTAGAGGTAATGAACAATCTGAATCACACTGACAGACCCCAGAAACACCTTGCAAATAGAACTGTCGCAGAAAGGGGGGGACAGACACCCCTCTCCATCTGCCATCCAGGGTAGCAAGGGACATTATCACAGTTCAAGGGCAAAATTTTAGCCACCTGAGGACACTGATCCTTGATTACCTTGTATACCAGACAGAAAAGAGCCTAGAGATAGTCTAAAGCTTCAGGTCGGAGCGAAACAGTATAAACTTAAAGCATTTGCAGATGACCTAGTTTTGACCCTACAGGAGCCAGAATTTAGTACGAAAAGGGTATTACAATTGATTCAGGAGCTTGGTCGGGTGGCGGGATTTAAACTCAACAAGCAGAAAACCAAGGTATTGGAAAAAAAATTGACACCTTTAGAATCAGAAAGGTTTGAGAAAGAGACAGAGTTAAACGTGGTTAAAAAAGTAAGATACCTAGGGGTAAACATAACAGCGAAGAATATGAGTCTATTTAAGGATAACTATGAAAAGTGTTGGTCTGAAATTAAAAGGGATTTAGAAGTTTGGTCAAGATTGAAACTTTCCTTGTCAGGACGAATTGCTGCTATAAAGATGAATGTACTGCCAAAAATGCTGTTTTTGTTCCAGACTTTACAGATTGTGGATAAAATGGAGTGTTTTGGGAGGTGGCAAAGAGATATTTCCAAATTTGTCTGGCAGGGCAAAAAGCCCAGAATTAAGTTTAAGATACTAACTGATGCTAAAGAAAGAGGGGGCTTTGCCCTGCCAGACTTAAAGTTGTACTATGAATCAGCAGCTTCTGCTGGTTGAAAGACTGGCTGCTTCTTGAAAACACTGAGGTTTTGGATCTGGAAGGTTTTAACAATGCTTATGGATGGCATGCATATTTGTGGTATGACAAGGTCAAAAGTCATAAGGCTTTCAAGAACCATATTGTCAGGAAAGCAATGTTCAATGTCTGGATAAAATATAAAGACTTATTGGAAAATAAGACCCCAAGGTGGTTATCACCAATGGAAGCTAAGGCCCGGAAAAGACTCAATATTGAGGCCAAATGGCCGAAATATTGGGAAATAATAGAAAAAGATGGAGATAACTGGAGGTTGCAGAGTTTGGAGAAACTAAAAGATAAAGTGCGAGATTGGTTACATTATGCTCAGATCAAAGAAGTTTTCAAGTTGGATAAAAGATAGGATTCCAGGTGGAAAAATCAAAGTTAGAAACGGAATTGTTAGAACCTAAGACTAAGGTACTTTCAAGAATGTATAATTTGCTGCTAAAATGGAATACACAAGATGAAACGGTCAAATCGGCTATGATAAAATGGGCACAGGACATTGGGTACAATATCATGTTTGCTGACTGGGAAAGGTGATGGACCACCGGTTTGAAATTCACGGCATGTAATGCCTTGAAAGAAAATATTATGAAAATGATATATAGGTGGTACATGACTCCAGTCAAGCTTGCAAAAAAATATACTATTTGTCTGATAATAAATGTTGGAAATGTAAAGAAACTGAAGGAACATTCTTTCATCTCTGGTGGACCTGCCCTAGAGTTAAGGCTTTCTGGGAAATGATATATAACGAGCTGAAAAAGGTATTTAAGTATACCTTCCCTAAGAAACCAGAGGCCTTTCTTTTGGGCATCGTCGGCCAGAGGGTGTTAAAGAAGGATCGAACATTTTTTATGTATGCAACAACAGCAGCAAGGATACTTGTCACCAAGCACTGGAAAACCCAAGATTTGCCCACACTAGAAGAATGGCAGATGCAACTGATAGACTATATGGAGCTAGCAGAAATGACTGGCAGAATCCGAGACCTGGGAGAAGAGGCTGTGGAGGAGGACTGGAAGAAATTTAAGGACTATCTACAAAAATATTGTAAATTGTATGAATGTTAAGAAAGATGTAAGATTATTAACAATATGGCACCATTAAGCTAGTTAAAAGGAATATGAAGATAAATGAAAATATAAGAAAAGATAAATTTTGGATAAATATTATGCTAAAATTAAGCTTTTAAGGTTTGGGTAAAATTATCTAAAATTAGGGACACAATATTGGAAAATTATAATATAAGAATTGAAACAAGGTGATAAATTGCTGGGTAAAGCTTGAAAAACTTGGAACGCAGGAACGAGAGATGCGAGGAAGTCCAAAGAAGTGAAGAAAATATGGTTATTGTAAAATTATATGTTATTTTGTTTGTTTTTTCTATTGTATTAAGAAAAACTTTAATAATTTTTTAATTTTTTTTTAAAAAAGAGAGATAGTCTAAAGCTGGGCCACAAGACAATTTCCCCAGACTTAAAAGCTGGGCCACAAGACAATTTCCCCACACTTGCTTGGGGTGTGTCCACTAGTCTCTGGCAAATAGGTTTTGTAGGTTTTTATAATGCTTCAAGAATATGCAAAGCCTGTTAGCTAGAGGCAGACAACAATGGGGCAGAATAAATGAGTGTGTACATCATAGGCAATGTTGTCATCCAACCACATTCATTTCTCTTTAAGCATTCTCTGTCTGCAGCAAAATGGGTCACTGAAGGAAGTAGTGGCAATGCTAAATTCAACTCTGAAGTCATAAGAACTTTATTAGGAAGCTGTAACATTCTGTACGTGGCACTTAGTTGTTATGTACTAAAACGCAGAGCCTTCATTTAGACATTACAGTGGTACCTCGGGTTAAGAACTTAATTTGTTCTGGAGGTCTGTTCTTAACCTGAAACTGTTCTTAACCTGAAGCACCACTTCAGCTAATGGGGCCTCCTCCTCCTGCTGCTGCTGCACGATTTATGTTCTCATTCTGAAGCAAAGTTTTTAACCCGAGGTACTATTTCTGGGTTAGCGGAGTCTGTAAGCTGAAGCGTATGTAACCCGAGGTACCACTGTATAAAGGAAAGAGCAAGTGTGACACACGTTATAGTTGATAATGGAAGATGACTTCTCTCATGTCTTATTTTCCCCTCCAGTTACAGAAATTGACTTGTCCACCTTTTCAAACCAATTCAGCCACCAGCAGCTCCTCTACAAATGCTATGCCTGCAATATCTACTCTACCCAGTGAACGACTTTTGCTACAAGCTGCTACGACCCTTCCGATCAATGTTTTCACTACTTTCGTTACCAGTAGGATGGTCTCTGTCGCAGGAACAACTACACAAAATAATCCCACTTCAAGACCAACCACTCATGAGACCCATTACATACTGGAGAAATATGACCCTTGCCTCTCTGACCATATTAGTAGCATTCACACAAGAGCAAAAGACCACACTGCCCTGGTGGTTACTTGGTCTTTCTCTG
The DNA here is from genome assembly GCF_964106915.1 of Podarcis gaigeae. Classification (NCBI taxonomy): domain Eukaryota; kingdom Metazoa; phylum Chordata; class Lepidosauria; order Squamata; family Lacertidae; genus Podarcis; species Podarcis gaigeae. Next base: position 31,146,185 of record NC_139686.1, read on the forward strand.
GAGATCATGACCAGTTTGAAGTGCGCTACAAGTCTTCTGTGGATCAGCACATACTGCGAGTGATTGGACGTTTAACTGAGATTGAACTTCACCATCTGCAACCAGGGACCGATTACAGGGTTTGCGTTATTCCCCAGAACGAGAACCTCCTGGAGTGTGTGGCTCCTACAGCCCAGCAATGTGCTACAGGGCGCACTGAAGCCCAAGTTCCAGCTCAGCACAACTTAGCTCTGGGAATTGGCATCACCACCACACTTTTAGCACTGATAGCCCTGGCTCTCTTTGCCTTCTACAAGTGGCGGATCCGACCCTTCCAGTTCCAGCGCTACTATGATGAAGATGGGCTGCTTTCCCGACGCCAAGGCACTGCCCAGTCCAAGCTGACCACAGAGCCAGTCTATGAGAACTTAGAAGATGACAACCAGCATGTTTATATGACAGCTGCCAGCCAATGGCCTCAAGAGAAGATTGACTGCACTCCTGTTGTCCCATCCAGATTTTCATCCACACCAGCCTATGCAAGCCTCTGATATTTACAGAATATTAGTTATTTGTTAAAATGACCAGGTGTTGTGAATGGCATTCAAACCCTTCACAGCTGTGGATGAGAACGTTTCTTACATGATCACAAAGAAATGCTGAATCCGATGGAAGAAATCTTTTCTAACCTGTCTCCTCCTTTGTGAAGATTTTTTCAAAGAAACGAAGTCAGCTGATATTAACTTTTACAACAATACCAGGAAAGAAATATTATTTGGGTATTCATGTTAGCATAAACTAGTGGCTTTGTTGGCTGAACCTGAAAGGGGATCCATCTATATCACTTATTATGCAAGAGATTCCTATTTTTCTGAAGACCAGAGGAGGGAAAGCACACAAAGATGCCATCATAGCTGCTGTCTGACTATCTGGGATATGCTCCACACAACTGCCATCTTTAGAAATTTTTCATATATATTAATGAAATAGTATTTGTGAAGAAACCCCTGCCTATAGTTCATGACACAATTGCTCTTTTGATAATCAACAGTGCATGGATAGATGTTATTCGCTTTATTTTTTAATGATTCAAGCTTGGCTTCAAGGTAATGTGTTTTAAAATAAATAACCTGGACAACAAAATTCGAACTAAAAAGTAATTAAAAATGGTGGTATTGTTGAATTTTATGAAGGGTTGCTTATTTCCATTTCTGCGCTGTCCAATGAGTCAAATTTCTGCTTCTAACAATCCAAACACAATCACTTTCTTTACTCAAGGTATAAGACAAAATATGAACAGAATGATTCCAAGGAGAGTCAATATTGATTTTTCTTATACTGAACCAAACCTATTTTAATTGAGAGCGTTTATGCTTAGAAATATTACTAGCAGTTTTCTTGCAGGCCACCAGAATCAGTCATTTCAATGAGAAACATCAGTGACTAATGGGGAAGGCTCGCTCATGATGATCCAACAACCAATGAAATATCCCCAATTAGGAATATATGTCACGGACCACACAATATAATAACCTAAATTTATGAGAAACAGCAAAAATAGTGACATTGCTTTATACCTGGTGCTGGCCTAGAGCTGGAAGAATTGCTCCCCCAAAGCTCATAGGACAGTGCAGTAAAAAAGTTAGCGTCAAGATTTTCTGTTACCCCATGAGAGGTGGTCCTCTGAGAAACAGTTCCATTTAAGCCATTTAGTGAGTCCAAAGCCCCGAATTTGCAAACAGAAGTTTCAGCTAAACAAAATGCAGAAAAGCTGAGGGAAGACAAACCTCAGAGAAAGGGGGATGTAGGAAAACAACAAAGTATTTACACTGGGAAAGGCAGAGTTCACTTTGGAAAAAAGAGAGCTTAAAAACACACAGCCCCCTCAAAAAAACCACAAACACGTTTTGTTTTTTAAAAAAAGCACATGGCAGACTTCCTCAAAGCTTTAGGTAGCAGTAGGTGGCCAGACATCCTGGTGTCAAGAGAGGCAGAATGTTTTATCCGTAAGTCCCGTTGTCTTTATCTGCTCTCCATCTCAAGCACTCTGATGGCAGTCCTATAATGTGAGGGAAACAGCTTCGTGTGTATTACAGCTGGTGGAGGGTTTGTAAGAGCAAGTGGCGGGCAAAGGAACAGGAATCCAAAGCATGATTGGGTCTGCAAAGATAAAATGGAAATAGGAGAAGGGATCAATATTAATGAACTTGTACTTGGATCAACAGATATTCTCAAAAGGGACAAAGAGTTCAGTTATGTAGCCCTGGAATCTGCCACAGGCAGCTGCAATCGCTAGGTGCTTTAAAAAATACTCAAGATTTCCCACAATGCAACAGTCAGATACACTTGTATGTGTCCCATGTACATGTAGGTCCCATGGTCTAAAACGGGAGGCGGGGACTAACTGGCTGCCCAGATGTTGTTGGACTCCCAGCATCCTATGGTCCATGCAGGATGATGGGAGATGCAGCCCAACAACATCTGGAAGGTCGCAGGTTAGCCACCCCTGGCCTATCAGGATTATTCTGGTGTAACTATGGAGTACAGAGCAAAGTGTACCACAGGAAAATGGGGTTGTGGGGCAGAAACAGGATTCAATCTGTAGCAAGAGTGCGGCGTGGAACAAAAAAGTTCTGCACTGACAGAAGTCTATCCAGGACAATTCTCTCTCTCTCTCTCTCTCTCTCTCTGTCTCTCTCTCTCTCTCTCTCTTTCTCTCTCTCTCTCACACACACACACTATCTATCTTCATTTCCCATTGTTTAATATGACTTCAATTCTGCCACAATGTGGTTGACCACTAGGTGGTGCTGCAACAGCATGGGGGTACCGGTAATTGCCAAGAAAAGGACAGTGCAACTTTATTGAATATTTGTATTACTGCTCACACTGGGGCATGGTCTGAGACCGTCTGACTGCCAGTACCCGCTTGCATGATCTTATGAGGTTCAATGGAAGACAAAAGAGCAACATGGATACAACTGTACTGCTCTTGGGGTCAGATGAAGCAAACACCAAGCATCAATGAAATTAAAGCCTTGTAGCACTTTGGCAAAATGCCTTGGCTTGCATTTTCATTTTAGAAGGCGTGGAACCCCTTCTATCCATGTGAATATCACAAATCCTATTTAAATCACCATCTAACATTATTGTACCTTCTTGAAAAGACATCAGTTTAGAAACAGAATTGTAGAGTTGAAAGGGACCCTGAGGATTATCTAGTCCAACCCCTCACAATGCAGGAATATGCAGCTATCCCATATGGGAATGAACCTGCAACCTTGGCATTATCAACACCACATTCTAACCAACTGAGCTATCCAGGCTGAGTAAAAGGTTATTTTTGAAAGGTTATTTTTAGGAAGGGATGGTAAACAGAAGCTATAGTTAAGGTAGTAGAATTAAGTTCCCCTTTGGCAAAAACAAATCTGCCAGCATCGTCCATGCCATTTACAGTTAAGGAGTAAAATTTGAGCCCTTCAGAACTCCCCGTGGGAGGCTCTGTTAATGAAAAGTTCTCATGTCATTCTGCTCTTTGAAAGGCAGACCTCAGGGGGATTATTGAGACCTTATGATAAAATATGTGTTTTGATTAACCACACTATTGTAACAGTCGTTAGAACACTTAACATTAAAACATCAGAACAAGGTTGTACTGTGAATGGCTCTGGAAAGGAGGTCCTCTCTCAGGTCCCTCAGGCCATTCACATAGGCAACAAATGGAGGGGCATTAATAAATCAACCATAATGAATGAATAACCCCTCTCCAGATGAGTGTGTGATTCCAAGGCTGGGTATCTATCACCCTTAAAAAAACCAGCCAGCCAACCAAAAAAGGCTTTTCAGCAAAAAAGTAAGCTGTCATTACAGTTTATGGCTGACGTTTAAGCCCTTTGCAATATCATGTGTTGTGCGGAGAGGTTTCTGCTGGATCCAGCAATATGATGTGTCTCTCTTCTCTGGGAGCAACAGGTGTTGCTAATTTTTCTTATTGAGAAAGGCACAATACTCACTTTGTAACAAAGGCCAAAAGAACTGGCACAAGAGATTTAGGGAAATAATCCTGCTGGACCATGTGGTTCAGAGTCATCAAAGGGCCATAAAGGCTTGGTACAGCCTTGATCTTCTCTTCGCTCTGGAAGGTATAAGCAGACATGAATGAGATACAAATGAGTATCTGGGATCGTTCAGAGACCACTAAGAGGCGGCAGATTTTTACAATCAAGGAGTATATTTAAATTGTGTTGAAAATATAAATTTGCTGAGATGGTGCAGTTCAGATACCAGTGTCTCCTGTTTCTCTCCCATCCCTTCGTGGCTGCCTACCCTAGGGCCTTTCAAAGCCCAGACAATTTCGTTTTGGCCTGAGAAATGGAAGCATGTGCCCAGTGTCCCTTCTGGCCTTACAGGACATCCAGCTGCCATATCATTTCTACCCTTTTTAAAGGGCAGAAAAAAAGCCCTCAAGTGGATGCATTTGGGATAGATGGGTGAGAAGGTAAAATTTCACACTTAGCTGTTGCTTGAGCACAATAGGTACTTGATTAAGGCCCTGTCTATGCAAGTGTATTATTTGCTTTCCATTCCTACCACATGCCTTCCATTTGCCAAGAGCAGAAATGGGTACTTCCATTTTAGAATACTTGGTACTGAGAACAGATTTCTGTTATCGCTTATCACCAGATATGCATAGAAGCCTTATATAGTCACAGAGAAAGAACATCTTCCACAAGCAGCTATCTTCGTCTTCTAAATCTGATTTTTGGAACAAGGGTGCGGTTTGCTTATACAGACCACGCCTCACAGTTGCCACAAATCATTTGCTTCTCCTCTCACCTTGAGCAAACCCATGTGAATCAGGAGGCTGGTAATGAAAGCATCAGAATTGAAGGTAGCTGATGAAAAAGCTTCTCTCATCATGGCATCTGAAAAAAGAGAACGGCAGGTTTCAATTTTTCAGGGAAAGAGGCTCTCAAGCTTTAGAGTCCTGAAGGCAGGTGGCCAAAAGAAAGACACTAAGAAGCTGGTGGGTCACAGAACTCAGCTGGTATCTTCATATGGTGGCTAATCTGCAGCTGCATACAGTGGTGCCCCGCAAGACGAACGCCTCGCAAGACGGAAAACCCACTAGACGAAAGGGTTTTCCGTTTTGGAGGCGCTTCGTAAAACAAATTTCCCTATGGGCTTGCTTCGCAAGACGAAAAAATCTTGCGAGTCCCCGCGGGTTTTTTCCGCTTTCCCCCCCTTTTCCTAAGCCGCTAAGCCGCTTAACAGCTGATCGCTAGAAGCCGCTAGACCGCTGTAGCGCTAATCTGCTAAGCTGTCAATGGGCTTGCTTCGCAAGACGAAAAAACCGCTAGATGAAGAGAATCGCGGAACAGATTCTTTTCGTCTTGCGAGGCACCACTGTATAGCTCTTCCTATAGCATTTTTGTGTCCCCCACAATATCCCTCAGCCCCAAAATTGGTTATTATAAAAAATAGTTAATTTTTACTGACTGCTCCCATAGGCACCCTGCTGCGATACCAAAAAAGTTTTTATGACCACATCAAGACCCCCAAAATGTGTCTTTTCTTACCAAAATTAATAATTAAAAATTGGTCATGGCCTCTTGAACCCTGTAGTCAATGCAGTTGACCATTGGCCAATGCAGCCCTTCAGCTAAAAAAAGGTTAGCCACCCCGGCCATAGCAACTGAGCCTGATAGCCTGCTCTTTTCCATCATTCTATTGGCCAAAGTTCCCAGGCTCACCTGTTGTTTCATTCACTGCTGATTTTACTGTTGGCTCATCTTTGAACACTGAAGATATCTTCAGAAAAACCGTAACAACTTTCTCTGTGTCAGATGTGTCTGTCTAGAAGAAACGTAATTCCAGAATCAAAAAACGCAGAATCAACGGCAAGGTATTTCTGCTGCTTGAAAGAACAACTAGCCCATGGCCATTATGCCTGGAATTGCACACTATGCATGGCACCTACATCCCTAGCTATTTCAACAAGTAGCAAGCATGGGAAACCCAGCCAGATGGGTGGGGTATAAATATTATTATTATTATTATTATTATTATTATTATTTTCAGGGGGAAGAATACAGATAAGTCTAATTATACTCAAGCATATTTTGTAGCCTTCCTGAAGTTATGTAAGTATCTGTACTCTGAATCCTCTGAAACACCTAATAAATACCAATCTCAAACTGTAGCTTTGCGAAAGCAACCCCCCACGACTCATGAAAAACAGCTGTGACTTACCTGCTGCGCTATTAAGGTGGAGCATTTAGGGCCTAGTCGCAACAGTTTCTCTGGGGATGGAAAAGCAAGAAAAGTGCCAACATCCACAGGAGGGAGAGAAGGAGAAACCACTGGAGTAGAATCCTGGAAGAGAGAGCCCTGAAAATTAGTGTGCCCTAGTAATTCCCCAGAAAATTCACAAGCGCCAGAACTCTAGTGCTGTAGATGAGAAGTGGAGGGAAAGGCAGGTCCCAAAAAAGAGTTGCGGCAACAGGGAAGGTCGTCATAAATAAATGAGTGGAGAAGAGCCTAATGCTATATTACAACACCATGCCGAGCCTTTCCATCGAATGTACTAAGGCCACAGCAAAAATATCTTCCTCTCACTGATGTCTTGTGCCTCAGGAAAAATGAGGGTCAAAGAAACCTTTCTCTGTTACAAGCCACTGCCTCAAGGCAACTGGAACGCCTGGACGCAGTGAAACCTACAAGGGCAGCTCCCTCTTTACCACTGCTCAGTTGTGGGGGAGAATTGTGGGAAAGCAAGGAAAACTATGGGGTTTCCCCCACAAACCACTCTGTTGTTTGGGATGAAGAGGGAGCTGCTTCAGTTGTTCCTGAATTATCTCTTCCAATGGACTAAAAAGGGATGGTGCACAGGGAAGAAACAAAGTGAAAGAAAAAGAAAGAGAAAGAGAAAGAAAGGGGTAGAGAGCTCTCTCTCTCTCTCTCTCTCTGTGTGTGTGTGTGTGTGTGTGTGTGTGTGTGTATACTGTTTGTGCATCTGTCCAAGAGTGTGGGATGGTGCCACTCATTGACAGTCCTAGCCCTCTGAAGGCATGTGGTCCCCGGAGAGTTAGTCCTCAGACTAGAGTCTGATTTAGCATTTCTGCTTTAAATTTAGTAGGCTAACTTTTGTTAGCCCCGTTCACATTAAACCACAATTTAACACTATAGTTTAATGTGAACAAGCAGAATACTGATGCATACTGCTCAAATGTTCCTGCAGTGCTCCTCTCCTGCCATGGCTGAAACAAGCCAGAGTCTGGCTTGATTTATCATCTGAACCTGGGCTTCTGATTAGGCTGGAAGACTGTGATACAGTCCACTTCAGCATGCTACTTGCTCACATTAAACCACAATTTGTTTTAACCTATGGTTTAATGTGACCTGTAAATCAGGGCTGTAGTGCTTAAAGTTTGTAAAAACAACTCAAAAGTTTTTCCAGTAGCTAAAAATATTTGAATCGAAATACTTGCTTAGCAGCCCAATTTGACTTGTATTCACTCGATACATTTTAATTAATTTTATGCAACGCTGCATTGTTGGAAATGGAAAAATTACAATGAAAAATATGGCAGGGAAAATCTTACAGAACACTTTCCCACCCCATATCACTTCATCCACAGCTGTTTTCCCTCTATGTGAAAGTAATGGGATCTGTTCATACTTACATGTGCCTCCAAGATTTTTTTAGGCGTCAGTGATTCTTGCTCTCCCTGACCTCTCTCCTGCAACTGAGTTGGCTCTTCTTCCTCCTCTTCCTCTTCCTCCTCCTCTTCCTCCTCTTCTTCATCGTCGTCATCTTCATCATCGTCATCATCTTCTCCATCATCATCACTAGGTGGACAAGCATGAGAGAGAATGTTATGAATATAGCTGCTTCATGTTGTATACAAGCATTTTATTGCCAGTCAGTTTGTAACAATCAACACTAAATAATCCGAAACGCAAATAAGAGGAAGATCTAGTGGCAAAGATGGAAGATGGTAGGAGTGGCTATTCTCCCTAGTGGTCCTTTCAAGGAGCAGCAGTTGGACCTCAGGAGTGGATATCATCCATCACTGTATTGTTCTTAATGCTATTTTATGTTCTATTCTATTTTTACACATTTCTGTACACCACCTTGATGTGCTATATGAGTGGGTGGTTTATAAATATTTGTATAAATAATAAATTGTTTGCCCAAAGCCTTCATCAGTGACTGAATTTGATTGTTTTCCAGTTCCTATCCCATCCCCTTTTTCTTTTGTTTTGTGAATGTTAGACTGTTACCTTGTGGACAGAGATGCATTTGATATTTAATCTTTGTACAGCTCCTAGAAAACTGGTGGTATACGACCCAATCATACTCAGAGTGGACTCATGGAGATCAGTGGATTTGAATTAGTTATGTCAATTCATTTCATTAGTCTACTCTGACTTAGTGGAATACAACCTAAACTTATCATCTTATATTTCATCAATATATATATATTGTATCTTTACACAAGCAAAAAGCAAGTAAAATGGCTTATAAAATCTTTTTCTTAAAGGAGCTCAGAAAGGCAGAGCACAAACCCCTAAGCCACCAAAAAGAGCAGCAACAAGTGTTACCCGAAAAATATTTTCACACTCGGGAATAGAAGCTATGCATCCTGGCAATGGTTAACTAGCCAATCATGACTAACTAACATAAGGAATGAGCCATTTCCAAAGAGGCTCCATACAATTTAAGTTTTAAGGAACGAAAAACTCAGGCTAACCGATCAAGAGATGATAGGTATGTCAAGGGCCCCTGAGTCAGATTTATCCCGCTGTAACACTCCTAGAATGGTTGTTATAAAAACAGCAAAACCAATTAGGAGCCCGAGCTTCACTACTGTTGGAGAAATGGCCATTTCACAAGCAGCACACAGCTTGCATGCAGCTTCACTAGAGAATCAAGGAACTCTAGCAGCAGATTACCATAGCTTCTTCATATATCTTACCTCAGAGATCCAAGCACTTCTGCCATGTTGAAGCCTTCAAGGATCTCTTGGAGTTGCTCACAGCCCTCCTCTCCAAAACAATTCCCTGTGGCAAGGACAGACATCAGCAAAGACTGTAATCCCCACAATGCACCTGCAGCCATCCTGTGACTCTCTCATATGTGTTACTGGGCAGATTTGGCAAGTAATTTTGCGCAGAAAAGGGCAAAACTCTGTGGGTCGTGGGAGGAGATTTCAGGAACTGCTGAAGGCTATCTGTTGGGACTACGGATTTAAGGGAAGACTTTGAAGGTGTCTGAGGAAGAAGTTGGAAAATTGCCAGACTTCAGAACTCAGAGAACCCTATCAGTTGCAGGACTTTGCAGCAACCAAGCTTAGGACTTGGCTGTGGACTTTGACACAGCGCTGACTTTGAAACAAAGAACCCTCTCTGGGTTGAGAGGGAGAAAGCTACTTGTACCATCTGTGTGTGTATGTAAAGGGGTGTATGTTGGTGTTGGCCCCATGAAGACCACTCTGCTAAACAGCTGTTTTCTTTTGTGAGCTTAACTACTTGACTGAGCTTCTTGTGCCACATGCACCCAACAAAAACTCTAGAGCTAGCATAAAGGCATTTGTCTAGCAATACAAACTGTTGGGAATCAAACAGTTATTGCTTCAGTATTATCTTTATATGAACAACTTTAATATTTAAATGCCTAATCATGGGATGTGCTCTGAAGGAAATGTCACTTCAGTTGGGTTTGCTGGGTCTATGTGGAATAGTGTTTAAAAAGCAAGTATATTGTACTTTGGTAGTGAAGTCTCTGACACAAAATGGCTAAATTGTAGTGCTGATATAGAATATTCACGAATGTTATGTTAGGATTCTTGCTCCGTGTTTGCAGTCATGGGATTGTTGTCTATCACATGACAGTGTATGTTTTCATTCCACAGTGTGGCAAGTGACGGAGACAGGATGTTTTGTGTTACTGTGTTCCGTGATGTGGGACTATTGTCCTTTGTTCTCTCTCTTTGCTGTCTGGTGAGAAAGAAGAAGGAGCTAAGTCAGAATGCTCCAAGTGTATTATATGTAAATAAAGTAGATTAGCCAAAATGCTGTGCTACTGAGTTCTGTTACGTAAGCTGCTAACACTCTGCAGGATCCTAAAGCGTCCTAATGCCTTTTGGTATCAGTCGCTGTGATGTTCAGGCTCAAGAAAGCTTTTGAAGCTCCCGAATGACCGACCAGGAGGGAGAGAACATGCCAGTCAGGCATGTGACTCTGCCAGGGTCCTACAAGCGAGTAGGATGATCCTAACAATACATGCTCAGAGAACAATATGTCAGAATGTTTCCTATCCATCTTCTGGGAGAGAAAATCACTTTGGCTAGGACAAAGACCCTGCACAAGCTCTAGGAACTACAGTAGCATTGCACAGCCAACTGATATGAGATTCAATTAGTTAGTGATGCTAAAGGACAGGAATCTCAGAGACAGGATTGGAGAAGCAAGTGTGTGGGGTGGGCAATGGACCAAGAACCTATGGGAAGGTTGGGTTAAACAGAAGGTTGGGGAAGAGAGGGAACTGAGGCACACAGTATTCACATGCTGACCTGAATGAACCAGGCAATTATCCAGCTACAGATTTCTAGTAAAACATTTTTGACACTGACACCATAAGCCTCATACCATTGAGATCCAGCTTCTGTAGCTCCGACTTGTCCTCAGTAGCCTCAGCAATAATTAAAGCAGCATCTCGCTTGATTTCACAGAAAGACAAGTTGAGTTCCTAAACAGACAGAAGCTATGGTTTTAGAGGAATATTTTAAAAAATTAGACATATATTATGCATATTCAAGCCAGGTATGTCTACAATTCACATTACAAAGTACCAAATCAGGAATCCAAAAAAAGCTTCATTAAAAAGGTAGTGATGAGGTTAGGGGAGAAATGACTGAATTATGAATAACCTTGTTACAGATAGGTAGCCGTGTTTGTCTGCCATAGTCAAAACAAAAAAAATTCCTTCCAGTAGCACCTTAAAGACCAACTAAGTCAGTTCTTGGTATGAGCTTTCATGTGCATGCACACTTCTTCAGATTTCGTGTGCATGCACACTTCTTCAGATTTCGTGTGCATGCACACTTCTTCAGATACTTCTTCGTATCTGAAGAAGTGTGAATGCACACGAAAGCTCATAACAAGAACTGACTTAGGTGGTCTTTAAGGTGCTACTGGAAGGAATTTTTTTTGTTATGAATAACCTTGTTTAAGAGATGGCAAATAGTGCTTGGTTTTCTTTTTAAGAATCACAGAAAAATATCCTATATGAAGGTTTATGTTGACTGTAGTTTTAGATTCAGTACACTACCTCTAAGCCAAATTTCATATTAAATGGATGCAAAACGCTTACATTTCTCTCAAATAGAATAAATGTCGATCTTCCATCACACCAAGTGGCTTGTGATATATTCAAGCTTAGTGGCTATGTTTTGGCATCAATTCATAATGGTGCCTTTTGCTTTAAGATGGATCTCAGCCATAGGCACGAAAATGAGTAGTCATGTATTTTGTCAATCCCTATTTCAGGGTTTTTTAATTAAACGGTATGGGGAGATGGACAAAAAAAAAAAGTATTTCCTATTTGAAATCTCAATCACTCAGATTTCTCCCAAGCAGCTTAACAAAATACAGTATCTTGAAAGATTTAAGTTGTAGCCAATACCTTTAATTTATGGAGTCCTTCATTAACAGCTTCAGCAATGGCAACAGCACCCTTGGAACGTACTAGGCAGTCACCAAAGTTGATCACTTCCACTTGTCTGAGTTTCTTGAGGGTCTGAATGGAATAGAGAACATTATTCCACTCACTATTCTACTTGACCATGCAAGACCACACAAGACCAACTTAATCCTAAGGAAAGTGTTTCCCCTCCTACACTTTCTCAGGATTTCCTGGCCCAAGTCACTGTTAGAATCAAGAGGGATTAATTTTAAGTGAAAGGAGCTCACCTCTGCCATAGCCACAGCTCCCTTCTCTGTAAAAGTGTTATCGTTCAGGTTGATCACCCTCAGCAAGGGATTGACAGCAAAAGCCTCAGCTAAGGCTGTAATTCCTGGATGGTTGATTCCATTTTGTGGCATGTGAACTTCTTCCAGAGTCCCAATAGCCTGAAGGGGCAAAAACAGAATGGAAAGCAAATAAAGTTCATGTCATAGGTGATAATTCTAGGAGAGTGGTGTTCTCAGCTCCTTTTCTCTCCATCTTCCACAATTGTTTTGGGGTATTTTGTCTGAACCCTTTGTATACTATTTAGCAATCAAAAGTGATTGGCTAATTTGAATAATGAAAAGCATAAGCGCATTCCTGATTCTAGAATGTTGAGACCCAGAACAACTTTCCTTTCTTGTCTCATTGCTTACTCATCCTGCTTTATTTACTTTTTAAAATATTAGGTTTTGTCTCTCTTTCTAATTTAGTTCAACACCTCTTCTTGCTCTTGCTCTTCAGAGTGAAATCATCTCTTTTCCCTCCACACTTCTTCTCCCAAGCACTTTTACTCTGCATGTGGTGAGTTTCTGGTGCTGGCATTGGTCCAACAAAAATTCTGCAGCACAGCCGGAATGCAGGGTGGGTGAGTAAGAAGAACTGAGGCCCACCTAAAAGTGGAATGCAGTCCACTAGTAGTCCCTGGCCCACTAACTGTGAAATACTGCAGGTGAGTTGCTATTGCTTACCAGGAGGGAGGACCAATGGAGTAGGGAGATCAATGTGGTGCAAAAGCACCAGCAGGAACCCTAGATTGGCTCTGCCAGTGTGTTTGCTCCACATCAACCTCCTTTCCACTCTGCCCCTCCTGATAAACAAGAGCACCCATTTTCTGGCAAGCTAGCACAGTGGTGCCACTCTACCTGGCAAGCCGCTTCTTGCAGCAGTATCAACAGAGGTGACTTAGGCTGCCTCAAATGGCCTTTTCTGATGCTGCAACGAACTTGACCACTACTAATACCATTCAATGCAGGTGATAGTAGCACTGTAGCAAAAGGAATTCGTTTTTTTAAAGGGCACCACAACACACTTTGGAGGAAGAATATGCATGTTCATTAACACCAATGGCTAAGAGCATCCCTTCCCATGCAACAAATGTCATGGCAAACATCCTGTCTCAAAGTCCTGCTTTTTGTACTTACGCTGAATGCCTCAGCAAGAGCAGTTGCACCATCATTTTCCAGGCGGTTCCTGCCAGCCACAAATACTTTCAGAGCCAAAGGCTTGCCTTGAACACTTGATTTCCTGTGACACTCTTTCAAAGCTGCAGCCAAGATCTAAAATAATAATAATACCAGACTGTTTATGCTACTATAATGTCATTCTGGCCTGAGGGATTCCATTCCTATAAGGCACACATTTAAGCTACCACTTCCTATACATACCTACCTACCTACCTACATACATACATAATGCAGGCACTCTGCAAGAAATATTACACACCACTGAAGGCTATTCCCAGCAATAATATCATGAGGGGAATGCAGGTTAGTAAGATGCAATGACTCTGTTGTGTGTCCTCAACTCAGATTTCCATGTGTGTGAGATAAGGACACAGGCCCCCAAATTAGGGCCTTGGCTCTCCCATCCCTCTCAAAAAAAAAACCCTTCTATGGCAGGCAGAAGAACGCTTTAGATATTTTTAAAAATATCCGTCAAACATTAGACTTTTTTTTACTAGAGAAAGAGAAGGCTGCCCACCCTGTTCAGCTTGTAAAGATTTTGATGCAGACAGCAATCTGAAGCAATAAAAAAATTGTTGGCAAACAGAAGCCCTTCCGGAACTGGTTCTACTCAAGAGCTCTAAATCAAAGCTTCTGAATAGTCAGGACTTGTCAGATATAGGATTTGAAGACAGTGTCAATCAACTGACAGGAAGTGACTTCACACAAGCCTGCTGGGATCTTCCCTTTGCAGTACCACTTGCATTCAATTTCCACGTTAAGGGGGAAATGTGACATCATGGTGACATCACATGATGGATAGGCAGGAAGCCCCAATAGTGGGGGTTTCAGGTTTCACCCTGCTGTGAAGATTGGATCCCCCACCCAGGAAATGCCCTTACCTTGCCACCACCAATGCCCATGCCACAGTTGTTTAGCTTGAGCTCCTGCAGGGTGAAACAGGCAGGGCTTTTCAGAAGTGCCTCAAACCCACGCACTCCATCTGGTCCAAAGGCGTTGTCACTCAGATCCAGCTCTGTAAGCTGGCAGCCAGCAGAAACAATGGCCTCTCCAAGTGCGATCTGAAAGATGAACAAAAGGTAAATTTGACACAATGTCCCCGTCTACTGCAGAGGACAGAGATCTGCCCTGCAGCCATTTCTTGCTGTCTCTTTTCACTCATCACCCGCTAGCAGCCTTGAGAGGCTCCTTCTCGTTCATAAAATGGAGAAGTTGCGGGTAGGCAGGCAGCTGCCCTGTTTTGTGTCCTTTGTGCCATGCCTGTGCCAAGGAGGGGCAACACAAGCAGCTGGGATGAGCAAGTCACACCCATCTACCTGGATGCTGTGTTTCTGTTTCCTCCTGGCCTTTTCTCCAGCAACAGATATGTTGTGATGCCGAGCAAAGAGGACTGAGGAAACAGCCACTGACGACACTCTGCCCTCCTTATAATGCCCTAATGTTTTATTAATCTGTTACCATTAAAATACAGATTCCATCATTACTCAATTTCTGCTCAACAGAGATCTCTCTTGGCAATTAATCTACGACATCTAATTTCAAAGCTTAAACTCTTCTTAACCTTCCTTTTGGTCATTCATTAATCACATCCCTGTCTCTATCTGAAGCAGGGGTGGGGAACCTAAGACCCTCAACGTTCTCCTCCAGCCACACACTTGACTGGCTCTGCTTTGCAGCCCAAGTGGTTCTGCCTGGAATGAGTGTGTCCTTGAACTCTGACAGTGCCTCTTGGTTGCATGGATAGAGGATAGCAAGGTGTGCATGACTGTGTGTAAAAACTAGCCTACAGTACAAAGGTAATCTTTAACTTTAATGCCCCACCCACTTTTGCCTCTGCCTCTACCTACCACTGGCATGTGGTTCCCCAGAAAGGGTAATAAGGCTTGGGCTGAAAAAGCTTCCCCACCTTTCCCATAAAGTCCCTGTAACAGAAACAGTATATTGCTCCCACTGTTGATCATCAAGCTCAGAAAGCCATTCCTACACTTTAGCCTCAGAAAAATATCATGATAAGAGCATGGAATAAGAAATAATGAAAATGGCATTTGATAATATTAGTGACCTAGTCTTACACTTACAAGAGCAGGGGGAATTTCAGATCGTAGTCTCCCGGTGAACATATCACTCCAATGGCACCTCTAAAATAAGACATATATATATATATATATATTATACATGCTTAAAAAGAAAAGGACACTGTAGTCTACCATGATTAGTCAAAATATTTGTACTCACTTACTTGGTGTGCATAATGGAGAGCTACACAGGCTTTATATCAAATGTTTTGCTCAAGAGTAGTTTTTTATAACAACAGGTTTTTGACAGCACATAGCAATAATACATACAGATTAGAAATTTGGTAAACTAATCCTTATTGTTGGTATTAATTATTCATTAAATGTTTGTCGTCAACTGCTTTTTTTTACCGGTAATTTCATTGCTTTATTCCTCTGGGGAACTGCTTTGTGGGTTGTTGTTGCTTGCAATCAAGTGCTATATAAATTTTGTGAAATAAATAAAATCACCATGCTCCAAAGGAGGCATGCAGAGTGGCAATTTGCTCAAATATCCAGTATAATCTTGCACACCAATTTAAAATCTTACCACATACACACACAAGCTTTGTTCAGTTTCTGTTAATTGATTCTCATGAAAACTTACAGATTCTGGCTTCACACAATTAACTCAAGGCAGTGTCAATTTACTCTTGGCAGAAAGCCAAGGTCTGCTTGGCCTAGAAACTACTTTCTCTGATTGGTTAACGACCAGCACTCAACTCTGTTATCTAGGAATGCTAGCACAGTTTGTGGAGGGTGTGGTGTGTTAGGAGTGCTGTGTAGAGAGAGAGAAAGAAAGGATTTATTTTGCTTTGTTTTGTATGCAGAAACTCTGCTGGTTTTATTTTTCCTTTTAATAAATCCTGTAAATAGTTATTCTGAGTCTAGCTGACAAGTCATTTCCACCTCAACTAGCTTCTTCGCTGTGCAGGAAAACTCTGCTACGTTTGGGCTAAAGCCATTAGAGCTATGCCTGACACTTCAAAGTTCCAAGAAGCTTGGTAACTACAGCCGAAGCAGTGCTACTTCAGAGTTCATAAAGAAGGCAAGAAGCAATTTTTTTAAAAAAATAGGGCCTATCTATGCAATCACCACCCCACCCAAAAAATAGTCAAACGGTTATTTTGTAGTCAGAGGGTTGAGGGCAGGAGAAAGAATGGCTGAAGAATTCATAACTGCTACTGTAAGACCTAGCATATTCCATTTTGTTCCCTTTGTTTGCTTGAACAATGGTTTCAACCAGTATTTGCTCCACCAATTCAAACTTTTCCTTAAAATCAAGAGTGGGGAGCCTGTGTCCCTCCAAATCATGGCAGAATACAGATCCCAGCATCCCTGAGCGCTGGCCAGGATGGCTGGGGATGATGGGAGTTGAGAGTCCAACATCTGGAGACCCACAGGTTCACTTACCAACAGAGTCAATCACAGGAAGCAGAGTTTTGATTTTTTCCCTTATGTTTCTGAATGTCACAGATCTCCCTGGGCCTGTTTTATCTGCTATTCAAGTTGCAAGATAATGAGTTTTCCGCTGTCCATCATCCACTGAAATGCTCACCTTGAGCTGAGATTTCTTCTCCAGAGCCTTGGCAATGACCTTTGCTGCCTCCACCCCCACAGTGTTGCCTTCGAGGCGTAGTGCTTCCAGGCCATCGAACTCCTCAATCTCTTTAATCACCTCTTCGGCTGCACAGAATAAGCAGAATATTACTTGTTGCCAAAATTGAGATCTAACGGTGCTAACAGTACCAGTTGTGCATTTAAAATATATATATATATTCTGGAGAAAGGGGTGTGTGTGCAGCCTAGGTATGTACTTAGGGTGGTTGGAGAATCTCTCCTGAAATCATTCTCCTTGTTTGGGTCTCTAGAGGAACCACCAGAAAGAATTTGCCTGTGAAGCACAGATACACATTCATCCTGCAATTCAGAATCCAAAATCAAGGAAGGATTGGGTTTCCTGCAAATCTGCCATTTTAGAAAGATTAAGGGGACGGGGACGGGACACACACATATATTTGATCAGGCCAGACTTTTCCAGGACCTAATGCTGGGAAAACATTCAAAGCAGTGCTATTCCTCTTACCATCTTCTGCGGTATTGAGTTTCAGACTCTTGCCTTTGAAGCTCAGCTGCCCTCCGCCCACCTGAGTTTTAGCTAAGGACTCTGCCAGCTTAGAAATGTCTTCTGATGCCATTTTTTGGGATTGTGTCAACCTTTACTGATTACCAGTTGGGAAGGGTGCTGAAAAAGAGGAGAGAAAGCATATACCGTCAATGGGGTAAAAGCATGCTGTTCAATTATATGTAGAATTTATTGTTTGATAGATAACTGCTTTCAAGGCTTAACTCCTTAAGTGCTCATGGAGAAAAGGAAACAGCCAAGAGAAGAGAGCAAAGGGTTAAACCACCACACAACCTCCTGCAAAACAACTATTTCAGTAGACTAATCATCTTTGCCTACCTTATATTATATGCCACGAAAAAAGAGGTCAGAACAGGCTAGCACTGGGGTGAAAACTGCCTGCGAGGATAGCAAGCAGGCCCTGTCACATGCAGGCAAAAATAAAAGAACAATAATTTACCCAACTCACCACATGCCAGTTCTAAGAGCTGTGGATTAGGAAATAGCTATTGAAAAGAGGCTACAAAGCATAGTTTGCTAGCGTGTACCGCCATGCTTCTGCTAAGTTCCACATAAATAATGCAGTTTGGTTTAATATTCGGCATCAGCACATTTCAGGAAAGGATTGTTTGCATGAGGCTGATGATAAACTGGGGCAAGCGTGTCAAACTCAAATTAGTAGAAGGGCAATATTCATCACCTAGCAGAACCCAAATAGCTATATCCATAATTTTAAAAAGTCAGCTGCACACTCATTCACAAAATGTTGATTTTCTGAAGTCCTGTTCCTGATTTCTGTGCACCTAGCAAAGCCTGAGCGAGGAAAAGCTCCAATGGGGAAGTTGGGGAAAAGACAAGTTTGAAATATAGGCAATCAGATTCCTCATTATAACGCCTGCCTATGCTTTCTCTCATTAGCAGTATCTGGAGGAGGAAGGAAGCATTTCTCTGACCACATACTCTGGCTGGGTTCAATCCCAGCCACTAACAAGGAACTCTGATACGGCCCGAATGTTACATACACAGCTTGACTATTCAACACTATGGATTTTAATGGAAATGAAAAGGGGCCAAAGCTAGATGACACAGATTAGCAGCCATTCCCAAGTTTGTTTCTCCCTACTTAAGGGCACTGGTTTCCTATCATCATTATTTGTCACATTTTTGCACTAAGGTGTCTCAAAGTGACTTACAACAATAAAAACAGTGTCTATGTAGAATGTGGCATGGGCAACGAAGGCTATATTGGAGACACACATCTCATAGTTCAGGACCATCAGTGGTAAACACAGTTTACTGTAAGATACAAGCCCCTGCAAGTCAGCAAGAACCACGGAAGCTGGGCTCCCAGAATCAACATCCAACTGACACCATGTTACAATGTGGACCACCAGCATTCATGTATGTTCATATACACACTGCTGAGAGGTTTAGGATCTTTTGCTGGAGTTACGAGGTGCGTTTGGCATGGATGTGTGTTAACCCTTAGTCTTATGCCTACAAGAAGCTCTTACACAAAGAAAGAAAGAAGCTTGGTTTATTATATAATGCAGGGGTGACAAACTATATAAAAATGCTGCTTTAGACGGCAAAGTTACAGTCTAAGCAGGTAGCAAATGACAATATGTATACACTTCGATGAAAGAGTAAGATTCCCCAACTATTCTAAAGGCCCACAGGAGCATGGGCATGACAATTTTGCTATAAACCCACACTAGAAGGAGGGGAGAGAGAGGAAAGTATACATGCCCTTAAAGTGAAGAAGACATGTGCAAAGTCCTAGGGATCGCTGGGTTAAGTGCTGTCCTGTTGGAGCTGTGAGAGCTAACTAACCTTTGCATCTAATGGTTTTTTAATACCCTTTTTGCCAAGGCATGCCAGTGGAGAAGGGAGGGGGTTGTGAAATGAGTGGTTTCTATAATTTCCATAGTTACTTCTGGAATTTCCTGCCTAGTTGTCATCTTTGGTCATCCTGTTCCTGTCTGTTTAACAAAAAGGTGAAAGATTTGTGACAGTGAGCAATTACCTGAACCTTTACATCACCTTATCATTGTGTAGATGGATCTCACTGAGGAGCAGAGTATCCTGCACTTGACAACTACTGTAAATCTGCCTGGGTTAATCCTTAAAATCAGATATGTGTGTGTGTGAACTCAGGATATTCCTGATTTCAGGGTGCTGGAGTAAGGCTTGTGCCAGGTTACCATGGAGTTCATCATGGAGGGTCTCATTTCAATCTTATACTTAGTCCATGATCTACAGAGATAAACTATATCATAAACTCAGATTCACACACACCTCCTTCAAGTACTGTGAAACCCCCAACTACGTAATAAAATCACTGGTTGCTATGTTTCCTGGCAATTTGACCATGTTGGGTAATTTCAAAAGTCCACTTTATCATGTAGCAGGGAGGGAAGTTACCCTAAAATAATTTATTTTATATTAATTTCTAAGCACAGCTGTAGAAATTGGCACCAAAGATGACATGGTCTGCAACATTTAGAACTGTGCGAGCCACAAAACCAGAAAATGTGGAATGTGTGGTCTATCGGTCCAAAGTAAGCAAAGCAAACCTATTACTGTTCTATATTAATATCACTTTTTTTTAGATAGGAAGGAATAGCCACTTGTTTCTTATCTCAGCACCAGAACTCATGTCCACAGCACTGCATCTGTTTGCCACCTTCTAAAATGAAGATTACCTTCATGCTATTTTTAAACAAGAGGTGTCACATTTATCTACAGGCCTAATTATATCTCTTGGAATTAATATTTTGTTAACTAGCCCCCCCCCCCCCCCCGATTTCAATCCAAATTCTTATTTAAAAAGTTGCTTGAACACGCTTTTTCAATTTTAAATTGAGTCAGCATGCCACATAACACACTGAATGCCAATTGTTAAAAGGCTGATCCAGTACACAAATCTTCCTGCATTCTTTAATAATATAATAAGCATCTGTCACAATCAACATTCATTCCTAGGGAAGTCTCTCCATCTCCTTGTTCATTTTGGTTGCCCTTTTCTGACCCTTTTTCCAAATCTACAATATCCTTTTTGAGGTGAGGCAACCAGAACTGTACACAGTATTCCAAATATGGTTATACCATAGGTTTGTATAATGGTGTTATGATATTGGCAGTTTTATTTTTAATTCCCTTCCTAATTTTTCCTAGCACTGAAATCACCTTTTTCATAGCCACTGCACACCAGGTTGAGATTTTCATTGAGCTATCTACCGGTACTTTCACCCCAGGGCCTTTTTCTTGGTCCCTCAAGAGTTCCACAAGGCTTCATCTTATGACCCATGCTATTCAACTCTGACATAAACCAGTGGGAGAGAAGCTCTAGAGATCTGGACTGTGGTGTTAGCACAACCACTTTGAGGTGGGCTTTTATATTTTCACAATCAAGTGGTGTATAAATTTTATGAAATAAATAAAAATAAACAAACCAATAAGCATGCTAAGGACACCCAATTTTCCTTTCCATTTGATTCTAGAGAGGTTACGGGAGATCTTGAATCACTGCTTGAATTTAAGGAGGGACTGGATGTGGGCTAATAAATTCAGATTCAATTCAGATAAGACAGACGTGCTGTTGATCAGGAGACTCAATCCAGGGTTAGGTGTAAAGTCTGTTCTGGACAAGGTTGCACTCTTCATAAAGGAGCAGGTTTGCAATTTGGGAGCTCTTCTGGATCCAACTTTGCTCTTGGAGATCCATTTAGTAGCAGTGGACAGGACTGCTTTGTGCTGCTTCAGCTTGATGCACTAGCTGTATTCTTACCAGGAGAAAACAACTCTCCTCACTGTCATGCCTTTTTCACATCTAGGCAAAGTTAACATAAGGCACTTTATGTCGACCGTCTCTGAAAACTGTTTGAAAACTTCAACTGGTACAAAACGCTGCAGCTAGAGTTTTGGCCACCTCAAAAAGGATATTGTAGGACTGGAAAATATTCTATAATGGGCAACCAAATGGTCAATGGACTGCAGTAACTCCTCTTTAGTTTAGGAGGAAAAGGTGAAAGGGGACATGATGGTATAGATCGGGGGGGGGGGCAAGTCTCTCTAAACCCTAGGGATGAATAAATTGAATGAACTGAGGAAACTCCTGGACTGGCTTATGCAAACCAGCCTGGCCAAGCTAGGACAATTGGCAGGAGAACTCCTCCCCCCAGGTGTCAACAAAGACAGGGGTCTGATTTGAAGGGTTGTCAAGCTGATGGGGTGTGCTTTTGAGCAGAGGTTTCTGGGAGGAATGAGCAGGAAGAGCGGGGGAGAGATCCATCTTGGCCAGGGAGAGAGGAAAGGTTGCCTACAATGCCGTTGGCCATGCTGTAAGATCTGGACTCCCACCATGCAGTCCGAAGGCGCAAATAAACCATTTTTTAAAAAGCACAACATTCTCTGCCGTGTCTTCTATTCTCCAAAGGGACAAAGACCCTGTGTGTGTCCCTGTAACCCCATGGGCTCTTGCCACCGCTTGGCAGTGAGAGAGGCAGGCACTGGACTTTTGTAACAATATACTGGGATAAAATTATGCATAGCATGGATTTATTTAGTGGGTGGAGTCTGTCGTCCTTTTCTTTAGAACCTAGGATCATCCAAAGAAGCTGAATGATGGAAAATTCAGGCCAGACCAGAGGAAGTACTTCTTCAAACACATCATAGCTAAACTATGGATTCACTTTGTAGTGACTGATGCCAATTTGTTTGACTTTGAAAGGTATTACATAAATACATTGAAGATAAAGTTATCAGTGGCTACTTGTCACAATAGCAATATTCTGTCTCCAGTACTGAAGAAAGTATACTTGTGAATATGCTAGGGAAAAGGTATGGCAGTGTGTTGTTGCGCTTATGTCCCACCTATGGGCTTCTCATCACGGGTTTCCAGTTCAGTTTTGCACTATTTGGGACCATGATACAGTGGTACCTCGGGTTAAGTACTTAATTCATTCCGGATGGTCCATACTGAGCCTGAAACTGTTCTTAACCTGAAGCATCACTTTAGCTAATGGGGCCTCCTGCTGCCGCCGCACCGCCACTGCACGATTTCTGTTCTCATCCTGAAGCAAAGTTCTTAACCTGAAGCACTATTTCTGGATTAACGGAGTCTGTAACCTGAAGCGTATGTAACCCGAGGTACCACTGTATTTAAAAAGATCATTCCCTCCCCATCCACTGAGTTACCAACAGAGGCTTGGCTTCACATCTCACCACTATCAGAAGTGTAGTTGGGGAGGGGAGAAAGTTAGCTTTTTGGTAATGGCTCCATGACTATCAAGCTTTCCAACTCATTTTTTTCTTGTCATACTTTAACTGGATTTCCCCATTAATGATACAGTATAGCCAGTTCTCTGTTCAGACTGTTGTAGAAGACATTTTTTTTTAAAAAATACATAAAATGTATTTAATTTTCCACTCCTGTTTTGATAAACATT
Source organism: Podarcis gaigeae (assembly GCF_964106915.1). Classification (NCBI taxonomy): domain Eukaryota; kingdom Metazoa; phylum Chordata; class Lepidosauria; order Squamata; family Lacertidae; genus Podarcis; species Podarcis gaigeae. Next base: position 31,168,990 of record NC_139686.1, read on the forward strand.
TTAGTGACTATCAGTGCTGCTAAAGGCACATTATTGCAATCTATTCAGTTCCCAAACGCTTCAATATTATTATTAACTAGTGGTTTGTTACACAGGTCAAGAGACTGTCAACTTGTTTCCATTAGAATAATCACTTCCCAAACAAAAGTCCTGTTTAAAACCTTTTGTTTTTCTGCCTTTATCACCCTACTCCTGAAGCAAAAGGAAAATGCGTGAAGCTGACGTATTTCCTCGTGTTGCAAGCTATTTCAGTCATCGAGCATTGCTCAGCCAATCTAGACACACCGCTCGCCTTCATTGACTCAGTTCCGTCGGCTTCCTCGCTATTCTACGTAAGCAGCCTCCCATGCAGATGCTCGCTTTAAAAAAGTAAGCGAAACTGAGAAAAGGTGAGCAAAGAGGTGACTCGAGTCCCTCGCTCCGTACAAACGCAACAGCACAACAAAATTACACAACAGGATCACCCGAGTGGGCCCTAAAACTGCCAACGAGGGCGTGACGTCATACAGGGAAGGGACCGAGAGTTTTGGGCTGGTAAAAAAAGCACTTCTAGTGGGGAGGTTTGAATCCACGTCTCCGCCGGGCGAACCGAGCACGGTGTGTGTCCCGTGGGAAGATACGGACACGTGTATCTAGAGGGGCAACGCGCAAGTGCCTCCTCCTTTCCCACCACGCGCCGCGCCTGGCATGGCCGGGGCGGAAAGCGGGGAGGCGGCGCTAACAAACCCACCCGGCGCCCTCTTACCGGCGAGCCTGCCTAATAAACCCAGCCCGCCAACTCCCGCCCCTACTCGCGCGAGACCACCCCACGGCCGCTTACCTGCGAAAGCGCCGGGTTCCAGCCTGTCACGTTGCAGACGCTACCGCAGCCCCAAGCCTACGAAGACGATGGCGTTATGGGAGGCGGAGGATTTGAAAGCCGGCAGTTTTGTTTCCTACGCTGTGATTCGCTCTTCGCCTTCCCGGTCTTCCGCGCCTGCGCAGGAAGGGGCTGTCACGGCCTGCCTCCTCCTCCTCCCCTTTGCCCCCTCCTCCCTCCTAAAGGCGCCCAGGCAATTGTTAGTGCGAGAGCCGAAACGGAGGGAAGAGGTCACAATTTCGCGTCGCACGACGCGGCTCCCCCCCCTTTGCCGCAAAGCATCCTGGGAGCTGTAGTTTTTTTTAATAGAAGTGTCCTCCAGCTCCCCCTTTAAAAAACAAAACTTTGCGGTGGAATGAAAGAGGCTGAGTTCCCTACTATTTTGTTGCTTGGAGCGGCGGGTCAGACGTGTGTAACGGGTTTGGATACGTTTATATGGTTTTGTTTTGTTTTTAGTACGACTGCTACCTATTTTCTTGAAGAGTTCCTGTGCCTTTAAGAACTACCTTTAAGAAACTCTTTTATGAGAAAAAATTACAACGTTTGGAGTTTTTTAGTTTAGAAAAAGGTGAGGGAGGGGGGAGAATTTGTTCTGAAAATCCTCTGATCTAGTAGACCCCCCCCCCCAAGTGTCCCTATTTTCCAGGGACGTTCCTGATTTAGAGAAGCCATCCTGATTTCTGATTTGATCCTGGAATGTCCCACTTTCCCTTAGGATGTCCCTATTTTCATTGGAGAAATGTTGGAGGTTATGGCAGGATGTCACTATTTTCAATGGAGAAATGTTGGAGGATTTCGAGTTATCCAACCTCTGAGCCACCTGAAGGCAATACTGTATAGAGGTTTTTAATGTTTGATTATATTTTATACATGTTGGAAGCTGTCCGGAATGGCTGGGGCAACCCAGTAAGACATATAAAAGTAAAATTATCATTATGGAATGGGACGTCCCAATTTTCATCAGAGAAATGTTGGAGGGTATAGTTTAGACTTTTACAAAACGACACTATTGCTTCAGTGCGTTGTGAACTAGGCCCAATCTGAACTATACATTTAAAGCAGTATCATATCACTTTAAACAGTCATGGTGTTGCAGCGTTTACCCCAGTCAATAAAGACAGACACGGGTTCTCCAAGGAAGGTCAGAATTTATTTGGTCCGCCTGCAGAGAGAAGACAGAGCAGAGGCCAACATCTGCACTTCCTGAGTCAATGGCTTACTTACCTAAAAGAATCCAGGGAAATGTAGTTTATGAAGGGTGCTGAGAGTTTGTAGCAGCTACAGTTTCCAGAGTGGTTTAACAATCAATCCCTCTTTGGAGGGAACTCTGAGAACTGTAGCTTGGTGGGGGGGCAGTAGGGGTCCGTAACAACTCTCTCAACCCCCTTAAAAAACTGCAGCTTCCAGGATTATTTGGAGGAAGCCATAACTGTTTAAAGTGGTGTGATACTGCTTTAAATGTATTGTGCAGATAGAGCCTTGTTTTTGCATATGTTTACTCAACAATTTACAGCATCAAAATAAGGTTATATAGTGGGGCTGTGGAGTCTTGCACCTACATTTCCCAACAGACTCTAATGTGACCTGCATCACTGACCTAGTGAGGTGGGTTGGTTTGCTATGAAAAAGAGGTAGAAACTGACTACAGTGCAGCTTGGTAGCAGATCTGTGTGGCACCAGTGGGGAGAAGTGGAGCAGAAAAACACTTAAATGAGCATAATCAAATAGGGTACAAATCTGTGTCCACTTGCCCTCTTTATGATGTTTTAATAGCCACACTAGACAAACTGCTGTGGCAAATGCTACATGTGGCCAAGCCTGCAATATTCTGCTATATCCAAAATACAGATAGGTACCACATATGCAGCCCACCAGTGTTAACAGGACTTTCCATATTTCATTCGTCACAGTTTATTGCCTTATTAAAATAATTTATTGGTTGCCTTTCAATCACTCCAGATACCCTAGAGTGAGACATAAATAAAACTAAGCAGAGCAAACTCAACAGCCCACAAAACTGGGGGGAAACCATCATCAGCAAGAAAAAGTATTGCTTGTTGATTTTCCTTCTGATTTGGGGGATAACAACATCCCCAGTTATTTTGTTGACTAGCTTCACGCGTTCTTGTTTTTCATGAATTTACCTCTTTTTCCTCTCTCAATTTCAGTGTTGACTATCTATGTGGTCAACTCTATGAAGGACAGGTTAAAAAAAAATCCCATTTAAATTGATAAATATATGTTTAATTTGACACCTTCCTCATCAGTTACTGGACTGATTAAACATTTATTCTCTAACCATTTTTAAGTATCCATTATTTTATACTCACTCCTAAAATTGGTTGTCTCTACTCATTGGGACAATATCAAAAGTTTGACTTCTATTTATATATTCTGATTTTTTAATCTCTATCTCTATCTATCTATCTATCTATCATCATCATCATCATCTATCTATCAATGCAAGTAATCACCTTTTACAGGTGACTTAGTTATTATATTACTCTGATAATTCTTTATTCATACACATTTATAGATGGATAAAGTAGTTTACAGTACAGTCCTATACATTACTACCCAAGTAAGCGGGTCTAGAACTATAGCCTTAGTCTGGTACTATCTGTTGATAAATTGCCTGGAATATTCTTTACTGAAATGCCAATTGTTGGTTGGACAAGCACCTACTCCCTTGCATGAGTAGTGCAAAGGCATGTATAGGAGTTGGACAAAGAGAGAGGGAAGACTGTACTATGCACAGCTAGAAAGGAGGGAAGGATCAAAAGAAGAAAAGGACAATGTATAGAGTGGCCAACAAAGTGTAAAAAAATGGAATACTGTAATGGAACGAAGTTAAAAGGATGGATGGGCTGAAGGAAAGGAAAATGATAAGCACCTTGGCCTAGTGCTGTGATTCCTGGCCCCTCGACTTGCTATATAAGCAAGTACACAAGTCTTCCTACCTGCATGGCTGGTTAATTACCAAGCCACGAAAGCCCCTCCTGATCAAAGGGAGCAACAATGGAAATTAGGGAGGGAGAGAAATGGTTATTGATTGTTGTCATTATTAATATATTAATTAATAATGGGAGTAGCGGGAAAGGGAATCAGAGAAGCTACAGAAGGAGGAAGGAAACAATATCAAAGGAGCAGGAAGAGGAGGGGTTAAAGAATCTGGAAATTTGGGACAATGATACAAATTAAGTATGAAAGAAGGGCAGAAGAAATGACAGTTTACTAAAAATATTTTCAGACAAGTGAAACCTCATTTATCAACAGCACCCCATACTATTTTGTGCACCCCAAAATTTTTAGCCCTGTTAAATTGGCCCTGGGGATAGGAAGTCTGACAACCCCTGATTTTTTTTTGTAACATTATGTCAACACTTGGCTCTTACAAGCATCTTGGCAGCTGTGATCTGTATCAGCAGAAGATTCTGAACTGTCTTTAAAGAGAGCCTTATATGTAGTGTATTATAGCAGTCTAGTTTGGATATAACCGGGGCTTTCTCCAGATGACAAATCAGCATGCAACAAAGTACAGTAAAAGGCACTTCTAGCTACTAACAGCACCTGTGCCGTAGAACAAAGTCCTTTAATACAGTACCAGTAGAGGCTGCTCTATTAGCATGAATGGGGCCCAACCTTAGCTGTCCATCAGCTAACCCCACTCACCTGCCAACCTCCTTCTCCTCCTCCTCCTCCTCCTCCTTCTTCTTTGGTTAAATAATTTTTACACCTGCCAACCTTCTTAATCACAACCAGAGCAGGAGGTGGCCATGGCTGTCAGCTTCCTCCTCAGTCTCAGTCCCATCCTTTAAGAACTCAGCAGGAAGGAGGACAAAATTAGAATTAGTTGGCTTTGCTTCTCATTGGCTGTTGCACCACCTACTGTTGTCTCCCTGCCTTTTGCTCTACCATTCCCAAGTGGGCACCAGCCACTACTGCTTAACACAATTCTGGTCCTGCCCCTCTAGAAAGGATCAGAGCTGCAACGAGACTGAGCCTCAAAAGGCCCAGTCCCTATGGTTGATGGTCCTGAAAGCTGCTGGTCTCTCCATCTCCCTCCCCCACCATGGCATGAAAGGTGGACTTAATTGTTATATCCTCTGAATTTGATTCAAACTAATCCCACAGCCTTGGACATTGGGAATAGCATATTAGCATATTGCTTGCTGTTGTTGTTTAGTCGTATAGTTGTGTCCAACTCTTCATGACCCCATGGACCAGAGCACGCCAGGCACTCCTGTCTTCCACTGCCTCCCACATAATGCTTATCTATAACTAATAGCCAATGGGGCTATTTTGCTGTATTTTGTCATAATAAAAAATTGCAGTTTTTGCCTCTCAATTACCTAGTACCCTGCTTAATCAAGTGAATCTGAACACTTACAACAAATTAACAGAATAATAATTAGGGAGAGAAATAAGGGGAAAATGCACAGGTAGATTAAGCATTTAACTGTGTATTTGCAATAATAATAATAATAATAATAATAATAATAATAATAAATATTTTGTTGGTTTATTTCCTTCACTCTTATTGTTACAGTGGTACCTCGGGTTACATAGACTTCAGGTTACAGATGCTTCAGGTTACAGACTCTGCTAACTCAGAAATAGTACCTCGGGTTAAGAACTTTGCTTCAGGATGAGAACAGAAATCATGCTCCGGCGGCGCGGCAGCAGCAGGAGGTCCCATTAGCTAAAGTGGTGCTTCAGGTTAAGAACAGACCTCCGGAATGAATTAAGCACTTAACCCGAGGTACCACTGTATACATCCTTGCTCAGATCTTTATCATCATAGATTGCAATGCAGTTATAACCATATCTACTCAGAAGGAAGCCATATGGAATTCAACGGGGTTTATTCTCAGGTAAATGAGATTAGGATTGCAGCCTAAATCGCTGCTAGGAAGGCTGGTTTTATGTGTTTGGTGTCGATGAAACAGTGGACTGTAGGACCTGGAGGGATCCCAAGGAAGCATTTTGCCTTGCTGGTGAGACTGAGCTGGAGAGACCTGGAAATGAAAGTAAAAAAGACCAAGAGGCACATGGAGGGAGCTGTATCGGCAGCAGCTCTAGGAACAGAATGTTGCCTTCTGTAATTAAATAGCAATTACTAGTATTATTACTAACCGTAATAATGCTCTAATAATATCTCTAGTAATATCATAGCATTTATCAAGGCAGGGTGTAGGGGGAATCCCCAAGCAGAGGAGGTGAGTTGGTTATTTTGTTGTTTTTCTGTGAAGGAAGGAAGCTAGGAAGAAGGAGGGTGGCTGGGTTGGGGGTATGAAGGAGCGAAGATGGGCCAAAATAACCCTGAAGCAAAACTGCTCAGCTTTGCAGATGAGTAACGGAAATATTTCTCACTGCATATGTTGCTTAATCCCAACCAGAATTAAATAGGACGCGAAAGTCACACTACTACCGTCTCTCCGGGTCGAATTCTTAAAAAGATAAATGTCTTCTTCCTCCCTGTGCTCCTTCTTTTGAGGTTGGGAAGTTTTTTGGGGAGGAACTAGCGGGAGCTCGGAACTGAATGGCGATCCCAGAAATCTTTTGACTTCTCTCACGGTTTCATTTCGGGTCTGCGTTTCTAGAATTCTTATTTCATTTTACTGTATTTTACTGCTTTCTTGCTCAAAAGCACTGACACAGTGAAGAGATTCTTTGCAGAAACGCTGATCTTGGACGAGGGGGAGTTGAGTAAAAAAAAAAAGGTTTGGCTGTTGCCTCATCTGGCATTTTATAATCTGACTTGTAAAAGTTACGTTGCTTAGCAGAACGGAAATGTTTCATTTAAAATAATTTTTGGGCGGGTTTTTTTTAGTCTGGAACCAGCCGTGACAGTTTGTTGTGAGCTTAGCAGCACCAAGTTGTGTGTCGTGGCTTCCGAAGGCAGAAGGCTCCTTCCTTGTCTGTTTCCGCGTTCGAGGCACAGCTAACGCCGGTTACTTTTGCTAACCGAGGCCGGGGATTTGGAGGCCTTGGGTTGGTGGGAATGGGGTCAATTCTAGAGGAATTAAACCAGGAAAATGTGCATGTGTGTTTTAGGGCTGTTAATGGGGGTTGGGAGTGCAATGAAAAGGAGGACCGTATTTGAAGGAGCAGAGCAATAGAGGCAAACCAGCAAGACGGAAGATGCCGCCAATGCGCATAAACAGGGTACAATCCACGTCGAAAAGGCTTACGAATGTCTGTTATACGCCTGTTGCATTATAGTATGATAGCTAACCAAAATATGTTGAAAACTGGGAGAATGAACACTAGGGGAATGGGAAACGTGTTGAAACCGTTGCTGAAAAAGAGAATCTGTTCCCTCCCTCCCTCCTTTTCCCTGCATATTGCGGAGGTCTTTACGGTGCATGTAAATATTTGGGGAGACAAGCGCTAGGGAGATGTGTGCTGTAAAAGTAATCTTACATTTGGGTTTGCGGCTCAATGCTACCCTGTTAATGTGCGATATTGAGGGCTGCAACTAAGCCTCACAGTTTTCTTTATGCAAAGCAAAACATCACCATTTGCATGAATGCAACGAACCTGTTGTGATTCTGCCAAGCCATTTGTACATTTTCTCGGTAGAGTCTCCTTATCGCATAATCGGTGAAACGTTCCAAACATATGGGATTATAAAAGCTTTGTATTACTAACTCCTCAGGTTCAGGGTTGGAGAGGAGTCTAGAAAACATGAGATTTGAAACCATGATGTGTCCCTTTTCATTTGTTTTGTTTCTCATTTTAAGCTTTTAGTGCATGTTACAGCAGTTTTAAGCTTTTACTCTGCAGTATACCATCTCTGAGCAGTTTGTAGATCCAGTTTAAAATACAAAAACAATCCAAAGTTTAAACAGTAAAAACAATGAAAACCAACAATAATACAGAACTGGAAATAAAAGAAAAGAAATCTAAAGAACAGTATACACAGCAGCAAAAAAACCCCCAAACAATTTAAAACCAGCTAGAGGAATAATTAGGTTGATCTTAAAACCCCATAAAATGACTATCCGTTGTACACAGGAACATAGGAAGCTGCCTCACACTTAGACCATTGGCAAAATCATTCTGTACCATCTAGTTTAAACTGTAGGCATGTCATGAGCAGCTATTGGCTAGTGCCTGTAACATCATATTAAAAGTGAAACATTTGTTTCCTGCTCCCTATTATGTTACTCCATTTGAGAATTTTAAAAAACCCTAAGAAGCAAAATACTACCAGGTGTGCTACTCCAGCAGAAGTACTCATGATGATTTTAAATATTTGTGCAAAAAAAAAAAAACCAACCTCAGGCTTCTTCCCACCCCTCACAGCAGTGTTGTTGTGTTGCTTTCCCCCCCTTTTTAAAAATTAAGGCAGTCTAAAGGGATTGACAGACAAATAATGGTATAACCAACCAATATTAATGCAATGTTTACAAAATATATTTTATAGTTAAACAATCCCATGATGTTTTAAAGTCTGCTTAAATTTAACAGTAAATTGTTACTCCTTTGAGAAGGACCTTTACAAAAATGCATTTCCAGACAAGGACATCAGCATATTTAGATGACAGTTCTGTGATGCGTATGTGGGCAAAGTTATATGTAAGATGCACTAACTTTTATATCACCTGCCATATAAGAATCGCAAATACAGTTTTTTTATTTGGAAATTTATGTAGAGTTATGACTTCCAATAGGATTATGTATTTGCTGGCTGATTTTATTAATAAATAATAGTAAATTTATGAATAATCTCTTACATTATCACAAAAACAGCTTTTAAAAGTTTTGAAAACAGTAATAACCTTTCACAAACACACACACAGGTTTAAAAACAGTACAAAATGAACAGAGACCTTTTCACCCAGCTGGAAAAGCTTATTGAAATAACAAAATCTTCAATTGTTTCTGGAGAGTACAGATTGTAAATGCCTGTCGTATCTAAACTGGAATGCTGTTCCACAAAACAGGGGTAGCCACATTGAAAGCCCTGCTCCAAGTCACTTTGGAACAAGTTTCTGCTATTTTGGGCACTTGAAGGAGAAACACTCTTGCAGAACACAGAGACCCACTGTGTGTATAAGGGATAAAGCGGACACTTAAGCAACCTAGTCCGAAGTTGTATGTGTTAGTACCAAAACCTTGAATTTGGCCCAGTAGTAGATTGGCAGCCCATGCAAATCCTGCAAATAAAGTGTTATATGCTGCTGGTGGTTTATCTCCACAAGCAACCTAGACACTGCATTGTACATTAGCTGCAGTCTCAGGGCCATCTTCAAGGGTAGCCCCCACATAGAGTGCATTACACTAACCCAACCTTGAAGTACCAATGCATGGACAGTCGTGGTTAGGCTCTCATCATAGACACCTGCATCTCTAGGGATAGAGCTATATCTAGAAGCACTCCACACTTTGCAGATGCTCTTTCAGGGAGTGTTTGGCCTCATCCTGGATCGGGACACATTCTCACTGAACCTAGGAACCCAACCTCCACCCCCTACACACACTGTCTTGCCTGGATTCAGACTCTGTTTATTAGCCCTCATCCAGCCCACCACTGCTTCCAGACACTGGTCCATGGCCTGCTCAGCCATTTCAAATTCAGATATTACAGATAAAAAGTTTTGGGTATCATCAGAGTACTGATGACTCTTCATCTTCTAATGGCTGCTCCCAGTTGCTTCATATATATGTTAAATAGCATTGGAGACACTATAATGCCCTGTAGCAGCCCATAACTCAAGAGCCAGGTGGGCTGGGAATCACAATTTCAGTGTTAACTTCTGGATGTATCCTTGGAGATAAGCCCAGAGTCACTGCAGAACAGTGCACCAATATCCATCTCCCATAGATGGTCCAAGAGGATTTCATGGCCAATGATACTGAATCAGGAGTTTAAGCAGGAGCAGCAGGGTCACAATCCTCCTGTCCCTCCCCTGATAGAGGTAATCTATCAGAGTGACCGTGGCCAATTGAGTCCCGAACCCAGATCCGAACTCATTTTGGAATGTATCCAAACAGTTTCCTCCTAGAATGCCTGTGAGTGCACTGCCACAATTTTCATGAGTACCTTGTGACTGTGATGTATTTGTAGGCCCCATTCCCTCATGCAAAGGAGTGTTCACTGCACCCTGGACCCACCCAGTCACGCCCACCCCGCAGCTAGCTTTAATCAGTTTTGAAAAGCAATGGTCGAGACAGCACTGGAGGCATAGTCACAAATAACTTGTCAAAGTCCTCAGGCTTCCAGAACTGATCCCACAAAGTAAGGCTTGACGGAGCATTGCAAACTTCACTCAGAGCTTAGTCTTAATTTGTATTGTACGTTATGGGATGTGCTGAATCTCACTTGGACTTTCCCCCCTGTGTTGAACCTTCTCCTTTTTGCAATGACATTTTGGTTTCAGAAGATAAAAATACCCGGTTTCCAGCAATTTGGAATACTAATTCTGCTGCAGATTCAGCACATCTTGTGTTGCACCTGACCAACTGAAAAATACTTTTAAGTTTGCCTAGCACAGCTAAAGATAGCTGAGAACAAATTTTCCTGTTTTGTATTTTTAATATGAAATGTCAGAACAGCGCACTGAATCATGACATAATTTTTGTGTTCTGAATTTTTCTCCTGAACTGAGTTGGTTGCCTGGTTTCATCTTCATCTTTCATGTTCCTAGTTGTACCACCATAAATAATTCACAGCCTTCATTTTGGTTTGCATCTTCATAATTGGAAAAACCTAGTGTAGCTAGATGGGTCTTAGAATCTGTGTTGCCATGAATTGTGTAGAGTAACATCTCTATGCATAAGATGGCAGTTTCTATGGTATCCTGGAAATCAAAGCCTGCCTTTCAAGTTTGCATTCTAAAAAGTGGGCACTTGGGGATGTATGAAAATGGAATGTTGAAAAGGTAATGCATACATCTACCTGGAAGAAAATGTGTCAACAGAAATCAGGATTTTGTTCCTCTGTACAGACCCCAGTCCATTGATGTTCATTGAGGCTGGAATGGTAGCAGATCAGCTGAGGCCATTTTGGGGCAGTGTGGATCAAGCAGACTTTATCCTTGCTTTAAAAAAGGGGTGTGTGTGGCTACTGTAATATGCACTTACATGTAGTTATGTTTAATAACATTGTATTTGAACTCTTCTATTGGTCCCTAGGCCCATTTGAGGGTGGGAACTGTTCTCTATACAATTCTAAATGGGTTTAACCCACCACATTTGAAGCAGCATCTGTGAGAGACCATTCCTCAGTGTTGGAATGCATGCTTTAGCAACAGAGATGAGCAACTTGTGGACCTCCAAATGTTGTTGGATTTCTAACTCTCATCAACCACACCCAGTGCTCAGGAAACATTGGAGGATTCATACAACATCTGGACAACCACAGGTTTCCCATCCCTTCTTTACTTGTACAGTCCCAGATACCTCTAGTTAAAACTATCCTATGTTATTGTTAAAGTTGTATTGTGGGGTACGCTCAAACTCTAAAGGTTTAATATATGCTTTTCCCCGCTGCAGTGACTGTAATGGAGAGACAAAAACGTAAAGAAGAGATAGAGAAGGGACTACAGTTCATCCAGTAAGTGAACAAGTTTGGAGACTGTGTTGTTTCTATTCTCATTAATCTGTGAAATCAAGCAATCCTTGCTTTAATATATTTATTTTTTAATATATATATAATTTATTTTCCCTTCAAATGAAGACCAAAACAGCTCACACAATAAAGCATAACTTTCATAAATAGCAGCAGAAATACGCTGACATAAAAATACCTAGTTTAAGAAAAACTTATAAAGAATCAAACCACAATTCTTGTACAGCTTCCAAAATTGTGGCACCACTATAACATAAGTAACACTTGTTGCATGGAAACGTATACTTGGCCTTGAGTTGAGTGTACTTTGTTTTTTACCTTTGTAAGGGAGAACTGTGAAATACAGTGGTACCTCGGAACTCGAATGTAATCCATTCCAGAAGACCGTTCGACTTCTGAAACGTTTGAGTTCTGAGGTGTGGCTTCCGATTAGCCGACAGCTAGGTTTTTGCACAGTGGAAGTCGTGTCAGACGTTTGTGTTCTGAGGAACATTTGAAAACCGTGGCACTTCCGAGTTTTTGGCATTCAGGAGCCGAAACGAGCAGTTCGAGTTCCAAGGTATCGCTGTACCAGGAAGTTTGCAGTGTTAACTTTCTAGAGTAAGGCTGCAGATTGGAAGGCTCCTACTTTAATAAGACTATTCTAGAGTAAATGGATTGTCATGGCAACTGTCTATGGTTATAGGGTTAAGACTTGCACACCAGTCGATAGTCGCTTCTGGTTCATACAACTGTACAATAGTACAATTATAAGGGATAGAGGAGCCAAATTCCCTTCAAATCTGTGGCGCACACCCAGCTTTTTCACATACGTAGCAGCCCATGGAAACTGTTAACTAGCTACACTTGGGAACCTAGGCAAAACCTTTTCCATTTGTATATTGAAGAATGTTGATTCATTCTATTGAAGGAAAATACTTGACAGACATAATTTATTGAACTGGACACTATGCCTGTGATGTGGAAAACAAGTAGTGTTATCATTTCCTAGACAGAGAAACCAAAGTGTGTGTTTGGGTTGTTATCTGGCTGTGGAGAAAGTATTGCCTCCATGAGGCCACCTAGCAACGCAGGGGACATTTTATCAACACAAGAAACATTGGACTTTTGGATGGCAGTAGCCCAATTGCCACCCAAGCGAGTTGAAACAATTTATTTGTTTCCCTCTATTTAAGTTCCCATCTATGATAGTTCAGGAATGATGTTGTGCTGGCTAATACTATAGTTGGTGGTACGTTACCCAGAGGGCTTTGTTTTCCTCTGTTAGTCACTTACACTGCCTTGAAAGTCAAAAGAAATTTAAACTGGTACCGAAGCACAGCCAATTTTTTGATTATCTTGTCTTAGTAGCCTTCTGTTTGCTGTTACTATAAGCCTGCTTTCTTGCCAAAAGAATCATTGTGTGTGTGTCCCACACACACACACACACACACACTCAATCAAATAATGTGGATTTTTGTGCAAAAGGTTTTGTGCATGTGTGTGTGTATATAAACATAAGCAAAGTATTCTTCAGCAACAGGTAAATTTGTGTGCAACGGCTGAAGCCAAAGAGATAATGTAGCTTCCTGTACACATAGTTTAAGGTACAGGCCATGAAAAACTTAAGTGCATTCTGCAAACTCGTCGCTGAAAAGTGAGCATACCAATGCCCACAGGTAAAAAAGAAGAGGTTCCCTATTTCTACTTATATTATTCATTTATACTGCTTCACATATTAGAGTGATGTATATATATGTATATTTCTGTACTTCAGAAGCCCTTTGTCTTTGTTTAGGTCCACGTTACCCCTAAGCCAAGAAGATTATGAGGTAATTTTAAGAGTTTCTTTTAAAAAAAAAGAAGTACCAAATGACATTTTAATATACAATGTTATCTTGACGAATTAGTCCTTGTGACTGGGGTGGTGATGGCAGGGAGGGAAAGGGAAGTAGTTGCTTCATGCCACTGGATGGGCAGAGTTGCTCATAGAACAAGGATAGAGAAGCTTTTTCAGCCCAAGGTCCATCCAAGGTACATATTTCCTTCTGGGCAAGTTTTTGAGGGCCACATGCTAGTGATGGATGTGGCTAGGATTCAGGAGATGCCATTCTAAATCACATTGAGATTATCAGCTGGGTCTGTGTGGGTGATTTTTATACTTCTAATTTAATATCCTCCTGCTACCGAGATCTCCAGTTGGTTCAGTTCTCAAAAGATGAGTATGTAAAAAACTATCAGCAACATGGGCGTTTACTTTCCAATAATATTTTTGTTGTTTGACTAAGTTACTTAAATACATTGACTTCAGTGGGTCTGAGTACATCTTAGCTTTGATACTGCCAAATTTGATTTAATTGAACAAGCATGCTATGCATACTTGCTCGAGATATATATTTATTTTAAAATGGGAAACTTGAATTTACTCAAGCCCACTTACTTATTGAGTTGTTGCCTGGCTCTTAAGACTCCTCATTTGAGTTCTGCAGCCTCTGGCAGGGCATCTGCCCTAAAACCTTTGACAGATGTCCCCTCTCTAACCATAGCTATGAATCTAGGGAACTCCTTTGCTCTAAAAATGTACTGTGACTGGTCTAGGTCCTGTTTTTCTTGTCAAGTCCTGTCCACACTGTGACATTGGCACACTGCATAGCAGGTTCATAGCAGACAGTAATATTGTGAAGCACAATATCATTGAGATTAGATTAAGAAAAAGCAGGCAAGAGCTGTGTTCACACATCATGCTAAGCCATAAACTATGGCTTAATGTGCATGAGTGAATCTTGTCCATTGTATTCTTCCCCACTCCTCCAGCTGACACTGTAAGGAAACAAATGGCTTGCATAGACACATTCACCGTACCATGCTATAATGAAGCTTTCCAACCAAGGAACACTGTTTCTCTTAGCAGACAAGCCTTTTCTCATAAACCTGTCCACAGGGAATTGTGACTTTCTAGGATTATACGAATTATGTGCCTCCTTTATATTCTGAGAGAACGCATATAGTGATTTTGATTGAGGTTGAATCCTGACAAGACAGAAGTACTGTTTTTGGGGGACAGGAGGCGGGCAGGTGTGGAGGACTCCCTGGTCCTGAATGGGGTAACTGTGCCCCTGAAGGACCAGGTGCGCATCCTGGGAGTCATTTTGGACTCACAGCTGTCCATGGAGGCACAGGTCAAATCTGTGTCCAGGGCAGCTGTTTACCAGCTCCATCTGGTACGTAGGCTGAGACCCTATCTGCCTGCGGACTGTCTTGCCAGAGTGATACATGGTCTGGTTATCTCCCGCTTGGACTACTGCAATACGCTCTACGTGGGGCTACCTTTGAAGGTGACTCGGAAACTACAACTAATCCAGAATGCGGCAGCTAGACTGGTGACTGGGGGCGGCCGCCGAGACCATATAACACCGGTCTTGAAAGACCTACATTGGCTCCCAGTACGTTTCTGAGCACAATTCAAAGTGTTGGTGCTGACCTTTAAAGCCCTAAACGGCCTCGGTCCAGTATACCTGAAAGAGCGTCTCCACCCCCATCATTCTGCCCGGACACTGAGGTCCAGCGCTGAGGGCCTTCTGGCGGTTCCCTCATTGCGAGAAGCAATGGCGGTTCCCTCATTGCGAGAAGCAAAGCTACAGGGAACCTCTGCCCGCCCTGTGGAACACCCTCCCACGAGATGTCAAAGCGATAAACAACTACCTGACATTCAGAAGACATCTTAAGGCAGCCCTGTTCAGGGAAGTTTTTAACGTGTGATATTTTAGTGTATTTTTGGTTTCTATGGAAGCTGCCCAGAGTGGCTGGGGAGGCCCAGCCAGATGGGCGGGGTATAAATATATTATTATTATTATTATTATTATTATTATTATTATTATTATTAATAATAATAATAATAATAATAATCCTTTTTGGCACTGTAGCAAGGACACTACAGGACGGCATAGTGTTTTTTCTTCGTTTCTTATTCCTACAGGCTTTTTTGCAAAAGCTGGTGAGAAACTTATTTGCAGAGGGCAATGATTTGTTCAGAGAGAAGGATTTCAAGCTAGCGCTGGTTCAGTATGTTGAAGGGCTGAATGTGGCCGAATATGCAGCTTCAGATGAGGTGGCCATTCCAGTGGATCTCTTATGCAAGCTGCATGTCAATCGGGCTGCCTGCTACTTTGCCATGGTGAGTAGTCTTGGGGCTAGTTTGTGCATGTGTGTGCTTTATTTGATCTCTCCATCATTTGATGACTTGTGGATAGGCAGGTTTAAACTGCATTAAAGATATGTCATGGCTCACTTGCTTATATTTGATGTTGCAGTCATCAGGTGATGATCATACTTATGCAATTCATTCCATTGCCTTTAGGGGGTGAGGGCAGGGATCTGACTACAGGCAATATACACCAAGGGGAAGAATTATCCATTGTTGTGGGTATTAACCTGACACACTGTTCTTTTGCTCCCCCTTTCTTTTCTGTACAAGCAGAACTTAAGAGCAATGAGTTAGGTTGGACAGATCTTGCATGGAAGGAGACGTGTAGGATCCGTTTATATCAAGCTTCTTATGGTTATGATAGTCTCGTTTTCCAAAAGGGCCTGCATGAGAAAGCTCTGGAAGACAGTGAGAAGGCTCTGGGATTCAACAAGGAGAACATCCGTGCGCTATTCCGGAAAGCCCGCTGCTTGAATGAGCTAGGGAGGCACAAGGAAGCATATGAATGTAACAGCCGCTGCTTGCTCTCCCTCCCGCATGTAAGTAGTGGCTTGCACATTTACAGTCATTGACTTTTTAATGGAAAGTGCATAAATGTGTTAAAATAAATTACAATCAAACTTGAGATTTCCATTCCCCTCCTCTATCGTTGGCTCTCTCATCTTTTCTTTTGATCCAAAGAGCAATAAAAAGGAATCTACAAATCTTCCAAGCATTTGAGCAAACTAATAAATAGAGCATGCAGTTTCCAGCACAAATATGAAAGCCTATTATTGTCGTTAGCACTTAGATTTGCAAATATATTTTTATATATGACAGCTTCTGGGGGAAAGCCCCTGCTCTCTCTTACTGCAAGTGCTGCTTCTCCCCCCACCCCCCAAGTTTCCCTGCCATTATGTCCCCTCTTACAGAGACACTGTCCCTTGTTCTGCTCATATTTCACCTCTAGATATTTTGGTCTGGATTGGAGAGACGGCACAAGAGAGAGTTTGGGAACAGGGAACAATAGGCGTTTAGAGGATTCATGCAATTTCACTTATGAAATTTACACAATTACACTTATATGACGGGCCTGGAACGTAACCCTGCATAAGTGGGGGGGGGGGACCCTGTATTTGCAAAGAATTGAGTGAAATACTTTGTACACCTACAAAAGTGCTCATTGTCTTCTCCTTGAAGGATGAAAGTGTGGCACAACTCGGCCAGGAGCTTGCACAGAAACTGGGATTAAGGATCCGGAAAGCCTATAAGAGGCCTCAGGTATAGTATTCATGCCCCACGTTTATTTCAGTTGGCATATATAGGGTTATATGATTGCATCCGCCCAACAATCCTTTGGGATACGTTAGACTGAGAGTGACTTGCCTAAAGCTAGCTAATGAGCATCAAGATGGTTGTGCAGGGATGTGAACTTGGGGTTCCAGCATCCAAATCCAGCACTCTATCCCAAGGCTGCACAGCATGTGATTCAGCTCACCAACAATGTATGGTAACCTCTGAAGTGCTTGGTACGCTCCCATGTTTATGCAGTCCTCAAATAGAAAACAGAAATAGGAAGTGTTGGGTTCTGGTGAACTGCCATTCATGGCCAGTGCTCAGAATTGGGCTTGGTACAGTTGAGCAGGTCTAGTTTGGGGATCCTGTGTGGCCCTCCTGATGTTTACTGGACTCCATCTTTCTTTACTCCCAGACTTCGTGGCCAAAGGTCAGGGATTATGGGAGTTGTTGTCCACCAGCATATGAAGGGCCTCCATGTCTTTTTTTGGGGGGGGGGAGTACTAATTGGTGTGTTCAGTTGCGTGTAAATGTGTGTATAAAAGGCTTATGGCAAACCAGAAGGTTGGAATGGTGAGTACAGTGGTACCTCGATTTTCAAACGTAATCAGTTCCAGAAGACTGTTCAGCTTCCGAAACGTTCAAAAACCGAAGCATTTACTTCCGGAAAACTATATACAGAAGCCGCATGGCATGTTTGACTTCCGAAAAGCGTTCAGAAACTGAAGCAGTTACTTCTGGGTTTTTGGCGTTCAAAAACTAAAACTTCCAAGACGTTCGAAAAGCCAAGGTACCACTATATTCTATTTTAAGAGCACCTGCCACTATTATAAATGGTATTTAATTAGAAATGGCATTTAATTCAGCTAGCCAGCTCAGAACAGAATCACACCGTCTGGCTACCTATGAAGACCTTAGAGAGCATGATTACCTACCTCCTCTCCTGTCAAAACTTAGCACTATTAGTTTCACCCAGGATAAATCCAAAATAAGACTATCCACTTGCAAATGATGCAATATTCCAAACACAGTACTGTAGTCAGTTCTTGTTGTAACCTGCAAGTAGATTGTCCCATTTGACTATTATATAAGCATGCCTTGTACTGAATGTAGAAAACTGGGAAGTGAGGTTTAGCTGCGATTTCTAGTCTGTGTACAGGGTGCATGTACAGTGCAATATATATATATATCTCCAGTCAGTGCTATCTTGTATGTTTACTTGCTCCTTAATATGGAAGTGACTGTGTCAGAATCTTGTAGATTACCACTGTTCTCTCTTCCTTGCAGCAGGAATTGGAAACGTTTTCTCTACTTAGTAATGGCCTGTCTTCTGCCTTACCAAATCAGGTAGCCTTTATTGATAAAATAGTGCAGGTGAGACTTGAAACAACATTTTGCAGTGTCAAGTGCTGCTGTTCAGCATGCCAGCTAGCCAGGACCTCTTCGTGAAACTTCATTTCATTCCTTTCCCCATTTCCCGCTTAAAGAGTTTTATTGTTCTTCAAACCCTGGGATTCCACCAAGTATGCCGATATCTCCCTCATGTTTCTCAGTGATCCTGCTTGGCTAGAGTACTATTGGCACTCATTGCCTAAGTCCACTATTGCAAGAAATGATGCCTCCTAGAAATGTTTAATTTTAAGTGCAATTGATTGCATTCCAGAATTTTAGCAGAATCTGAAAAACTGTAGAGAGTGCTGACTGGCTAGCTAATGGCCCTTGTGACAGTCATGAAGTCAGTCAGTTGTGTAGAGCACTGATTGTCGGTCCAACTAGTCACATAACTCACATGGCCTGAGCAGTATTTCAAGGTGTGTTTTTTTTTTATAAAAAAAATATATAAACCCAACAGGAAAGGGATCTGTGATGGGATAATGAGCTGCTTGTGCGTAAAAGCTGAATCCCTCAGAGCTTTGCATGGGTCTCAAAGCTCTGCCTTTATGGGAGCCCTCAAAGCATGACTCCCTCAATCGCTGGCAGAATCCGTCAGTGGACGCTTCCGGATTTTACGCCAACATAAGAGTTCCTTAACGGAAACTCTCCGTCTGGATTCTCTGCGTGACAGTTTCCTGCGCGGAGTAGGTGTCCCCAGCGGAGGTCCTGAGCCCTCCCCGCTGTTCTCACTGGAAGCATCTTGGAGCCATCCCTCCGCCTGAGTTTCTGCAGGAACTCTCCCTCTCCCCCTGCTGGTTCCTTCCTCAGCATCTGAGGGTCTCTTAGCCTCCTTGAGCCCTTCCACCACCTGACTCTCCGATGGCAGTTCCCTGACAGGATCCAAAGAAAATTTAACCAGATGAACATATGACCAAGTTTTTTGTGTTTTTTAATAGTTGAAAGCTTGCCTGAAGTTTGGCGGGAAGGGTGAAAGAGAGGAAATTAGTGCTAGTTTCAAAGACCAGTATGTGTGTCAGTAAAGTGAATAAACACTTTGCAAGAGGAAAAAACGGCAAACTCCTGTAATTAGGTACATCACTGTGTGCCCTGAAATAACTCTTTGTGAAAGTTGGAGAAAAGATTTGAATGCTGAGAGTAGCAACTCCCCCCACCCTGCCAGAGGGATGACAATAGTATATTCTTTCTCTTTGCAGACTGTTTCTAATGGATTGGGCTCTGTAGATGACATTGAAACAGGTGATTAGTTTTATGTTCCTTTGACTCATAGCAATTTTTGTCTCTTTGGTTTGCCACTAAGGACTATAACTTGAGTGACAGAAAATGTTCTTGTAGAGGGGAGGGCGGAAGTAAGTTTTACTCTTGCAACTTCCCTCCCTGAGCCAGCTTTGAGAACCTTGCACTGGGCTTGCAGCTGTTCCCCTGAACTGTGTGGATCGGCAGAAAAACCAATGTATGCTGAAGCTCCCAGCACATGTAAATGAAATCCACTGCAGGAAATACCCCTTTCCCATGATACACAGGGTGCCAGCATGCTATAAAATCTGAAGAAACATGACTTTAGATTGTACTCTGCCAGATACTGAAAGACATATTTTGAAGATGGGAGACACAGTATAGTACAGGCTTTGAGTGCAGAAGGTCTCTGGTTCAATTCCTGGTATTTCTGTCTGTCTGTCTGTTTATGTAAGGATCACATAGTGGGTGATGAGAGGGGGGCGGGGAGAGACCTCTGCCTGAGACCCTGGACAGCCACTGCCCCCCAGAGTGTACAATATTGGGCTAGTTGGACAAACGTCCTGGGCTGGCATATGGTAGCTTCCTATAGTTCAGAGTTTCAATTTCTGCTACTGGATTGGGATCTGTGTGTGCGCTGCCATCTGGATGTGATCAAGAAATTTGCCTTGCAGACAGCTCTCTCGGTCTCCAGTGCGTCACCCCTCCCAATGTCTCTGTGAGTGAGGACTCTGCCTTTCCATCAACTGACTTGGATACGAAAGGCACACCAACTTCGCTGCCTGCCGCCACCTTGCTCCCTTCTACTGATGCTGCCTCCATGCCAGGGTCTGAGGGTGCTGATGACTTCACGGAAGGAGGAGTTCTGGGGCATGAACTGGACTCCATTCTGGATTCTATTGCAGATGGGTCACAATACCCTCTGGTAAGAGTGGATTTCCTAGGACTATCTATCCATCTACGTCTCTGCTTTCAGTTGCTCCTTTTGGACTTTCCTTCACTCTTCTTCTCATGCGCTGGAGAGTTCTGTGTCTTTCTCCCTCCTCCTTTTGGTTTCTCTTCCCTGCCCACAAACTCCTCCTTTTGCTTTCTAAGTATCTGACGAGATCTGAGCCAACCTGAGTATATTATACATTTCCATGTGGCATTGTTTATCACCTTGGGAACACAAAGGGTGTGTGCACATCTAAAACTCCCAACTGTCTAGCTGTGGTTAAGCAATTGGAAGCAGAATTCTGGTCTCCCTGTCCACACACGTTGGCCTTTTGGAGTGCAAATTGTTCTCTACTAATCTTACATGCAATTAAGTGATACAGTGGCATTGATGTTGACAGTGGCTGAAGTTGCCCAGGGTTTCCTCCCCAACATCCATTTCAAATCTTGGTTAAGAGAAAACTCTGATACCAGGAATGGGGAAGTCCATAGCTTATTGGCAGAGCATGTGTTGTGTACAGTATGCAGGAAATCCAGGGTTCAATCAATACTGGTTGATAATGCTGCTGCCTTGGAGAAAGTAACTGTAAACTAGTCTTCAATTCTGTCTGTCATAGTGCCCTGTGCTACCTACCTTGTGTATCTGGTGTATTTCATCTCTTCCCCTCTAACTGTATCATGTTTTATCTCTCTTGCTGAAGTCCCTGGTCCAAGGTGCCATCCCTGCCAACCTGTCTAGTGAGATGCCCCAGCTGATCCCCGTGTTTCCAGGTGGCACTCCTCTGCTCCCTCCTGTGGTGACTGCCAGCATTCCAGTCTCCACACCGCTCCCTCCTGCTTCCTTTGGCCTTGTGATGGATGCCACTAAGCAGCTCTCCTCCTCATCTGTCCTGGATGCCTTTGAATCGCCTGTGGGTGGCAGTGGCAGCTCCCCTTTGGACTCACTGGATTCGCTAGACTTGCTCCCATACACAGAGTCCCGCCTCGATGTGTTGGATGCTTTTGGAACCAATAGGGGATCACTAGATGCGCTGGATTCCTTTACTGTTGGTAGGTGTGGGGCCTGTTAGAGTCACATTATTTTGTGAGAAAGGAAGGGCAATGCTGCATCAAAACTCCGTATAATTTCTAGGCACATTTCTGTGAAGAATCAACTGCCCTAGGCTCATGTTACATCCTCCTCCACTGCCATCTAACTCTCTCCTTCTCACCACTCATATCAGTTCCTGGCCTATGTCCCAGTCTTGTATTGTCAATTTTAAATTGCAAAGGTTTCTTTTTTCTAACTAGGCCGGGTATAATAAATAAGCAAATGGATAAATGTGTTGGTTTGTATAGTGCCCATCATGTGGTTTGCACCAAACAGCAGCAGTATTAGTTCATTGCTGCATTATAGATTAAGAGAAACTTAAAGAATTACTTGACTGAATAACAAGATTAACATGTAAGAGGATGAAGGAGCAGGAGGTATGTTTCAGTATTATCCAAAGCAAATTTGAAGAAAAGAGTCTTTTTCTAGCCAGTGATATCTAAACCACTAGAAAACAATTTTGGTGAGAACTGCCTCTTTGGAGTAATTTGAAACTAAAACTGGAAAGAGAACCCCCTGGGATGTTTTCCTATGCAGACCTCATGGTAATGACCTGGGTGGCAGGGCTGTGCAAGAGCATTACTATGATTTTCTTTCTTAAATATAGGGATTTTTTTAAATTATTGAAACTGTCTGCCTCAAGTGCTAAAAGAATGTGGAACTTGGTTTCTGTTGCCTCTTGGGAACTTAAGAAAAGAGAAGGTTGTTGAATGTGGTAGTGCTCCGTAGTTGGCAATCATGCTTGTAACACTGGCCAGCTGCCTTCATTTCTCTTGTGATTTTTCTCGCCTTGTTCAGAGGAAACCAGCACACAAGAACCACGGCAGCCTGCTGGTATCCAGAAACCACCACCCTTGGTGAGTAGTGGTTGTTCTCTTTTTCTCTGGATTGGGACATGGAATAATCTGTGGGCTAAGAGCTGAAAATGGACCCCTTGGCATCATGTAAGGTGGCAAGACTTCATTAGGATTTTTTGAAAGGTGTATATCTTGGTTGCATTTTCATGTGATAGCCCATTCTGACAGGTTGCTTGAGCTCTTTATGCTGTCTTTAAGATGGCTGATGCCACCTTTTCTAATTTAATATATAATGTCAACAAAGTATGTGATTTAAAATGTTAGAACTGTGTTGGAAAGCTAATGAAATCTGTTACAAAAAACTAATTTCACTATTTTTCACAATTACCATGATACAGCCATGTATCAGAAAAAAAGTTATTTTCCCCCTCCTGAGCTATATATGACAGTTAGCTGAACCACGTAGACAACTAAAGTGTATTGGACAATTGTAGGATACTCTTTGACCTTTCCAATAAGCTTTCAAATAAGAAAGAAATAGCTTTTCAGGTGCACCTTCAGTGTAGCAGTCAGTAATATAATTGATACCCAGATTTCATCCAGTCTATTCCACTAATGACACAATAGGGCAACACTTTGACAGTTCTTCTTTGCAACGCTGCCTAGAATTCATGGGAATGCTCAATATTGTATTTTGGATTGACCACGAAAGTCAGAGTAATTCTCCTTGCATGTAGAGTAGAGTCATCAATGAGAAGGGCTTTAGTCTGCCCACTTTGGCTTGTTCTTTCTGAAATGCAGGTTGACCTGAAGAACTTCAGGAGAGGGGTTCAATTATTTTTTGTTGCAATTTCCCCCCTCTCTCTCTCCAGGCAAACCACAGTGGACCAAGTCACCCAACAGTACCCAAAGTGGTAGAGTTGCTGATGTGTCAGCCAGAGTCAATAATGCCCAACACAGCTCTGCTTGTGAAGAATCCGCTGGCGTCCACTCACATCTTCAAACAAGCCTGTCGCATCTGCTATCCCAAAACAGGTTATTTGCTTGTGGTGACTTGAACTAGTTGCTATTGGAAATACTAGGCTCTTGTTAATCTTGTCTCCCCTTTTGTAGGACCCAAGGCTGGCGATTATACCTACCGAGAAGGTCTGGAACACAAGTGTAAGCGGGATATACTGCTAGGCCGGCGCTGCAACTCGGAAGATAAAACCTGGAAGAGAATCCGACCACGGCCAACCAAGACAAACTTTGTGGGATCTTATTATCTGTGCAAAGGTGAATTGAAGGGAAAGGGTTCATGGGGGGTGGGGTGGGACTGCTTCATACAGAAGGAGGGTTCTGTGAAATATGGCGTGGGGCGGGGGGAGAGAGGCTGCTTTCTGTAGCAATGACCTGTTTCCTACTGACCTACCCTCTCATTCATGAATGTGTACAGACTTTAATTATTATAGGGATTTATACCTTTGCCTTCAATCGATTCCCCATCATGGTGGCTTTAAAATTTTTCAAAAGTTCAGTGATAAAACAAGATAAAAGATATACAAAAGCACACCCAAAGCAGCAAGATTTAAAAGGGCAGCATAAAAACATAACTGCCGTCAGCCAAGAAAAAAATGATTAAATTAACATCCTAAGAAAATCAGATTGTCTGACTTATGCCAAAATGGGCAGGTGTCAGGCAGGTCTCCTTGGGGAGATTAAGTTAACCATTAGTAAAGATGGCTGGGGCTTGAGTTAATATGAAGACTAATTGCAACCTTGTCCAATGTGGTATTCTCCAGATGTTGTTCTACTGCAGCTCCCATGAGCCACAGCCAGTATGGCCAATGGTTCAGGGTGATGTGAGTTGTAGTCCCAGCAGCATCCAGATGGTACCAGGTTGGGGAAGGCTAGGCTACACCTTTGGGACGCAGGTGGCGCTGTGGGTTAAAGCCTCAGCGCCTAGGACTTGCCGATCGAAAGGTCGGCGGTTCGAATCCCTGCGGCGGGGTGCGCTCCCGCTGCTCGGTCCCAGCGCCTGCCAACCTAGCAGTTCGAAAGCACCTCCGGGTGCAAGTAGATAAATAGGGACCGCTTTCTAGCGGGAAGGTAAACGGCGTTTCCGTGTGCGGCTCTGGCTCGCCAGAGCAGCGATGTCACGCTGGCCACGTGACCCGGAAGTGTCTCCGGACAGCGCTGGCCCCTGGCCTCTTGAGTGAGATGGGCGCACAACCCCAGAGTCTGTCAAGACTGGCCCGTACGGGCAGGGGTACCTTTACCTTTACCTTTTTAGGCTACACCAAGATGTGACATTTTGAACTCATTGGTTTATTTTTAGCTGTTTGTGATTTTGGGGCTGTGTGGGAGGGAAGAGAAGGAAACAGAAGAAGGGGTAGCAAGAGAGCTTGGTTCTGATTCCAGCCTCCATTCCTTGTGTGGTGGTGTGATGTCTGTTGCTTTGTAGATATGCTTAACAAGCAGGACTGTAAGTACGGGGATAACTGCACCTTCGCGTACCACCAGGAGGAGATCGACGTGTGGACAGAGGAGCGGAAGGGGACTCTCAATCGTGACCTCCTCTTTGACCCACTGGGTGGAGTCAAGCGGGGCAGCCTGACCATTGCCAGGATCTTGAAGGAACACCAGGGCATATTCACCTTTCTGTGTGAGGTATGGAGTAGAAGGCAGGCAAGATGTCCTTCCACTGCATCTTTCTCCTTGTCTAGTTACATAACTGGGCCATTGAGCCTTTCACCCAGAATACTGTCCAGTGCTGACATTTATCAGTTTTGGTTTTGCATAAAAACACCAAGATTCTGCTTATCCTTTCTCTCTCACACTCCATTCTGGGTTGCAGCTCTGTTTTAAAGTGACGGAAAATGGCGCCTCTCTGGAATTTACTGCCTAGTTGCTATGTGACTAGCCTTGAGCTGGCCTCCAGAAACCCTCAGTACTGCTGAGAAACATGAATTGGAAACATCACTGTGTGGTTGTGGCTTGATGACAATAAGCATCCTGTTCTCTCACTAAGTAACTTAGCAGAAAGCCACTGTGTTCTAGTCAATGGAGTGTTGGGCTGTGTCCTGGAAGATCAGGACTCGTTGAGTGGGCAGGTTGCAACCTCCTAGCCTTAATTCCTCGTCTATAATAATAATTACCTATAATCACAAGTTGTCAGGAGCATGATAAAGGAACACAAGAAGCCGTCTTGCACTGAATCAGACCATTGGACCATCTTGCCCAGTATTGTCGATACTGAATGTCAAGGGCTCTCCAGGGTTCCATTTGGAAACCGTTCAGATTTCAGCCCTTGTTAGGCAAATATTACAGTGCACTGGAAGTGCTTTAGAAATGATTGTTTAAATCAATTTCTAGGGACTTAAGAGTCTGAAACCCTTTTCTAATGGTGTGCTTGCAGATCTGCTTTGATAGCAAACCCCGGATAATCAGCAAAGGGACCAAGGACTCGCCAGCAGTGTGCTCCAACCTAGCTGCGAAACATAGCTTTTATGATAACAAGTAAGTGGGCTGGGCTTCGTCATAGGAAGTTGCCTTGTACTAAGTCAAACCTTTAACTAGCTCGGTATTGACTCTACACAGACTGCTCTCCAGGGTTTCACACTAGAGTGTCCCTACCTGGAGATGCTGGGGATGCAAAGCAGTTGCTCAACAGTGAGCTGTGGCTGATGGTCTCACCAGTAATGCCCTACCCACACCCTGTTTGATTCTGGGAATACTCCTGGCCTATCCTATATTATTATGATAAGGATCATTAAATCCATATTCATGCATTACCTTTAGCAGCATGGAAACAATTGACATGCGGTTGTGCTCATGCTGCTACAGTCATCTAGCAGATCATTTAAAGCAGCATTCCTCACCATGGTGCCATCCTGTTAACCCCCACACATAAGCACCTCAGTTGTGGAGCCAACCTTTTCCTATTGTTGGTTCTCATGATTAAGTATTTGCTATGCTTCTTGAGTAATGCATAAATCAGGCCCAAGATATAATATTTTATTGTCTGTCTAGCCCAGTCAATACATTACTCATGAAGCATTGCAGATACACAATTGCCAAAGCCCACATCCAATAAGTGTGTGTTCTGAAACTGAGGTACATACCCATGGTGGTCTAAACTTAGCACAATTAGCTCCCAAAGTGGCTTATAATGAAAATCCTCAAAAGGTGTAAATAATTAGGGACTGGTGGGCATGTTTTATGGCAGTCACATGACAGGCTAACATTGTAGTCCAGATTTGAGGTTCTTCTCTGTAGAATCAGGGGGCAGAAGGCGCTGCAAATGGATGGGCTGGCTCAGGCTGAGCAGTATTTTTCTATATCACTGCTGTTTTAAAACAAGCATCTTTATGAATAAACATTCCTCTCCTCGATGCAGGTGTCTAGTTCACATTGTTCGTTCCACCTCACTAAAATACTCCAAGATCCGCCAGTTCCAGGAGCACTTTCAGTTTGATGTGTGCCGGCATGAGGTGCGTTACGGCTGCCTCCGTGAAGACAGCTGCCATTTTGCTCACAGCTTCATAGAGCTCAAAGTTTGGCTGCTACAGCAGTACTCCGGTAAGTGTACCACTTGGCTCATCCTGAGGATGGAGAGGGAGATCTGCAGTATCTATGGTTCCTGAGATATCTATGGTTCCTTTCTAGGGACCATAGGATTGTAACTTTAGTGTATTAAAATCTTACATATATGAATGATAAGAGTTGAGGGAATGATTTGTGGTGTTAGGTTTTAATATTCTACACTTTGCAGAACAGAAAAGCTCTAGAGTGGATCAGTGGATGCAACTGTAAACTTGGCAAGAGTGGCTGGAAATTGGAGGCAGCATGTCTGAATCAAGAAGTCTTAAATTTTCTGCCCTTTTGTTGCTATATTTCTGTTTCACTTGTATAGTATTTTTTATATATATATATATATATATATATATATATATATATATATATATATATGAATATGAGAAGGGTGGTGTGTGTGTGTGTGTGTGTGTGTGTGTGTGTGTGTGTGTGTGTATACACAAACACACACACACACACACACACACACACACACAGCACCATTCATCAGAGATCTCAGGGTGGTTCACAATGAAATTACTTGAATCTCCATTGGTCCATTGCTGTTGGTCCATTGCCTTTTTGAAATGCTACAAGTAAAACCATTGTTTTAAAAAATCTGAAAAGATTCTGGAAGTTGGAAGCTTCTAATGGAAGACTTTATTATAATTCCAGGGATGACCCATGAAGATATTGTACAGGAATCCAAGAAGTACTGGCAACAGATGGAGGCACATGCCAGCAAGACTAACAGTAATATGGTAAGGAACTTCAAAAATCCAATGCCAATGGCTGTGTTTTATGAGAACACACATACATTGATCAAAGGTAGACAGCATTAGGAACTTCCAATTCCAGGAGGTGTACTTTACTTCTGTACTTGTGTACATAAAATGTACACTAGCATTCCCTAATTTTTCCACCCACACAGAAATTCCTGGAGAACATTGTTCATAGATAAACTCTGGCATTCACTAGCCTAAGATATGGTGGTGGTCACCAACTTGACTCTAAAGGGAAACAGACAGATTTGTGGTAGATATGGCTAACAATTGCTTCTAGTCTTGATGACTCTGTTGCCTTCAGTATCGGTTGCTGAGGATAAGGCTGTTTTCCTCATGTCTTTTTTGTGGGCTTCCGAGAGGCATATGATTGGCTACCATGAAGAACAGGATGCTTGACGTACCAGAACACTCTCTGTATTCTTTTGTGTGCCTTTGAGAGAATAAGAAGCAACTCTCTCTGTATAGTGGCCCCCCAGGAGAGGGGTGGGATTGGCTGCTACTCCAGTATATTCGTATTATTAAATGGTGTATGTATTCCTTCCCCTTACTTGCTTTTAACTTATCTCTTTCTCTCTCATTTGGAATATCATAGGGGTTAAAACACGTTAAGGAGCTTCTTAAATGGAAATAATTGTTTATGCGAAAATAGCTTAAGGGTTGTTCTGTGTGTAAGACCACATTCCTAAACACATTTAGTGGCCAACAAGAGCCATTAGGCACAGTGGCACTAACTTCTCAGCAAGGATGAATTGGAATATATTGCACATGTCCAAAATAGGATCCAGAATGGAGCAGTTGGACCTTGAGGCAGCTTTCAAGGAAGGGAGGAGGATGTTTATGGGCTGTATGGGCGAGTGGCTCTTCATACTGCAGTGCAGCCCGTGGAGGGTGGGCTTATTTTGGGAGGAGATCACGAGGTTTGCTGCAACTATTACTGTGACTTCTCTCCTTTCCACTCGGTTCCTTCAGCTGATCATGCCTGCCAGCATCTAGCATGATGCTGTTAGAGGCAGCACTATCTCATTTGTTCTTTGTGGTTCTTAAAAGTAACAGAAAAGAAATTATGCCCAGAAAGACCTTAGAAAAAATGTAATGAGTAGCTAAGAGCACTCTTTTGAACCATGAAGAATGGGGATCAGATTTGATTCTTGGAAGATTATGGTTCATGGGAGGACTGTTAATCTGTAGGCTGAGGTTCAAAAGCCAAATGGCAGCTTTTTGTTTTTTTTTAGTTTTTATAATTTTCATTTATTTAATTACAACAATTATTCAGTCATAATTTTAACATTTAAAACTCCGACTCCCTTCTTCCTCTTTCTATGGTTCTTTACATTTCTTTTCATCTTCCTGCATACTCCAAATTATCTCAATATATTCTTTTATATATCTATTCCCGTATATATCCCATATATAGAGAGATGGAGACAGACTACAGGTTTTTACATTAATCCTGCCAATGTCTTAATCTGTTTACAGTTTGTTTGTAAATACTCAGTAAACCATTTCCATTCCTTTCTTTAAAAAATTGTTAAATTGCTATATTGATTTCTTATTCTCTCCATAAGTTTTGCCATTTCTGCGTAGTCCATTAACTTCTGTATCCATTCTTTCCTTGATGGGACCTCTTCTTCCTTCCATTTTGGGGCAAATAACATGCTTGCAACTGTGGTTGCATACATAAATAAATTTCTATACTGTTTAGGTAGTTCTGATCCCATAATTCCCAAAAGAATAGCTTCTGGTTTCCAAGTGGCAGCTTTGAAAGTACCACTGTGCGATAATAACCTGCTACTCTCCTCCTGGGTTTCATTTTGGAGTCCTGGAGAAGTGCCTAGCTGATGAGTAACAAAAGGAGCCCAGCCCTGGCATTGGATTAAAACAGCTCTTGAACTAGAACACTAAGTTCTTTGACCTTTAATGACTTTCAGAAGGTGTGGTTAATAAGAAGAGAAAGGGAGGGGAGGGGAGACCCATCATTTAGAAGTTGTTAGATTAAAATGCTAAATAATATTTCCTACCACTTGGTGTCTCTTATTCCTTCTGTCAGTCAGTTTCAGCATAGAAGGGACATGTTATGGCTTGTCCAGCACATAGAGGATTGTGGCTTCATGCTACTATAACAATGAGGTCAAATAACCAAACTGCGCAGCTGCATCATACTTTTCAGAGAAGAGCACGGGTGGAAGGATTGAGGCAGTACAGATGCAAGGAAGGATCAGGCAAGAGCTGGGGAAGAGGGCAGTTGGGGTAGCCGATGAAACAAATTAAACTTGGTAGCCGATGAAACAAATTAAACTCTGGATGCTCTCCCACCACCATTTACTTCCATGGTGGTTTAAGCTGGCACACATGTAGCCATTAAGGAAATGAATGGTCTGCATTGTCCAGTCTCATGATGTGGGGCTGAGAGTCTTCTTCCCTTTTGCTTTTTTAAACACATCTCTGTTTCTGATTTAGAAAATTGCACGCACGCAAAACCATTTTCTTTACGGTGTGCTTCATGCACATCCTGGCAATTATCCATGCATTGGGGAAGAAGCAAGCTTGAGGACCAGAGGGATGGGAAGGAGCTGTCTGGTAGAAGGTGTTGACCAGACCTAGAGCCTTTTTTGGTTTGGGGAAAAGAGGGAGATGTTGCTGTTTCAGCATTCTACCTATGATTCATACCCTCCGACATGCCATAGAGGAAAATTGGGATGCACATCTTTTGGTGACTCGTGTGAGAGCACGGCCCCCCAAAACATGTGTCTTTTGGGGCTGCCCTCTCGCTGAGCCAAAACGGGACATCTCAGGATCCAATCAGAAGCTGGGATGGCTTCTGTAATTCTGGGATGTCCCTGGGACAGTTAAGGGGTGTAATTATGCACATGTACTTCAATGCTGAAGGTGGAGGGGACATGTTCCCAATGAGAGGAGAAAGACCAAGTAGGAGTAGTAAATTATTAAGCGCCATGGTGGAGTAATGCAGCGGAAGCAGAACTGGGGCAGTGGAGGCATAGCCTAGTATCAGTTACCAGCTAGAACAGACAGGGAGGAGCGGCCTTTTCATCTGACAAGAGAAACGGCCTATCTCCATGTCGTGGTGGAGGCATTCAGAAAGCATGAGGAACACATGCAACTTATGAGACCATTTTGGAGGCTGGGCTATGAGTCCCCCATCCCCCATGGCTGGGTATACAAGAGAGAAGGTGGCCTTGGGCAGCTCACACCCTACTTCTCTGAGGCCTTCAGACCTAGATCCCTTCATTTCTAATATCTGCGGACATGTAATATTTGGGGGTACATTCAAGCCAAGGATGCTGAAGAAGTGCTGGACTGTTTTTCTAATGAGTCTCACAATCCCTTTGTGAAATAAAACATTCAATCCATCCTCCATGATGGGAGTTGGAAGTCCAGTAGCATCTGGAGGGTCCAAATTCCACCATCTCTGAGCCTGAGAAATGTTCAGTTAGTAAGAAATGCTGCTGTGAAAAGCACAGCTGATAGCAATGAAGATTTTTAAAAAATGTTTGTGCGGGCATGTTCAGAACATGCTTGTTGCTGATACCCTGCTAATTAAATAGGGTCCTGCATGACACTAATGTATAGCATGCTTGTAGCTTTTTTAATGGAAGGGGATTTCAAACATAACTAACCAGTCCCAGATGGGTTCATTGTGGTTTTGTCCAAGATGAGGAAACCACCCTACCAGCTTTTAGCTAAGTCTCAAAGAAAGTAGCAACAGTTCACTGGTGCAGAGGGCTAAGCAACCAACAGTGGAAAGTTTGTTTTTGCCTTTCTTTTTCTCCAGTCTAAGCAGGTTAATTTGGCATAATGCTTATTCAGCTGTGCTTCCAGCTAAATAACTCTTGCATGGAGAGGGAGTGGGGGAGCTTCTGTGGGGAGAGGGATGATGCAGAGTCACATTAGGGGGGTGGGTTCTGTCTCCCAGAATTCCCTTATTTGTGTGCACTCTGCTCTTGTGCTAAGATGACTTTGGTTCAGAAAAACTAAATAACAGGATGACATGCTGTCTTGCTACTTCCACAGATTGCAAAATCACCTGACATTTTCTAAGCTGTGAAGTTGTCTGGAAACTAATTGCACAATGCCTGAATGTGTTCATTTTTGGATATACCTGGAACAGCCATTCTGTATAGCCGGCTTCACTCTGGACTGCCAGTAAATAATGCCGGGCTGAGTTGCTTTTTTTGGCAACTAAATATGTGTGAATAATTAGGAACAGCTGGAGAAGAGTTAACAGAGTTAGGGAAAGGTTGGGAGAGAATAATACTCTTGCATATCTAAGTGAAATCAGACCCATCCCACATTTCTCGAATTGGCCTTCAACCATTGTTCTATCTAGCTCAGTACTGTTTACACTGACTGGCAGAAACTCTCCAAAGTTTCCATTGGGGGGCATTCCCAGTCTTCCCTCGAGATGCCAGAGATTGAAATTGGGACTTTCTGCAGGCAGAATGGATGTCCTGCTTCTGAGCTACAGATATTTCCCCAAAGCATACTCATTGACTACTCAGGGATGGTAGAAGAATGAAAACTAGAGGGAGGGAGAAATGGAATGAAATATCCTGAAAGAAATCATAGCTGGCTGGCTGGAATTCTGAAAGAAGCTCACCCTACTTCAACATTTTGTTGGTGATCTTATTCGCGTGCTCTGCCACTGATCCACTGCTCTCCTTCTTCTTGTGGCATGCCTTCTGCCTTACTTGGAATAACAAATCAAAGCATTGCTGTGCCAAAGCTTTTAATCATGTGGTCGGTATGGTTTAGTTGCCAACTAGATCTTGTAATGTTGGCCCCATAACAATGCAGCTGTTAATCTGAAGCCAGTTGGGCTGAGTTAATTCATGGCATGCTTAGGAACCTCTAATTTCCATGCAACATTGACTAATTTATTAGCAATCTGTCAGGTATGTGTCTTGCTGTTACAAATACAGTCATGCACAGTTGATGCTTTGGCTTCTTCTTTCAGTTCCTTTTACCTTTGCAAAGATTTACTTGGCAAGGGTGCATATGCTTCTCAGCTTTGGGCTACTCACCTGAAAAGACCTGTTCAGTTTGTGCTTGCCTCATGTTCTTGGAAGCTTCTAATGTTTAGAAGGAGCTTTTCAAAGCCTTTGATGAGGGTGTGAAAAGACTGGAGGCAGCGATTATTAGATAGGTACCTAAGGGATGAATTCCATCTGCAACAATGACTTATATGGATTTATTTGGTGGGAGGGCCTTGATGGCAGCTTTCCACATGGCTAATTAACACTGTAGCAATAGGTGTCTAGTAGGCTTAGCTAATAAAGATAGCTGTTTTTGTTCCAGGACTTTGTGTTTTATCATAGTTACTCTTTTTGCACCATACCTCCTGCACTAATCTGGATTAGCTCTGTTTTTCCATTTGTTCTTGCAGCGATCAGCATGGCGATTGGTACAATCTGTACTTATGTGACTTGTGACACCAGCCTGGTGCGTTTACCCAAGGCACCTGAGTCTTTAGAAACTCCCTCCAGAATTACACACATGCAAAACTTTAAACC
The DNA here is from genome assembly GCF_964106915.1 of Podarcis gaigeae. NCBI lineage: Eukaryota > Metazoa > Chordata > Lepidosauria > Squamata > Lacertidae > Podarcis > Podarcis gaigeae. The sequence goes on from NC_139686.1 coordinate 31,202,201, forward strand.
CTCCTTCTAGGCTTGGTCTAAGGCAGCGTCCATTCTCTGTGGAGATTTCCTTGGCCTCAGTTGGCGTGCTCTGGCTACCTGATTCAGGTGGCTATTCTTACCTGAGAGTAAGGACTCAGTGGAGTTTGTTTTGAGTTGATGGAGCATAATCCTACACAAAACAGTGTGGCTGAACAAATAGCTCAAGATCAGCATTCTTTGTGTTTTGCGCTCCTAAAGCAGTTGGCCCCCAGAGTGACTCATTCGTCCCAGACCCCTGGTGTATGTGTGTGTGTGTGTTTTATTTTAATTTAAGTTCCATGAGTTTGTTTATAAAGAAAAGCAGCAAAAAATTTTCTAACATTGCAGTCAAAGGAATAATGATTGTATGTGAGTATTGTGTTTAATTTTCTTTTTTCCTATAGAGGTGGCAAGAACCATAACAATGTGAACCCTCTTTTCTTCCTCCTCCCCCAACCAACACACATTTTCTACACTAAATTACCACCACATGAATCTGTGATCTCCTGTCCTGGAGTAACTATCTCTCCATATATCTCATCCTCTGACTTCTCCCTCCTGCCACTGTTTCTTTCCAAATTCTAAGTTGGCACAAATTGTCTTTAAATTATTAGCAGCTATTTTCTCTTCTACTCAAATTGTTAGTCATTCAGAGCTGAAGATGGTATCATGCTTAATATGTTGCTCAGGCAGAGAATTCCATCAAGTAATATTTTCTGCCCCCAATGTTGTAAAAGATGGTATAGTTTATATATGCACATGAAACTGCCTAACAGCGTCCATGTCACCCAGGAGACCACAGCTGCAGAGATAAGAAAAGAAGAGTTGTTCTGTTGTCTGAAGAGGTCCCTTCCTGTTTCACATGGAGAAGCCATTTTCAACAGAGCTCACCAATGGAAGCGCACAGCTGTATTGAGGCAGCACTGAGTGTTGAAATTTTGCACCCGCTAACAATTTTGTGTCCAGGGCAACTGCCACTGCAGGCTCCCCCCCCCGCCCGCCCCAAATCCTACGCCACTGCTATGTTTCTCAGGGACACAGGTAGCGTCTTGGGCTTGCCAATCGGAAGGTTGGCGGTTCTAATCCCCGCAACGGGGTAAGCTTCCATTGCTCTGTCCCAGCTCCTGCCAACCTAGCAGTTCAAAGCATGCCAGCACAAGTAGATAAATAGATACTGCTGCAGCAGGATGGTAAACAGCGTTTACGTGCGCTCTGGTTTCCGTAACAGTGTTCCATTGCACCAGAAGTGGTTTAGTCATGCTAGCCACACAACCCGGAAAGCTGTCTGTGGACAAACACCAGCTCCCTCGGCCTGAAAGTGAGATGAGCGCCACAACCCCATAGTCGCCTTTGACTGGACTTAACCGTCCAGGAGTCCTTATGTTCCTCAGGGTTACTTTGTGTATTTATGTTCATTTAGACTGGGTGTGTCATGTGCAATGTTTGCAACCCCTGCAGGAAGTGAAGTGAGTCCAAGCCCAGGACTGTAAAGATCATATAGGCCCAATTTATGGCCTTAGAGCCCAATCTATTGATTAGATACTGTGCTGAACCAGTGGCCAATACTGGCAAAAAAAACCCAAACCCGTTCCAGTAGGAATGCAATTGTAAATTCAACAGCATGGATCATAAAAAGAGTTGTTTTTTTACTGTGAGTTTTGCATTGTGTCATTTCATTATCTCCAACACCACATCCCACAATACTAGAAAACAGAAGTAGGTGGCTTATTAGCTTCTTCAATAGCATGAAACAGAGTCTGTGGAGAGAGAGAAAGAGAGAGCGCTTTATCTTCAGTCCCTTACATATGATATCCTTTACCTTTTCAAATAACGGGATTTTTGTCTGTAAATTATCAGCAAAGGCTATTTACTTATATATCAATATCCATTCTAATGTAATTTTATCTTACTATTAGGATCTGTTTTTGCAGTCTTGTTTTGTTGCTTGCTTTATTCTACAGTTCTCATAAAAGAACATACGTGTAAAAATGTGTATTGTCTTAGTAAATCTAGCTTGTCCAATTTTGTGGATGCAGCAACTCCCTCCACCAACTTTCTTCCTTCGTCCTTCCCAATATCAGGCTTCTGCGAGGACTCCCACATCAAGCACTTTCGACCTCCAAATGAAATTTGTTTGTGGCCAGTGTTGGAGGAATGGGCAGGTGGTGGAACCAGATAAGGACCTCAAGTACTGTAGTGCCAAAGCTCGCCACTGGTAGGTGCCCTTACCTATTCTACTGCCTGTAGAATGTTTTCCTACCATAGATTTTGTGACGTGCTTTTATTTAAACGATTGCTGTGGTTTTCTAGGGTTTTGTTTTTATTCCTTGTAGACTATAAAATGTATTTGTGGTCATTTTTGAACTGAGTCAGTGCCAGGCATACCTACTCTTGTGGAGGAAGCTGTGTGGAGAAAAAACATGGGGAAAAGGGAGATTAAAAATGATGCACAGTTTATGGCCCAATTACTTATGGGTCTGTATTGTTTTAATACAATGTTTCCCAAAGTTTTGATAATGGGACAGGTGCCCTCCCCATTTTAAAAATAGAGGTATACTGAGGCATTCCCAAAGTAAAGGAAGGCTTGAACTCTGATTAATAAGAATACACACAGAGGCTTGAACCAGCAAGACTCTGGGAAGGATGTGTATAATAATCTCTCTCCCTCTACCCCACAGCCCAGGTCATTTTATTCACAAAAGAAGTTTTTACAGAGTGCTCATAAGAACGAATCAGACTTCTTCTGAGCATTTCAATAAACCCCAAGTTGGGAAAATTTAAACTACCAAAACTAATTAAGCACGCATATTGCGATCATTATCACCTTCAGGTGAGATCTGGCCCTAAGATTAACATCCTAAGATAAACATATTAGAAAAGCTACATCAAAAGAAGCTGCCCACTATCTTTGATGACCCAGGATGCCTGCCTGCAGGACGTGACTTGTCAAGAAAGAGAAATGGAACAGGGATGCAGAGGTGTGGATTGATCAAGAATCATATCAAAATCGTTTAAACCCAGTCAACGCAATGCTTTCATTGCTGACACAGATGGCTTACTCTATATTTATAATTCCTCATAGCAATCCCACCTGATCACTACAGTATACTTCAGCTTTGCACTAAAAAAGATTACTATAAATGCTTGATTAACTTGTAAAGCAATGGGCAGGGAGTTTGAAGCCAGCCCATTTTGATTCTGCTTCCCTACGTCTTACCCTTTCCTTTGCCTAGGAAGCACGGTTGCTTCCCTAAGTAGGCAATGTGTCAGGGATTCCCCCATGCCTGACAGCTCTAGCACAGGTTGCATCTGGGGAATCCTTGTGCATTATTAGTCCTTCCTTCAGGGTTATGTCAATGATCATATTCTGGCAAAAAGGAGGAAACGGGTGCTGTCTGCTGCCTCCCCACTCGGAAGGTATGCACAGTGTCTCCACACACTCCTTCAATTAGCCTTCTAAAATGTTTATCCTAGTTGGTGCCTGTCCTGGACCTGAATGGATTGTGTGTATTTGTTGTTGTTTTCAACTGCTTTTATATTTATAGTGGTTGTTTTTCAAAATTGTTTACATACACAATTGCTTTTAACATTGTTTTTATATACAGTCATACCTTGGAAGTCGAACGGAATCCGTTCCAGAAGTCCCTTCGACTTCCAAAATGTTCAGAAACCAAAGCGTGGCTTCTGATTAGCTGCAGGAAGCTCCTGCAGCCAATTGGAAGCCCCATCGGACGTTTGGTTTCCAAAACCAGCATGCAAACTGGAACAGTCATTTCTAGGTTTGCGGTGTTCGGGAGCCAAAAAGTTTGAGAACTAGGCTGTTTGAAAACCAAGGTATGACTGTAGGCAACTTTTATATTTGTTGTTATAGTGTAAATCATCTTGAGTTGCCTCTTGAGGAGTAGCAAGGGTAAACAAATAAGGATATAGTGAGATAGATGCCACCAATGGTTATTTAGATACTGGATTTGTATCCCATCTTTCCTCTGTGGGGGTTAAGAGATCTCCCTCCCATTCAGGCATTGCTACTCTGCTTTAGGAAGGTGCCTTTACACACTGCCACAAACCTGGACATAGTAGCTGCTTAAGTTTTCAAGGCCTAATTCTCTCCCATGGCACACTAGTGTGCCCTGACAAGCAGTTCTGAAAGCTCTTCCTTAGTCTATAAATCATACAATCTATGTGAAACAGGACCAGATGATCTGCCTCATAAGGCTTTTCTTATCTGCTATTGCTTCACACAGTTTATTTTGGCGATCAGTTGTTGCGTGTTGTCCTCCCCACCTCCCCACATGCTACATGGCACAGAGCTTTCCTTCTTTCTAGCAGGGAATTCTGGATTCATTAGCTCAGTCTGTACAGTGGTACCTCAGGTTAAGTACTTAATTCGTTCCGGAGGTCCGTTCTTAACCTGAAACTGTTCTGAACCTGAAGCACCACTTTAGCTAATGGGGCCTCCTGCTGCTGCTGCACCGCTGGAGCACGATTTCTGTTCTCATCCTGAAGCAAAGTTCTTAACATGAAGCACTATTTCTGGGTTAGCAGAGTCTGTAACCTGAAGTGTATGTAACCTGAAGTGTATGTAACCCGAGGTACCACTGTACACCAGTTGTCATGAAAGCCAGACTCTGCTCATAATGGAACATCTTCTGAGCATCTTTTTTGTTGTCGTCCCGTCCCCCCGTAGTTGGACCAAGGAGCGCCGTGTCCTGCTTGTGATGTCCAAAGCAAAGAAGAAGTGGGTGTCTGTCCGACCATTGCCTTCCATCCGCAACTTCCCTCAGCAATATGATGTGAGTAGCACTGTTGTTTTGCAGATGGGTCTTAACATAAGAACACAACTAGTCCAGCACTCTGTTTTTACAGTGGCTGGTCAGTTGCCTATTGGAAGCCACAAGCAGAACTTGAGCTTAGTAGCATTTTCCCCACTTGTGTTTCCCAGGAACTGGTATACATAGGCAAACTGCTTCTGGCACCAATGGTAGACCATCACCATCCTGCTTATTAGCTGTTGATTGCCTTATCCTCCATGAACTTATCTCTTTTGAAGCCAGCCAAGCTTATGGCCACCACTGCTTTTTGTAGGTGTGAATTCCCTAGTTGTTTATTATTATTATTATTATTATTATTATTATTATTATTTCTCAGCTCAGGGCAGTTCACAGAATAAAATAAAGGATAAAAACAAGAAAACAATTTAAACAAAAGAGGAAGGTTTTCAGCTGGTGCCTAAAAATATATAATGTAGGTGCCAGGCGAACCAAGTGCTGTGCGAAGAAATGCCCTTTTTTTTGGCTGCCCAAAAACTTGGATGCCTCTTGAATTTTAGTATTATGAGAGAGGGAGAAAACTTTTCTCTATCCACTTTCTCACTGTGCCTCATTCTTTATATCTGCCATGTATCTTACTCGCCTTTTCTCTAAGAAGCCCCAAATGTCGTGTGACCTTTTCTTATAGGTGAGTTGCCTTTTCTTTCCATTCACACTTGAGCTCTGTATGGAGTGAGAAGGGAGCCAAAATACAGAAGCCGAAGGAGGAAGAGCTCTTTAGACAGGGGAATGGCAGAGTTATTGTTAGACAAAAAACAGGTGCTGGTTGAAAGCCAAGATTAGTCAGTGGTGCAATAATGAAAGAATATTTTGACACCCGTTGAAATCACCCATGCAAATTTGGTGGTTTTAATTAAAATCCTTGTTCCATGAAAGACTGGTTGGCTCTTGAATTGGGTATAGTGTTTCACCTTGGGTTACCCTCCTCTAATGTGCTGTGTGTGTGAAAAGAAGCTGGTGACATTCCTCAGTTTGTTTACCGCCAGAGAAGGTGTGGCACTAGCTCCTGGGCTTGAAGATAAAGTGACTTCAAGTCAATTCAAGGATTTGGAAAGCACTGATCATTCAAAAAAGAAGAAAACTATCAAGAGGAGCTCTTAATGTTAAGCCCAGTTGTGGGTGAATATGTTGCAAAACTTTTTTGTATCCCTTTTTCCTAAGGGAAGGGAAGACTCAAAACGACCGCCAATATTTGGTAAATAATGAGCAAGCAATACATGCATGTGCATATATTCACACATGAATGTTCAGATCTAGGCTTTTCATGTGCCCCTAGAGTCAAATGTCTCCTTGCTTTAGAAGAGTTTTCTATAAAAATCATACAATCGCTTTTTTAAAAGACTTGTATTCTGTTGCAAAAGGAAATAACTGTGCTTCAGAAACGGTTGCTACAAGGAAGTGAATAATTTTACTGCTGTACTTCTGTTGTTTGCTAAGTGCATGGGTGGGGAACCGTTGGCCCACCAGACGTTATTGGAATCCAACTCCCGGCCAATGGACTCCAACTCTTGGCCAGTGGTCAGAGGATGATGGGATTTGTAGTACAACAACATCTGGAGACCACAAGTTCCCAACCCCTGGCTAAGGGAATAGTTTTTGTTTGCTTTGTTGGAATTGTTCATTAAATCTGTTTCTAATCCAAGTGTCTGTTGTCTATTTCCTTTGAGCACAAAGCCAACATCTTCTGTTTCCATGAGTGAGTAAGGATGAGGAAGAGACGTTAAAAACAATTGCTTTGGAAATCATTCTCCTAGAGCATAGCATGATTTTCACTGTGGATGAGGAATGGGTAGTTGTGCTGTAGCTTCCTCAGGTTGTGGTCTTTTCAAGAACTGAAGAGGCTTTGTGGTAGAAACAGGAACTGAAAAGTGAGATATGAGGGAAAGAAAAAAAGTTAGCAGTATGCCTTTGGAGGAGAAGCTTTTCTTCAGTTCTCCTCCTATATTTATATATTAGTGTTTTCTATTCAACGCTGCAATCTAGGAGGTTCTTGGAGAGGTATTCAAGAAATCTGGCCTTGATTTGTCTCCCATTTCCAGAAACGGAGAGAGGATGTGGTCCAGAGTAACTTCCTGATATGTTGGTATGGCAGGCAGGTCTCAAGACTCTCCCCTCTGTGAGCTTCACTGTGATGCCATGCTCTTGCTTGAAAGCATGCTTGAATGTAGCATCTTGAAGGTTTACTATTCTTAATTCCATGGTGCAGCCTTCCATTTCAAAGTAGATCTCTGTGTAGCTCCATGTGCTAGAATGCACCTGCAGTTCTTGGGAGCGCTTGTCCAACACAAGGACAGACATAAGGGCTCTGAGAGAGAAAGTGGACTTAAAGAGTAGTAGGTTTTCCTTTGTACCCTGTGTCAAGGGGAAAGATGGCAGTGTCTGAAGACCTTGCTTAAATGGCAAGTGTGAGACAAGTGGTGTGTGGCCATGGCAGGACTTCCAGGACTTGCAGAAAGCAAGTCTGTGGTACTGATACTCTGGAATAAGAGGCAGGTGGGGAGGAGCCCATGACTCCAATCCCTGTGACACAGCAACTAGCAGTGTTCTGCACAACAGCTGCTTTTTGAGTCAGGGGAGAAACTATGCCACCACCACCCTAATCCTGCTATGGATCACACAACCATTCTGAATTGACTAGTAGTGATCCATAAGAAGAAATTGCTGCAGTCTGTATGGCTTATTGATAACCAGGTGCACTGATTGGCAGCGCACCTGAAGCTCAAAAGCCCTTCATCCGGAAAATCAGCAGAAAGCACAGGAACAATTCCACAGCAGTCTTTGTAGAATAACAGTGGGTTGTTGAATAGCCTCCATAAGCCCTCAGTGTATCAGTCTTCTTCTTCTTCTTCTTCTTCTTCTTCTTCTTCTTCTTCTTCTTCTTCTTCTTCTCTTGTCATCTTTCAGGTGTATGTGTGGAGGTGGGTTCTATCACCAGAGAGTCCTTAATGGCATTCAACATATATACAGTGATAAAAACCAGAATAAGCTTGTACCAAAAAAACAATAATTGAAAATTTAAATCCTACAGTTTTTGGTTTTGTTGCAGTGAATACCTGCTCTTTAGCACTCAATTGGAGCAAACGTCAATTCAGATTTTACAGAGATTGCTATTCGCTCTGATTGAGCTTTAAAGAACAGGTTTTTGTTGCCGGGGTGGGGTGGGGGTCAACAATGCTGGAAGGCTATCACCTGTCAAGCTGGAGAGACAAATCTGTATGTTGTTATCAGTGCCTAGTCACAGATTTGCAGATACAGTCTGAAGCAGAATTAATTCGCAAAGCTTGCTTGTCCCCTTTTTGTTTGACTTTGCATCATTCTTGGCTACTTCATCCTTTTTTCTTTTGAGGGTGGAGGGCTTTTTTTCTTCTTTTTTAAGGTTTGTGTTTGTGTGTTTTCTATCTCTTTGCAGCTATGCATTCATGCCCAAAATGGCAGGAAGTGTCAGTATGTTGGAAACTGCTCTTTTGCCCACAGCCCTGAAGAGAGAGAGATGTGGACTTTCATGAAAGAAAATAAGAGTGAGTGGAATGTATGTTTGGGAGCAGGGGGAAAACACTCTTCCATTCTAGTTCCCCATTCCCCCGTTTTTAGGAAAGCTAGCCTTGAGAGTGATGGACACACTGTGGCTTAGTGAAGATGTAAGTCTGGCTCCCTGAAAAGCAGAGTTTGCAAACCAAGGGCTGGTCTTGTGAAACTCGCCCCTTCCTTCCCCTCTCCAGAGCAATTCTCCCTTCCTTCCCTGTGCTAATTGAAGTACTGCATTATGAGGACACCAATGTATAAAATAATTGGGAACCTTGTCTCTTTCCCCAGTTTAGGAAGCTGAGTTTGGAGCTCTGAGGGAACTCAGACTGAGAGCTTATATAGCAGCGGGAGACTCCATTCCTGCCTGTCTTTCTCTGCCAGGCCCTGTTTTCAGGCACTTACCTTCCTCCTGAATAGCCAAACATGCTGTTAGCCAAGCATTTAACTGATAGCCTTGCAGTTCTTGCCTTGCTTCTGTCTCCTCTATTATTGGAGCTCCAGGGGTGATGATTGGTGGAGGGATGGAATCCAAGAATTATTCAGGAATCTAGGCTACTGGTGTTATGAGCTCTGGTCCTGGGGCCAGGAGTTCTGAATCTGGCAGGGTAGCTGGCAGTGAAATCTGCTAGGGTGCTCTGCTCCTCTTTGAAGAAGTTCCAAGTCTCAGTAGAGCTAAACCTGGATAGGATTAAAGCCATGACTTGAAATTGGTTTACACACCATAGTTCCCTAAAACTACGGTTAATGTCAGGAAGGGGGTGCAGATGACTCCAGAGAGCAGAGGAGGGAAGAGTGCATGCACAAGACTTGACTCCCAGTCCACAGATACCCGTAGTTTACAAGAGTCAGCTTTAAATAGGAACCACACCATTGTGGACTAGAATTGTATTCCAAAATGTCACACACATGTATAGCTATCTTCTTCTCTGCCGGCTGAAACTGTGTCCTGTACCTTGTGCTATTTTATTTTTATTTTGTTTATCGCATTTGTATCTCACCTTCTGGGCAGCCTTCCAGGGGCCACATTCCAGTAATGAGCAGGGCCAGAGGCAAAAGTGGCTTTTAACTTTGTACAGTAGTCTAGTTTCTACACTCAGACACCTACCCCTCTCTGTTCTTCATCTAGACAAGGGAGAGCTATTATCAGAGTCCGGGGACAAATTCCACCCATCCAAAAACACCCAGGGGGGTGTTGAAGCTGGGTTGGGGGGGTAGCCTAGGAGTGTGGGGTAGAGAGAGAGTCCCAGGGCCCAGATAGAGAAACTTGGAAGTTCACATTTAGCCCCCATGCCTGAAGTTCCTCACACCTGCCTTAAAAGAAAAAAGTAATTTTGTAAGTCCTTTCAGCTTTGGCTCAGTTGCAGAGCATGTCTTTTGCATGTCGCAGGTCCCAGGTTCAAATCTCTAGGTAGGGCTTCTAGAGAGACCCCTGTCTGAAATGCTGAAGAGCTGAGCTACAAGAATGCTAAGATGGACTCTGGCTCTGACTTTGGTATAAAGCCGCTTCCTTTGTAAAGTTTTCCTCTTGGAGATATTGTGCTTGGTATGATGGAAAGGAGGCTCATCAAACTGATATTTCATTGCAGTTTTGGATATGCAGCAGACCTACGACATGTGGCTGAAGAAACACAATCCTGGGAAGCCGGGCGAGGGGACACCTCTGACATCACGGGAAGGGGAGAAGCAGATCCAGATGCCCACTGATTATGCTGACATGGTAACATCTTTCTCTTGCGCAATCTGTCACTTGCCATCCATAAGGTGGTGGATGGCCCATTGGGTGGAATGTTGCTGCTCCTGAAGTTTTTGCTGTTTTTATGCTGGGTTTCTTCATGGGTTGTTGGAATGATTTTTATTGAGAGGTATTGTTTTGTACATTATGCCGTTGCTCTTAGCAGCAAGCAATTAAGTCAAACAAATAATAAATATTGAACACCCCCCCTTGTTTTTATGAAGACAGTGTACCATTTTAAAAAAAGAAATGGAGGGCCACTTCATTAATTGCATGTATTTTGCTGGAATGACATGAAGTCTTGGGAAGACCCAATCCTTGTATGAGTAGTGAAATATATGAAGGATTTAATGTTGACTCTATTTTATTACACACGCACACCCCTGTGCCCTTGCTCGCTTTTTCACTCACCAGTCCCCCTGCCATTCTCCCCACATTCACCCCCAAGAGCTGCTTCTTCTCATCCCATGCAACTACAAAGGTTGCTTTTTACTTTCTCAGCCCCATTTCTGAAGTTACTTTTCTGTTCCGTTCTGCAGCCCCATTTTACACCTGTTTTCACCATCCTCATTGCCATCCCTCCTACTCCCTCTCTTTTTGCAGCCCCTTGCACCCAAATTTTCACATGCACCCCCTTTTTTCCTCCCCCTCATCCTTTTCTCTCCACCACTCCCCCCACAAAACCCAGAAGATCTTTGGCACTTGCAAAACATTTTGGAAAGTGGATAATAAAGGAAAATCTAGTTGGTGATCAAACTATGAAACACATCAAACAATGGATTTCTTTTATTTTTATCTGAGCTATTTCTATACATACAGCTTAATTAGTAGAAATGTTTAAGTCATGGGCAAACTGGTTTTGGAGGTGGTTGGAGGAGCCCTTTCTAACCCTTTTATGGAGCAGTTGTTCAGTGAAACAGCACGAAGTTAAAGAATTGTGTTCTCCTCTTATCTGATGGCTAGATGGGTTACCATTGCTGGCTTTGTGGGAAGAACAGCAACAGCAAGAAGCAGTGGCAGCAACACATTCAGTCAGAGAAGCATAAAGAAAAAGTCTTCACATCGGAGAACGACTCCAGCTGCTGGAACTACCGTTTCCCAATGGGGGAGTTCCGACTGTGTGAAAGGTACTGTGCACAAAACTACCCCCTTCTCATCTGGTTCCATACGCAGTCAATATGTAACTCCAGATTAATAAAGAGAACAGTCCTTGGCTTCAGCTCTTCCTCATCCCATTGCCGTCTAGCCTTAGGAAGAGTTCTGAAGGACTCAGAAGCTTATGTACTGTTTTGTCACGTTTCGGTTGGCCTGGTAGAGTTATTGCCCTAATATTGATTTGGAATTTTCTTATGGGGCAGCACAGCTGCTATTTACTTTTTCAGGTTAAATGTTTATTAGTAATAGGGGGAGAGGCACATCTATTTATTTATTTTTATTAGGCGGAGGGCCAGCTTTTATTTACCTCTGCCAATTCACATTCTAACTGCTGCCACCAGATGTCTGTACTACATTGTTTACCAACATCTTTAACTATATCTCAATAGCTGGTGAAATTCAGACATGGTACAAAACTGGCCAGACACACTTTTATAATAAAAGTAAGGTAAAGGTAAAGGGACCCCTCACCATTAGGTCCAGTCGTGACTGACTCTGGGGTTGCGGTGCTCATCTCGCTTTATTGGCCAAGGGAGCCGGCATACAGCTTCCGGGTCATGTGGCCAGCATGACTAAGCCGCTTCTGGCGAATCAGAGCAGCGCACGGAAACGCCGTTTACCTTTCTGCTGGAGCGGTACCTATTTATCTACTTGCACTTTGACGTGCTTTCGAATTGCTAGGTTGGCAGGAGATAATAAAAGTAACAATATATAATTTACTATAAACTATAAAGGCATGATAAGTTTGCTTACTTATGCAAACTTTAAAACTTACTTATGTTTGCTTTAATAAGGTTATCATATCTTTAAACAACAGTTACAGTTTAGATGTTGCTCAGCTCCAGTTCCCATCATACCTGACAATTGACCCGGCTGGCTTGTTTGCCAAAAAAATATCCCACTTTTGCCTTAGGCCCTTGCTATGTTTAGTAGAAAAAACCCTCTGTAGTTTGAAATTAGTTTTCTGATGTCAGATACTGAAGAACTGAGGGAAATGGTTAAAAATGAAAAAACCCTAAAGTCTCTTAAGCCATGTGTTGTCCTCCTGCAGATTCCAGAAGACAAAATCCTGCCCTGAAGGGGAGAAGTGTCGCTCTGCTCACGGCCAGGATGAACTGACAGAGTGGCTGGATCGGAGGGAAGTTATGAAGCAGAAGCTGGCCAAAGCCCGCAAGGATATGCTGCTGTGCCCCAGAGATGATGACTTTGGCAAATACAGCTTCCTATTACGGGATAGCATATAATTTACTGAGGGTGGTGATAAAACAGGAAAGTTTTCAGAACCAGAGATGTGGGAAGGGTAGGAGCAGGGCAGCGACAAAGAGACTGGTAGTTGTTCCACAAACCTTTCTTTGATTGTAAGATAATCAAGATGATTTACTGATGTTGAATGGGATTTTGAATTGATTGATCTATAGCCAGGGAACATGATGCTCCTAGACTTTTGTTGTTCTATCTCCCCTGCTCCCTTTTTAAACATGATTTTTCAATCTACCACTTTTCAACTTAAAAAAGATACTGTTTTGCGGTGTTTGGTAAATAAGAGGGAGGGGGCTTCTCACTTTGGTTCCCAAGCCCCTGGATCCTTTATTTGGGGTGCCTGATTGCTGGAATATTGCAGCATCATGGACATGAGCATAGAGAGATAGTGGAGAAATGATGAGCAAGTGGGGTTTTGTTCAGTGTTGGTGGCTGTGCAGTGCTGTGTGCTTCTTCTCCACAGACACCCAAACTATTGTGTAGAAGAATAAGGAAGTAAACCAAGCCCAGTTCAACCTATCTTTAAAGTTTTGAGGTGACTCCGGTGGTTGCTGTAGGCAGTAGTAAAAAATAAGATATTTTTCTCTGTGTATTCTAAGATTAAATCTTACCTCCTCCTTTCTGCCCATTCCAATCCCTCTCAGGTGAGGGAGGACAATGAATTTCTAGTCCAGCTAGAAAGATTATCACTACGTTGCCTTTGGAGATTGAGGCAACAGTATATTCCCTGCCTTCCCATATAGCTTATTCTGTTACCCCAAAAGCAAATTGATAACAGATTGTGTTGGACCTTTGTTTGTTAAGCATAGCTGTGAAGATTCTTCCTCCTACAGTTGGAACAATTGCACAATGCAGTCTTTACCTCTCCATAGAGACATCTAAAACCAAGATGCTCTTTTGAGGATTGACATGTGCTTAAGAAAAATTAATGTTTGCAGGTTGTGCAGAGAGCCTGCTCGGTTTTTACTGAAAGTGTGTCAGTTCCACCTTAGTGGTGCCCCCCCACCCGTATTGGATAGATGTGTGCGTCTGCAAAGACCAAAAAGCAATGATAGCAGAAATGAACAGAAATTATGTAAAAGGAATCTCGCCGTTTAAATTAAAAAATGTTTGCCATATAAAAAACAGAGTCAGGTTGGAAACTTTTTTTTTTTTTTGGCCATGTAAAATATGTGGTGCCACTCAGATAATTAAAAAATGTAACTATACTTGAAATCAAAGATAGAATTAAATGCAGAGAGAGAAGTTAAAAATGTTTCCACAAGAGAAACTGGTTAAACCAAGGTTACAAAGAAGGAGAATAAAACCTTCCTTGCATATGAATGTTTCATTTCCAAAACTAATAGAATATATTATCTACAAATAGCCTCCAGCCACAAGAACACATTAAATCAGCTTTCTGCCCCCTCTCTGACAGTGGACAAGGTTCCTAGAAGTCAATACGATCTCTTCTATATCAGTACTATTTAACACACCTTTTGAAGTGAGCTTCCAGAGGCTATTGTCCAAAGCATGCTTTCTATGAGTTAAGTTCCATTGAACGCCATGGGGGCTGCTTTTGGGGTAAGCATGTTCAGCACTGGGCTGTAAACATCTGCAAAAATGATGAGAACATTAAACAAAACATTCTGTGAAATAGGGGTTGAAGAAGGGGGAAAAGTGCTTTCATTTTATGACACTTGGCATGATGTGTGTGTCTGGATAAGAATGCAGGTGATCTAAAATGTGCACAACTTATATTTTTGCAAGTTAAAATGCTCAGCACTTGTGACTGAACAAGTTGGCGCAATTCTATTTTTGGGTCTAAGAGGAAATGCACTAATATGTGTATTACAAATTAGTATGCAGTATTGGAGTATTTGCTTTATGTTTTGCAAGCAGATGATGCGTGATCTGAATGAGGAGGTTTCATGCTGAGATGTATCTATCTAGGACCTGCAGTCTTGGTTATACTATCTATTTTATGAAATTGTCCAACTAAGAGTTTTTGATATTTAATCAAATTTTATAACCCTTTCCTACTTAAATAATATTAATTAAGATAATATAAGCTATCCCTATAGACATGAAGAGGCCCAAATAATTGTGATAAGGAAGGGGAAGTAGAGTGAGCAGGGGAACATAAGATCACTAGGTTAGGGTTCTCTGAAACCTTTTGTTGCTTTATTTTCTTTCTAACTGATGATCAGATGCCCCATTCCTCATTTTTGTCAGTATCTGGCCTTCACACTTATTAACCCACTTGTACCTATCGTAAAACCAGTTTAAAGATATTTGCTCTTTTTATAAGCAAAACCAGCTACTTGTTTTCAAATAGGCTTATTTTGTTAGACAAAAAACTCATATTCCTAAAGAGGAGATGTAGGTACTTTTCATTGCTATCTTCTAGGAGAAGGTTATAGCTTTTTGTGTGTTTGACTCCCAATGAATGGTAGTCATGTACCCTGACCACCACCATTCCATGGCATAATCCACACATACTTTTCTTGAAAGCTATGATTCCCTTTTATTGATTTGATTATTCTAGAATTTGAAACAAAACCACTCATATCATGTTATGTGTCTTCCATTGGCCTAGATTTTGATAAAAAGGGAGTTGGCATTTTCTGCTGTCTTGCCAGTTTAGTAGTCTTAATTAATTTGACACTGGATTAAGCAAAGCCACAGAAATTCAACTGCAACTGAATGAGCCAAATCACTCCCCTTCCCACACATAAGCATTCTGTGTATTTGCTTGTTGTCTGCTTGGCAATTATGCTTTCAGTCTGTTGGTCCTATTTCTCAAAATACTGATGAGAGCAATTGACCAGCTTCTGGAGTTGAAATGTTAACCTATTTGGGACAGACAGAGGAAAACACACGTAAGAAAATGGATGTTTAAAATTCTTAAACTATCTGCATCTAGAAATGTAACTATATAAGTGTATGCTCTACCATGAGTTATAATATGTGAATTTATTTAGATTATGGGGTGGGAAATGTTTCCTTTCCTCTTTAATTAAAAAATAAACTGCTTTGCAGCCTTTTTTACTCCAATCAATACTACTTTGATGGGGGAGAAAAGGGCTTTTGTGGTTTATGGAAGCAGAGTTTATAGGGGTGGGAACACATATTCCTGGGCATTGCAGTGAGAATCAACTTTTGTTTTTTCCTGATATGATAACCTGATATGTGGTGTTGCAGTATTTTGTCACTGGACTTGTTCTAGTGTGTATATATGTAACCCTTCCATAAAACATATATACACAGGTATTAAATATATCACTCTATATAATATTATATATGTATGTGGTATCAAAGGAATCTTTTTTTATTGAGGGTTAAGGAAAAGGACTCTAGCTAGGGAAATGCAGCATCTCTTATTGAAACAACATGATGTTGGGGGGAGGAATAGTTCTGTTGCGTTGAAAAAGAATTATTTATGCTGACGGGGGATCATTACTCCAATTAGTGGTGAACTCACCCATGTAAATATCTGCCCATTCCATGGAAAGAAATGTTCATCTAATAAATAAGGTGCTAAAGAAAGCCTTTTGATTATTTTCTTAAGAAAAGGGACGTTGTCAAGAGCAGGGGGTGGCCCTTTGTCTTTATATAAATAGGATGGAATTATTTTTTGTGCTATAGCATCTCACTGTATCCATAGCACTAGCAGTTCTTCAGTAATCAAGGGTGTCAGCCCACTGCTCCAGAACAAATGAATAAAAGAAATAAGCATTTGGATAACTACCATAAATGACCTAGCAAGGGAAAGATTTTCAGGAGGGCAGACACATCTGAGAATTATAATGAAATTAGGTCACTGGTTATGTTTTTTAATACTGAACAAACTGT
This sequence comes from Podarcis gaigeae, assembly GCF_964106915.1. Taxonomy (NCBI): domain Eukaryota; kingdom Metazoa; phylum Chordata; class Lepidosauria; order Squamata; family Lacertidae; genus Podarcis; species Podarcis gaigeae. The sequence continues at coordinate 31,218,536 of NC_139686.1, forward strand.
GCTACAAAGAGCTTGGCAATGGCCCTTTCTTAACATAAAATAAAGTTATTGGTTCAGTCACTGTATTATAAAATTCTCCCCAAAAAAGGAGGTAGGACTCCTTTCCCAGATCCTCAAAGTTGAGGGAAGGGTAGGTTTGAATGGGATAGTGATTAACCAGGCCTTCAACCAGGCCATCCCTAAGAAATTGAGTGATAGGGGAAAGCCAGTGAAGGGAGATGCTATATTTCTAAGCTGATCTTGTAATAAGTTGGAGAGTCCTTCAAAATGTCTTTGTATTACTATATTTTAAGAATACCACGCTTTACTATTACAAAGAAATCCATAGTACCTTTCAGAAGGTCTAGTATCCAAGATAATAATGTAGATGTTCTAACAACTTTCTTGTTACTAATGAGACAGATTTGCTTCTTTTAGCCTTTGTAATAGAAAATAAAAGTGTGCACTTTAAACCCTCACCATGTGTGCTGTATTATTCCTTGGACGAGAATGGCAAGGTGGCTCATCTGTTTCTTCATGCGTGGGCAATATGGCTGGTATGAAACATGATCAAAAAATGATTCATTTGTGGCCTAGGATAGATATTTCTGTTTTAGCTACCAAGTTGAGGTACCAAGTCTCATGTCACACAGTTCCCATGATGTCACTACTCTCATTACTTACGTACTTCAGATGTGAGGAACCTCCAGATGCTGCTGAATTGCAACTCTTATCATCCCTGGCAATTGGCCATGCTTGCTGGGACTGTTGGGAGTTGTAGTTCAGCAACATGTAGAAGGCCAACGTTTCCCTACCCTTGATGTCCTTGGTCAGCACTCCTGATCAAATGACTGTTGATCCATCCCACTTGTACGTACCACAATGACATTGGCATTGCTTACTGAAAAACAGAGTGGCAAGAATTTACTTCTACACCACTGGTTTGTTACCCAGGTGAGGGCACACCAGAAATAAAAACATGGAACTAAGAGAATAAAAGCAAGTGCAACAGATCTAAGTTAGGGACCTAGTTTATTAACTAGTGCACATGAGGACAGAACAACTTAATAATAAATAATAATAATAAATTTTATTTATATCCCGCCCTCGCCAGCCGAAGCCGGGCTCAGGGCGGCTAACAACACTAAAATAATACAACATTCTAAAATCATTTCATTATAAAATTAATTCAAATCAAATTGATGGCAACCATTGGGCTAGAGTTCTGTGAAGATTGCCAAAGGAGGGAGTCAGGCTGTGCCCTGGCCAAACTTAGCAGGGTTGTTCTTGCCAAACTGCCAGTTAAGAGAGTCTGCCCAGAGGCAAATCAGAACAAAGCTTATACAGTATAGTAGTTCAAGCACAGCACTCTTAAAGAGTCATAAAACATCAAACCACCTACTTACATCTACCCCAGCCAATAAGGCCAGTGGCCAGGGATGGTGGGAATTGTAGTCCAAAAGCATTTGGAGGTCCACAGGTTTTCCAACTGTAGTATAGACTGGCTAAATATGCAGATCATGCTTGATTTTTTAAAAATGATAATCAGCAGGAGAGAAGTCCAGAGGAAGATCTTCTGAAACTCTAATTCGGCCTACATGCAGTAAAGTGGGTGTAAAGGAGAGAGAGAAGATGTATGTAAACCATTAAACTTGCTGCATGGTTTACATTCATGTAAATCCTGCCTAATCTGAGAGGCGGTGCCTGTGCCATGCTTTATAAGCACATTGACAGTTCTTGTTGCTATTTAGAGATGTTAGCACATGGCCCATACATTCACGGGGCTTGTGGCCTTATTACAAAGAGTTGTGTACAGTTAGCTTGGTGTACTTCACTATACCTCAGGTTAATCGGCTCTTCAGCCTCCCAAGCTTCTATGGTAGCAAATTACCACAAAGCAAATTGCTGTTTGAAGGTGTCAATAATCACAATTTAGGGTTATAAATACATGTAACCATGATTGGCACTTTTGGCCATATAGTATTGTAGTGCAACATCATCTGAGACAATATTTCAAACATGTGACTTAAAGCATTTCCCCCCACCTGCTGCTGATGTGCAGGTGTAAAAGATGAAAAAACAACAACCCTGGAGTGAAAGTTCACAAAACGGCTTGCTGATGCCTTGTGGAAGAAGAAGAGTTTGGATTTGATATCCCGCTTTATCACTACCCAAAGGAGTCTCAAATCGGCTAACATTCTCCTTTCCCTTCCTCCCCCACAACAAACACTCTGTGAGGTGAGTGGGGCTGAGAGACTTCAAAGAAGTGTGACTGGCCCAAGGTCACCCAGCAGCTACATGTGGAGGAGCGGAGACGCGAACCCGGTTCCCCAGATTACAAGACTACCGCTCTTAACCACTACACCACACTGGCTCTGTGGAGGGATGGAAGAGGCCTGTTACTTTGTGGTGTTGTTTTTTAAATCAAAACTGGTGTCAGATGATTATACCACCCACTGCTGATCAAAGTGAGGGGGGAGGTACGCAGCCACCGAAGAGAGGAAAAGGGGAAATGGAAGTCCATGGGATGGTGTGGGCCACAGGAAGTGCTTATTTTAGGATGTCACATGTACTGTTTACTAATAATTGGGACATTCATGCCATCACACACTGATTGGCATGAGGACTACTGAGGTCAGGCAAAGGACGTCAGACGAGCCCTGCCTGATCTCACTGTGGCCTGCTAGATGCCTGGGGGGAGCCACAAACAAGACATGAGCACAAACGGTACTCTGCCCTCAGTCTGGATTCAGTCACTGGCTAGAAGCTCCAGAGGCTTTACTCCCTCCTAATATTAAAGCTGGGGAAGATGGCAATGAAGCTGAATGTTAGAAGCACAAAGCATAAAGGAAAGGAGGTACTTCTTTACACAGCACGTAGTTAAACTACAGAATACGCTCCAGTAAGATGTAGTGATGTCCACCAAGTTAAATGACTTTAAAAGGATTGACAAACTCATGGAAAATAAAGCTAAGTCCTACCTCTGCCTTCAGAGGTAGCATTCTGTGTACAGTGGTACCTCGGGTTAAGTACTTAATTAGTTCTGGAGGTTCGTACTTAACCTGAAACTGTTCTTAGCCTGAAGCACCACTTTAGCTAATGGGGCCTCCTGCTGCTGCAGTGCCGCCGGAGCACAATTTCTGTTCTCATCCTGAAGCAAAGTTCTTAACCTGAGGCACTATTTCTGGGTTAGCGGAGTCTGTAACCTGAAGCGTATGTAACCTGAAGCGTATGTAACCTGAGGTACCACTGTATCAGTTTCCAGGAAGTGCAAATGGGGCCAATGCCATTGCACCCATTGTCCTGCTTATGGAAAAGAATACTGGGCTAGATGCAGCTTACGTTCTCTTAGGGCTGCAAGGGACAGGGTTCTACAGGCCCTCTTCCATCCAAAGAAAAGGCTGCTTGGCTGTCATAAGAACGTAAGAGGCTGCTGGATCAGGCCAGTGGCCCATCTTGTTCCCACCGTGGCCAACCAGATGCCTGTGGGAAATCCCCAAGCAGGTTCTGAGCACGGGGGCCCCTCTCCCCTCCTGCGGTTTCCAGCAACTTGTATTCAGAAGCTTTGCTGCCTCTTGACTGTGGAGGCATGGTCATTGTGGCTACTAACTACTCATGGCCTTCCCCAAGGATCGCCTTGTCAGTTGCCCCGAAACTGTAGGTAGGTGAAAGAAAAAACATACTGGCTGCAGTCATTGGTTAGTGGCTTGAGAACAGGTGGGAGGTTGGCCATCCCTCAGAGCAAGAGCAGACATAACAGCTACCATCCGCTCTCAGAGTCCCTGCCATGCGGGGAGGGTGGCTATGCAAGAGTTAGGAAAAATCCAATTATATTTTTTAAAACAATTATTTACAAAATATTTGTACAAGTTGCTGAGAGCCTTAAGTGGCATGGGACATAAATTGAATAAATACATAACCGTTTGAAACTGTTGGGAAACTTTCTCAGTTTTTTGTTTTGTTTTCAATTTGTGATTAAGTGGTTTGCCATGTTTGGCGATGTATTCCTAACATGATCCAAATGCATTAGGCAGCTATGAATGATCAGGTCTGGCAAAGCGCTGGAAGAATGCTTCCAAGTCTCTGTTAATTAGCTTCAGTTTTTACTGGTTTTAGTTTCTTCATCCAAACGCATAGTTTTCTAGATGGGACTCAACCACCTGGTCACCATCTGGTAATTCTGATATACTTTTTTTCTTTTAAGTATATCATCACCATCATTCTATTTGACATTTTATCTTCTTCCCCAAAGGCAGCTGTTTCAGCTATTGGTGTATCATATCCACTGTGCCCAAGAGAACTGGCAACCAATCTGATACATGAAAGAGAACATTTGGCTGTGAACATGTTGGAGACTTGGGTTCAAATTCTCACTCAGCTATGGAGATCTATTCTACAGATCTGGTGGGACACAGTGGTACCTTGGTTCTCAAACTTAATCAATTTCGGAAGCCCATTCCAAAACCAAGGCGTTCCAAAACCAAGGCATGCTTTCCCATAAAAAGTAATGCAAAATGGATTAATCCATTCCAGACTTAAAAACAACCTCCAAAACAGCAATTTAACATGAATTTTCCTATCTAACGAGACCATTGATCCATAAAATGAAAGCAATAAACAATGTACTGCAGCCACACAATCAATCAGTAGCTGAACTGGGTTCCACATGGTCACACACCAAAAAAAAGAGCCACATAAACACAAAATAAATAGCAAAAACAGACAGACATCAGCATAACTCTCCAAACGAAAGTGTGGCAATCAAATTGTCAGCGTAACACTCCAAACAAAAGTGGGGCACTCCAAACAGAAGTGTGGCACTCAAATTGGAAGTATAACATTCAAAACGGCGCATGTTCAACTTCCGAAAAAAGTTCGCAAACCAGAACACTTACTTCAAGGTTTGCAGTGTTTGGGTACCAAGTTGTTTGAGAACCAAGGCATTTGAGAACCAAGGTACCACTGTATTTGGTCTATTCTCTTGTGGTGACAACAGTATTCAGCTTTCAGGCTGCTAGGCTAATTAGGCTTGGCACACCCACAAATGTGACGGGTGTGTGTGTGTTGCAGGCATTTCAGTTCCTCGCACTGGGCAAGGATCTTGCAGGTAAGCCCTCCAGGCTCCAAGCAGTGTGTGGGAGGGACTTGTGTAAGGGGTGCCAGGGAAGAGCTGAGGCTTGTTAACATTGCTTCTGGGCAACTTGTCTAGGTGTGAAGCGTGACTGGGGGATGGGATAGCTGACTGCACCCATTGGAATAATCACAGTTTTAAGCAGGCTTTGCAACACCTATCGCTACTGGACTGAGATGCTGACATAATCACACAACTGATTCAAAATGGTACCAGTCTGTCTCTTTGTATAAAACAGGCTGCATACACTCCACCCAAAGAACCCTGGGAACTGTAGTTTGTTAAAGGTGCTGGGAACAGTAGCTTTGTGAAGGGTTAACTACAGTTCACAGGATTTAGGAGACGCTGCCTTAAAGTATGTTATCATCACAGTGTGGTAAAGTATTTGAACATAATTAGGAACATGATGCCTAATAAAGCATGTCTTAAAACTGATGGCAAAAGTAAGAAGATTAATTAGCAGCTTTGGATTATCCCTCTCAGTATCAAGCTATATAGCATTAGGAATTAGAGTTATACTTGAGACCAGAAGGGCTCTAAACCTGCCCTGTGGGCCTCTAGATATTGCTGCACCTCTATTCTCACCATCCCTGACCACTGGCCTTGCTGGGTGGCGCTGAATGGGTCGGTCCAGAATCTAGTCTAGAAATAGCCAGAGCATGTTTAACAAAACTCAAAGTTTATTCAGATAGTGTTGCAGCTAATGAACTAGCCTAAGCTGTTAAAAGGCACCTCTAGCCACCAACGACACTTGTGCCCCAAATATAACGCCACCCCCAGACTATGTATAAGGTCAATGCTCTATTTTAGTTTTGTATAAATATGGCTTTTAGATAAACAGTACAGAAAGCTTCCTGGAAATCTTGCAACAGATTTTCTGCTGATGCCATAGAAGTAGAAACTAGATTACAAGTCTGGTGTTTTCCACACCCACTAACTCTGAAGCTTAAAGCAGCAGCATGGTGTGTCATTTGACTCCATAAGAAACAGGATGAATGAAAGTGACCCATAATTCTACGGTCTTAGCTACATTGGTGGCACATGCTATAACTTTGGTAGAGTGTATTTGACATCACATGTGCACCCAGCAGCAAAATCAAAAGCAAAGCCGTATCTCAAACAAGTTCTCCCCAACCTGCATTTAATGCCACAAATTCCCACCAATCATAGATGAGTATGCCCATGGCATCTTCAAATTAGTCATATGCAGAATGTGGATCTCTACACATGGCAATTAATTTTCCCTATGATTCCTTTACTCCACACCCAGGCCAGATTAAAGGACCCCACAGTGCAATTCTCACACACTCACTCCAAGAATTGCTGGAATTTGCGTGTGATGAACCATTTGAACTGCAGGTGGTCATCTTCTTTATGAAGAATGGGAGCACAGAATTAGTTTGTGGGCAGCAGTTGTGATTCCACCTGAAAGACTGCTTTGTTGCAAAGAGAAGCAAGCAAGCAAACAAACAAACTCTACTGCTTCTGCCTTGCAGCTTCTATTGCCAGGTCATATATTAGGTAACTGAATTAGGTACCATGGGGTTTTATCCAAGAGATAGAATTGTGATTATACTACTTAAGGTTTATCTAACTTAAGACTAAGAACTTTGATCCTATGGGTCATGACCCCACACAAGACACTGAGTAGCATATGAGAAATAAATATAGAATGTTGCCTACAGTATTCTGATGGAGAAATCAGAAATACTGGTTAAGAGGTGGCAGCTTCCAGGGTCACGCTGAGAACCCCTTCCTAAGAAGACGGATGATTTGCAAAGCCGCTCCACAGTCTGAAAACAAAACAAACCAGGAGGAACTACGGCAACTAATGCATTTATTCTGCCTGATCGAGAGAGCAACCTATGATTTACTGGCCTGAGTTTGGCATTGTACTTTATGGTTGTGATAGACTTGTTGCGCCGACTGTCAGAATCCTCCTTTGATTTCTTGCCCGTCTCTTCACACTTGAGATTTAAGCCTTTCCTGCGACCGAGCCCATTTCCTCTCGCAAGTTAGGTAACCGGCCCAGTTCTTTAGGGCCTGATTGGCTGCAGCGGGCCCTGTAAACCAGCCCTGGCAGAGCGGCCCGGCCCTGTTTGCCATTGGCCAGCGGGGAGTGGGCGGGGCGGGCTGAAGAGTTCTGGGCTGCGTCCGTCTCTGATTGGCTGTTGCTCTGGCAGCCTCCCCCTGCCAGGAGTTGTTGAGCAACATAGCTCCGGGCTCCTCTTGTGACTTCTGCTGAAAGCCCGTTCTCCGCGCTCAGACACGCGGCCGGCCCTTCTCTTGGGAAGAAGAAACGGGATCGTCCTTCCCCAGCCCAAGGCGGGAAATGTCCAGCTGCAGCAGACTCGGAGCCCCTCCTGCCATGGATTTTCCTGAAGTGCTGAAGTCTCTTCTGGAGTACTCTGTGCCCTGGACGGGATCTCTGAAAGGTAGGGTGGGCTCCTTTTGCCCCCAAGCCAGATTGGGAGAGGGAGGGGTGGCGGCATAATATATATATTAGCTTTGGCTCTTCTTTAATTCGACCTAAGCCACGAGGATCGGGAAAGTCGAGAGGAGCAACACGTGCTGAGAGCCACACTTTTCTGGTGCTGCTACATTAGGTATGGGTCGGGGAGGGGGCGGCCGGTGACTTCGGAAGAAGCTGTCAGATACGTGGTGGGTGTCTTGTGTGGATGGTCCGGTTTGATCTCTCAGCTCAAGCAACTGCTGCTGCTGCTGGAGCCGTTCTACTTGGGCATAAAAAACTCCCAGGATTTCCATACCTTTTAATTCCGCAAGCTCAGCTCCGGCGGATCATGACCACGACAACTGTCTGATTTTTAGAATACATCTGAAGGCAGCCCTGTTCAGGGAAGTTTTTAATGTTTGATGTTTTATCATGTTTTTAATATTCCATTGGGAGCCGCCCAAAGTGGCTGGGGAAACCCCGCCAGATGGGCGGGGTATAAATAATAAATTGCTACTACTACAACAGCAACGTCAAAGGGCTTCCAATGAGAGCAAGTCGACGATCCCACAGGTTTAAATCAGTGTCACGTCGTTTTATGGCGCTGTATCTGAGGCATAAGTTGCTGCTTCTCCCTCCACCTCCCATATGAAATAGAGCTTTCTCTTTCCCGTTATGTAGGCATATGTTTGGGGGTTGTTTTTAAGTCGCTCGCTGTATTTCTGGCTATTGGCCAGGAACTCGTCTAAATGCTGTGGTGCCTATTTTAGATATGGTCCTGGTTACTATAACACAAGCTGGTGGTCGTTTCAGGGTCCCAAATATGTGCAATAAGGGAGATTTTTGTGGGGCAATGTAGTGAGTTGATGCAGTGGGGAAAGCCTGCTGAAAGAAATTGCCTGCTATGTGAACTGACTGTGGCAACAGGAGAGTGATGATGGCAAAAGTTCAGTTGGAATGTTGTGCCATGATGAAAATGGGACTAAAGGAGAATACGTGTTGTTTTTTAGGTCCCTCTAGCATCTTCCTTTTGTCATTGTCTTGTTCGTCCTCTACTTCTTCCTTTCAGAAACCTTTGCAACAAGCCACTGGTATAAAAATGGAGCCAGATGTCTGTTTTGTGACATCCGCCCCCCAGAACTATTTGATATTACGGTAAAAGATCATTGGAAACAGGAGGTCCAGTGTAGCTCTGGCAAAATAATTAGAACTGCACCCAAGAGAAAAAATTATGCAGACCAGACAGTTAATCCAGAATCAAATAGTACGTAATTGTTCTGATAGGTGGTTGTTTTGACAGTTTATATACTACCTAATTATAACAAGTGGTTTACATCAAGTTCAACAAATAACAAATAACAAATAACAATACAGATTAAATCAGTTAAAAACTATTAAATCAGAAATTATTTAAAATATCTACTGAAATAAAATATCAGGTTCAACAGGGGGATGCTTGATATTAGTTAGGAGGGAGTTCCACAAAATTGGGTCCACAATTCTGAATGCACAGCTCCTGATGGATATGAATTGTGCTTCCAAGACATTCAGTACCGAAGGACTGAAACTACCTAGCAGATTTTAGATAAACAACATGTGAAGAACAGAGGCGGGCAACGTGCAGTCTTCCAGATGTTGTGATACTGCTCAACTCCCATCAGCCCCAACGGGGATGGCTGATGGGCAGGGATGCTGGCAGCTGCAGCCCTGTAACATTTGGAGGTTACAGGTTGTCTGTCTCTGGTTTTGTTTGAACATACAAAGGAAACAGATCTTTGAGGGCGATGATTTACTTTTCACTGGATGTGGTTTATCTTGGCTACTCAGAAGCTGAATTCTTAGATTATGCTATCTTTGAAACGTTGTCAAGGGAACCTCCCTCTCCCTTAAGCAAACAACTTTCCATTTTTACTTGCGTTGTTCTTTGTAACTTAAATAAAGCAAATGCACATGAACACACACAGAGAGGTTGCTACTCATTCCTCTAAAACAGGAATGGGTAACTTTCCTCCCGCCCAATGGCCTCCTTCACCTTGGATCACCTTTCTGGGGTTCACAAGCTAGCAGTGGGTGTGGCCATCCACACACAGTCACACACATTCCGGGAACATACAAGTTCACAGCATCCTCCTTCGGTTGATCCATGTGGTTCAGCTGTCACCCACTCTCCACACATCACATGATTAAGCTGATGAACAGGGAGGGACCACCCCAATGAGGGTGCTTAGCTCTACCTGCCTCAGTGCTGCCTGTTTTATTTTATTTTATTTTATCTGCTGCTACCCAAATCAGTGTGATCTTGCAGGGGCAGAATTTTTGTAGAGGAGGGCTAGATCAGATCAGACCCCCAAGAAGTGGGGCTCCCAAACATTATATATATATATATATATATATTTGCTTTCGTAGATTTTCACGGGTACAGGAATGCAGGTTTTGGTGTCCTCGGGTGTCTTCCCGTGCCTAGACACCCCAACTTTTACACGGGAAGACACCCGAGGACACCAAAACCTGCATATATATATATATATATATATACACACACACACACACACACATATATATACACACACACACACACACACACACACATATATATATATATATATATATATATATATGCAGGTTTTGGTGTCCTCGGGTGTCTTCCCGTGTAAAAGTTGGGGTGTCTAGGCGACGTTTCGACGAGGTCTCACTCGTCATCTTCAGGCTGGTGCTTTCGGCTTCTTGTTACTGGAACAAGAAGCCGAAAGCACCAGCCTGAAGATGACGAGTGAGACCTCGTCGAAACGTCGCCTAGACACCCCAACTTTTACACGGGAAGACACCCGAGGACACCAAAACCTGCATTCCTGTACCCGTGAAAATCTACGAAAGCATATATATATATATATATATATATATATATATAAATAATAATTTATAGACCACCCTTCATCATAAGATCTCAGGGCGGATCCCAGACTTACATTGTATTCTATTTATGTTTTGCTGTACCTGCCTATTTGGTTGTTCACTGTCTTTTTAAAATAATGTTTTTCATTTATTTTTTATGGTACAGAAGATACATTTTGAGAAAACGACTGTTACAACAGTAAACAACAAATAACTTGTCATGATAAAATTACAGACTTTTGCCATGCTGTGTAATAAAGCTTCATTTGATTACTCTAAAAGATCACACCACATTTTCCCATGAGTGTTGGCTGGATTTTTGCCAGTCTGAACTATTTATGTATTCAATAAACATTTGCCATAAGTTATAAAGGAAACAGGGGTTGTGTTTGCTCTTTGCTGCTCTGACCTGACATGTTAGTTCATCTGCCAATGCTATTGACCGTACTACCAAGAATCAATGTTCAGTCCAGTGCCAGTTTTCCAACATCTGGCTATTTCCATACAGGCACCAGTCAATAGAAAGCAAAGAGGTCATCGTTTGTTGTACACTGCATTGATATTTTAGATGATGGAGCCAGCTATACATATTTTAGTATACAGTATAAATGAGAACTGATTTTCCAATGGCCTGAATGGCTCCATATTTTCCCCTCAGACCCAATCATCCTCTTATTTGTCTTCCTTTTAAATCAGCATTGACCGTTCCCATATCCAATATAAAATACAATTTTCTCAGACATTTAATTGTGGGCCAGTTATGAGTCTCACTGAATTCTCTGCCTTTTTTCTTTTACTGCCCATGGCTAGTACCAAAAAGGGACTGAGTCTGAAGTTGTTAGACTTTAAGCAAACCAAGAAGGTGCAGCTGGTAGTCTAGGGTGCAGCATTTAGTCTGCTTGGCAGTCAGAACAACTAATTCCAAAAGAACTATAAGTCAAAAAGTGTAGTCCAGCAAAGCTGCAAAATCAGTTCCTATGCATTATGTTCCTAAATAATAGCTCATATAGATCCTAAATAATGTATGTGAAACTCCACTATGTGCCAAACCGTGGGCTAGTAGTATGACACAATATGGATACTAATTCAGAACATCAACCCTATGGATGTTTCTGCTATGCCAGAAGGCGACTCTTTCATTTGGTGAACTGAAGCCTGATTTAAATAAGTTGCCAGGCAAGTAAGAACGACGCTGTGAAGTGTCTCATGCACCTGGCGTCTTTTTTAAACTAGGTTGGCCTGCCTTGAGGTGCAGTGATAGCATGCCAGTGAGTGGACACCTCACTGGAGCACACTAGTATTGCATGCATAGAGGCTGGGGGGGGGTGTTAAAATGAGAGGTTGGATATGTGGAATGCCAGCTAGCTGCACAGGTAAATTCCTCTTGCTCTGGGCATAAAGGTACTATTTTTGGTTTGTGTGCATTGTGAGCCTTCTCAGTAGTTGCACGTCCCTTATGCAACGCCTTCCCATCAGATGTCAAGGGAATAAACATCTATCTGAATTTTAGAAGACACCTGAAGGCATCCGGTACAGAGAGGTTTTTAATGTTTCAGTTTTTTGGTGTTTTAATATTTTGTTGGAAATCACTCAGAGTGGCTGGGGCAACCCAGTCAGATGGGCAGGAAATAAATACAAGAACAACAATTATTACTGACTTCTATTGGATAAATATTATATATATATATTTACTGTTAAAAGGTTCAAGTAAAGTTTTGGAGATAGATTAAGGTCTAGGCAAATTGCCTAGGGGGCAATGCTGGAGAGAAGCTTTAGTCTCATAAGTACTGTAAAGTTTGGCTAAATTCAGTTTTATTTACATTTGGGGCAGCTTCTATATGCATTTGCATGTTCTCTGTTAATAATAATATGATTTGCCCAGGCTTGCCCAAAATAAGGTCTATGATTACAGCTCCTTCAGTGTGAACTCACTTGGAATAATTGTGCAGGGTTAATACACAGATTGGAAGCTGAACTGAGCACTGAAAACTTGCTGGAGAAGCACACTTTGCTCTTGATTATAATCACACTGAGTTTAGGAAATTAAGAAAGCCAATTTTATTAAAGGAAAAACATACCTGTTAGGAAATATCCTTTCTTCTGTCTAACTAAGATGGAGATACAAAGAACCATGCCTGCTCTTTGTTCTCAGCAGGAGAGACATACAAAGATGTCTCTTCTCCCAAGGTGAAAAAGAAAATGAGGAAAGCAAGCCTGAGAGTATCAGTCTAACACCTGATGGAAGGTCAGCACAGTTAAAAGAACAGCTCTATGAATTTTCGAGGTTCCTCTCTCTATATTTTCTCCTATGCAGACCCACCAGTCTTCCATACAAGCTGAGTTTCATCCTAAAACTTCCCACACGACTGAACACTTTTTGTCTGTCAGCCCATTCCCATTCTCTTTGTGACAACAGCTTTGATCTCCACAGCCCCCTCAATAATGGGGCTGGGAGAATGTTGCTTGTCCTTTTCCTGGATTCAGAGGAACATCCTGTGCAAGTGGTACTTGTTTTTCTTCCCAAGCTGTTGCAGTTAGCCTGCCATTCAAGGGTCACTAGAAAACACGAAGACCAACAAAATACACATTAGAAGCAGGAAAGTGGCTAGGAAGGAATAAGGGAGAGAAAGGTGTGCTAAGGGAGGAAAATGAGAATGAATTCAGCAGAGAAGCTGAATGAATTATTTGCATCTGTTTTCATGGTGGAAGATGTAGGGCAGATCTGATCACCTGAACCAACTATAGCAGGATGAGAGTCTGAGGAACTGAAGCAAATAGTACTAACAAGAAATTAAGTTCTAGGCCATATGGACAATTTAAAATTCACAAATTGCCGGGTGCAGATGGTATCCACCTGAGAGTTCTTTAAAAACTCAAATGCTGATCTTCTAACAAAAACATATACTTTGCTCCTAACATCAGCCTCCAAACCTGAGGACTGAAAAGTGGTCAATGTGACACAATTTTTAAAAATGAGAACCAAGGGGTTTCTGGTAATTACAAGATAGCTAGCTTAACATCTGTTTGGAGAAAGCTTTATTAAAGCTAAAATTACCAAGCATATGGAAGAGCACTTCTTGCTGAAGCAGAGGCGCATGGCTTCTGCAAGGGTAAGAAGTCCTGTCTCATTAAGGAATATGACGAAACATATAGAGATGATCTAATCAGCATTATATATTTAGACCAGTGGTTCTCAAAGGTTGTGGTGCGCCACACTGGTGTGGCAGGAGAGGATGGCAATATGGCAGGAAGATTCAAGGATAATCAGTATTGTATTTAGGGAATGATTTGTGTTCTTATGTAGCCGCATTGTTTTATACTTTCTGGATATCCCATTATCATATTATAAACTAGTTGTGTTCTATGTTACAAATCAAGCACTGCCATGAGGTGTCTCTCCCCATGTATTTCTTACACACACAAAAATTGCTGGTGCGAACAACTTTTTATTCTGAAAGTGTAGCCCAGAGAAAAAAGTTTCAGAACCACTGTGCTATGGAATTCATTCCCACGAGATGTGATGACTTGGGTGACTTTAAAGGAGGATAATGGCTAGTAGCCTGGATGTCTATGTTCTTCTACCTTTGCTGAGGTGGCCGATCTAGCACCACCTTTCTCACTTCTGAAGACAAGGGAGCTCAGAAGAGCAACTGAGGAAGGCCTTAATATCTGGGCAGGTTCATGCAGTCCTTCTGGTATCCCAGTGCTAAGCTGTTTAAGGGCTATAAACATAAAAGCCATGTGCTTGGCAATTGATTGTTAACTAGTTCAGTTGTTTTGAGACTGCTGAGATGTGATCCATTCAACCAGCCAATTACGAATCTTGATGTAGTATTTTGTACTAACTTAAGTTTCTAAGTATTCGGCAAAGGCAGAACCACATATAGTGCATTACAGTAGTCAAACCTGGATGTTTCCATAACGTAACTATGGCTAGAAGTCATTTGGGTCTCTAAATATAAGACCAAATCTTTTGGCACTGCAGATTGTCGTCTGAGTACAACCCTGCCAAGAAAAGGCTCAAGAACACCATATAAGCTAGATGAACTGCCTACCAACAGAAACTGCACCTGAGTTTCAGTTTATTGGCCTTTATCCAGTCCGTGGCTATCTCCAAATACCAGCTTACCGCTTTTGCAGCCTCACCTGATCTCTGATGAAAACGATAAACTGATCTGGGTGTCGTCTGCAGAGTGATGACGCACCTTGTCGCAAATCTCCAGATGACATGTGCCCTGGTTATGATGTTGTCCTTGTGCACTAGAATATGCTAGGTGCTGATGTTGTGTAGAAATCTTATTACCACTAATCCTATTAGTCTGAACTCCAGATTTCATGTTGAGGGATAATTCCTCTCCCAACCATTTTGTAAACAGTTGAAAACAGCAAGCCTTCAGTGGGATTTCAATGTCACCGGTCCCAGCAATGATGATGTCCAGCTGGACCTTCCAGATAGAATGCAGAAGTGGCTGATGGTGGAACAGTTCACTGGAGGAAATTGAGGCAGGAGAAAATCATGGTCTAACTTTAGGGACCATGGTTTCTTTAGTAGCAATGTACCTTAGGACATGGATTCTCAAGCTTTCTACTCCCAGGGCTTACCTGAGATGGCTGAAAATCACTGAGGCCCACAAATTACAACATGGTGATGCAGAAGCCAAGCAAAATCCAAAATAGTGGCAGGTGGAGGTAAAGTTTGGCATAATCAGCTGGCAATTACTATTACTTTCTACTGATATCTAATCCATTTTTTGAAATTGCTAAATTCTTTGCCTTAGCTTTTTCCTTGTGGCAAGGAGTTCCATAATTCAACTTTCCTCAAGCTAAGTAAGAACAGTTGCCATGGGTGTATTGTGACTCAGCCACTCCATATTAAGAAGAATTTGCTGATCCAGTGGCTTTAAGTGAAAAGGGTTTGCCCACACTCAACTTGTACCTTATCCCACCAGATTTCAAAATGTTCAGTGTCCTTTGCCCCTTCTCACTGATCCTTTTGCATTCACCTCTTCCTCCTCTAACAGCTCCCCTCTCTTACCACCTTCCATTCTAATCCCAGGCCAGTGAGGAGGCACTGGACAGGCTGTGGCACCAACGGCAACCTGAAAGTGGCCCTTGACTCATTGCTGGGTCCCAGACTAGTTTGAGAAACACACCGCCCGAGGAAATTCACCTGTCTCAAGCTGCCTCAAACTACCCTAGAAGCTTTACTAGCCATAAATATAATAAAACAGCTTTCTATGCTTGATTGTAATTAGGTAGACTGAGAGCAAGGCAATATTGTGACTCCTGTTGCAGACCAATACTCTGTAAGCCATACTGTACATGAACCAAACAGTACCCATTTGTAAAAGTAGCAAAATAATGTATTTTTCCGTTTATAATACGCCCCCATGTATAAGACGCCCCCTATTTTGGGAGACTCTGATTTAAGAAAATGGGGGGGGGGGAGATGTATCCATGTACAAGACGCCCCCCAATTTTTGACATTTTTAGGGGGGGGGACCTAGTCTTATACACAGGAAAATATGGTATGTCCTTTTTTAATTAATTCATGATTATTTACATTTATGGTGGCGTCGGGGCGGTTACATGCAATCCTGCTTTCAGTATTGCCCTGCAAAAGCTTCTGGTTGGACATAATGCAATATAGTGGACAAAAATGCGTAAACATTACAGATATTAGAAAACAAACTCACTTAAAAATGCTGGTCAATTTTCATGAGGACTTTTTTGTATGTGAATGTAGTGAACCAAAGTTAATACTGAAAAAATGAGAAACAGGTTACATGCATGTAAAAAAAGTAGAAATTTAAAACATATATATTACAAGCAGGATTTTCAGTTAATCTCCAGTTTGCTTCTGCCCACTGGAAGAAGAGAGGCCTGCAACTATGAAAATAAAGGTCTTCTCTTGACTTTATATACCTCTGCTTGCTTGCTTCTATCGCAAGCAGCAGGTGGTTTTAGACTGTACTCTTTTCTGTTGTTTCTGAAAAGTCTCCAGGAAGTGAGTAGGGACACTTATGGCTGCAATTCTATACTCACTTTGGAGTAAATTCCACTGACCTCAGTCAGACTTACTTCTGAGTAGGCATAGGCTTTCACTGCAAATTATTTTAAAAAACATTTTTTCTGCCAAACAACACTTAAACTGATTTACAGAAAGCAAATACTACAAACTAACAATGCATATACTGTAATACATACACATAAAGCAAATACATAATATGAAACACTAGGTACACAATAATAGCCACATAATAGTTCTGAACCCAAAAGCTTGATGAAGAGAGGTTTGCTTGAAAACCTCAGGTGATTTGGCCTGACACATATTTTTGGCAGGAAAGTGCCATAACACTTAATGCCACTAGTGGGGCTTAAATTCAAGATCTTAATTCCCAAAGGGATGGACACAAAGGAAGGCATTCCCAGTTCTAGAAATTTAGGTCCGCAGACTTTTAGGCATGGTCTGAGATGAATTTTACAAGCACATTTGATGCTAGTGTGTCTTCCAAGATTTTAGTACAGTTCACAACTTCTAGATTATATTAATTTGTTTATTCCAACAATGGGTGAATTAAATCTTTCACGATTCATTCTTATGTGAACTGAATTGTAATTATAAGAATTGTTTGTTGTTTCTGACTGTCAATATGTACCTATTATTGCTTACTTTGGCTCTAGTGCACTCCTACCCAGTGGAGGCTGGGGTCCACTGGGATCTGCAGGGCGGAAGGCAAGGAAGCCAACAGTATATTGAGCCCAGAACCTTTGGCAGGCAGAAGCAGAGCCAGTAATAGGTGAAGGCAACTAATACTGGTTTCTGTCTGCAACCTCCTCCCTGCTAAATTCTACCTAGGCAACACTGGGACTAAGGAGCAGAAGTCTGACAATCACTGCCACCCCCTGGTCTGGTTGTAAATGGACTAGCCTCCAATGTTCCCACCACTGGTGTTTAAAGCCAGGTGCATATAAAAGGTAAAGGTAAAGGACCCCTGACAGTTAAGTCCAGTCGCGAACGACTCTGGGGTTCTGCTGGAACGGTACCTATTTATCTACTTGCACTTTTATGTGCTTTCGAACTGCTAGGTTGGCAGGAGCTGGGACTGAGCAACGGGAGCTCAGCCTATCACGGGGATTTGAACCTCCCACCTTCCGTTCGGCAAGCCCTAGGCTCAGTGGTTTAGACCAGTGACACCCGTGCATATGCCATTAGCTAAATCCAGTCTGTTGAGAAATACTCCTGTTTGATACGCTTTCCTTCCTTGAACAGGAGTTCAGAGAATTCCAGGAACAAGGAAAATTAGGTAATGTGCATCGGGTGCAGACACTCTGGCCCCATCTCTGATGTGTGCAGCGAATAGCACTTGAAACACAGTGAGGAGAGAAACGACTCTGTTGCCTTTTTAAGCCAGGGGGGGGGGGGGCATACATACCCTGTTTTAAAAGGTTTTATTTAAATGGATTTCTGTATCGCTGTACTTTTACAAAATATTGCAAGCTCTTTTGCAGGTAAATAACTCAAAAAGTGGAGAATAAATTATTTAAATATGATGGAAACTTCCCATTGACAACCTTCCTTGGAGGTTTTTAGTTGGATGGCTATCTGCCATGGATGCTTTAGCTGAGATGCTTGCATTGCACGGGGTTGGACTAGATGACCCTCGGGGGTCCCTTCCAACTTTACGATTCTCTGACAATGGGTGGATGCTATTGTTAAACGCGGTTCAGAGGCGTATGGGTGGTGTGTATGGTAGGTGAAAGAACAAACTGTGCGTGTTCGTGTTTTCCTGCAGAGGGTGTGAGGGGCTCCCTTTTGGAAGCCTCATTGTTGTTGCTGCCGTTGCTCCTGTGAATGCGCTTGCTGGCCTCCAATTCGGCGAGCTTTGTGACCTCTAAAGACGCCAAGCTCCTCTTTTCGGGGCTGCCCCACTGGGCCCCTCCGTCGTCCCGGCACCCCTTTGGTCCCCTCACCTTTCACTCCCTCTCCTTCCCACGCAGGTGAAAAGGGCTCCGCCGCCTCCCTCTGCTGGTTACCCTGGCGCGCACCCTTCGCTTCAAGGCTCACTTAAGGTCAGAGCCGCGGGTGCGCGTAGCGCGCAAAGCAATAGGGCGTCTCGGCAGCAAACCCGCCAGCGCGGAGGGCGGGGCCCCCATGCTAATGAGAAACTCACCCCTCCGCTGCACGTGCCTGGCGGCCAGCCCCGCCTTCCCGGAGGCCCTAGCCAATCGCAGGGCGCAGAACGTGAGGGTGGCGACGCTGGGCTCATGAATAGTAAAAGCGCCTCGGGCCCCCCCCCGGAGAAGCCGCCGTCCGGAGCGGCGCACGCGCAGTTGCCTTCGGTGGTGTCGAGTGGTGGCGGGTCGGCCCCTCCCTCTCGCTTCGCGGGCGCCCCCTCAGCTGGCCTCGTTCGCCGCCGCCCGCTCCTCTCAGGGCCTTCACGGGGAGGGTGGGGGTGTCTCGGAAGCCGCCGCCGCTCGCCGAGCGCTTGGTTATAGTATGTCCAGCCGTGCCGCGCACCAGGAAGCGGCGGGGACCGCGGGAGCCGCGCAGCAGGAGCGGGGCCTGGCGGGCGCCTTCCCCTTGGTGCTGAAGAAGCTGATGGAAAACCCGCCGCGGGACACGCGCCTCGGTGAGGGCGGCGGCGGGAGCGCGGGGGGCTCCGGGCAGGGTGGCCGCTGTGGAGTGAGCAGGAGGGTTGGAGGGGAACGGCGCGCGCAGAGTCGCATCCATTTTGCGGCGCTCTGGCGCCCCGGTTTGTCCTTCGCCTGCCATGATCCGGGCGGCTTGTTTACGCGCCTGAGATGAGCAGCACCAGCCCCTCCTGCACGCTTACGAGGGAGCAAGCCTCGCCGTGCAAACGTGCCTCGGGTGGCACCGCAAGGGGTCGTGGCGGAGGAGGCAAAACAACGGCTCCTCCCGCAGCGTTGAGGGGCCGATTTGATCTCCCGTTTCCCCATAACCACAGTGGCAGCGTGGCTGCCAAAACTACACACGGAAAGGCCAGGCGCTCTCTTCGCTGCGCCACCCTTCCCGATCCAGAGAAACGATCTGGAGACCACAGATGGGGATTTCGTCAGGGCTTCAAGCGAATACTCTTTGCAAATATTCAAGGTTGAGTCGCGTGGGGGGAAGTGAGGGGGAGGCATTTGCCCTGGTTGTTTTGATGCTTCGTGGTATTCCGGAGATGGAGGTCCTCCTGATTAACGTAAGCATGCATACGTGTTCTGGAACCGCCCTTCCCAAGTGACACACCTGCATGCACATTTCTCCATCAACATTCCAAGATGGATGTGAATGTAAATCTCGTTTTGTACATGTGGCAAGGATGGCTGACCTGCATTTGTCTCTTGCAATTCACCTGGTTCCACAACACCTGTCTGAATCTGGATGGATGGTAGATTTTTACTCATGGTAGATAAGAAGAAAATCTACAATGGACAGTTTGCTAACCTCAGTAGTAAATGTTAGCCTTCCTCCAGTTTTGGACGTCACTGGAGCCCTGTTTTTATTTTCTCAAAGCTCCCTGGTTTCTAGTCTAGGTGATAAAATTCCTTCCCTGTGCAGAAGGTCTGGAGTGCTGTAGATTTGACACTCAAAATAATGGACACCCAAAAGTATGTGATCTTGTGTACTGGGTGAAGCATGCAGTGTGGCTTTGTTTAAAATCTTATGGGAAGGTGGTTCTTTTATTACTTGAAATACTTAATGCAAAGTAGATGCTCCAGCATTGTGCCTGCTGCAGCCCTTTCCTAATTCTTGCCGTTTGTTTTCTATTACTGTAATAAAACTTTTTACATCTACATATGTTTTCAGAAGTCAACTGATTTTCCTAAGTCTTTTTTCTTTTCTTTTTTAATAATTTCAGTTAAAGCAAAGGAGAAAAACATGAAAACAAGTATCATGCATACATACTGTTACAGACTAAATATGCAAACCCTCTTCTCCCCTTTCACCACCACTTCAGCCAGCCAAACAAGCTTTTTTTAATAGGTTTTCCAGAGAGGGGCATTATTTTGCAAATGGGTTGTTTCAGATCTAATGTTTGTGTGTGCACAGTTGCTATATAAGAGTCCACACACTCTGGGTTTTTTTAATTATTAATTATTGTTGCACTTCTTGATGTCCACACCAGTGGGAAAAGTTTGGCCGAAAATATCCTGGGTTAGTTTGAGAACCACTGTATTATGTATCTTAGAGCTGTCTTCCAGGTTTTCACAATTTCCTGTATGGCCACCACTAATAAAAAAATGATAAGATCCATGTACAGAGCCTGTCTCCGTGTCACTAAACATTGACAAATGTTTTCCCCCCTTTTATTGTTTTTGGACTGCAATTCTATATATTGAAAGTAGGTCCCATTTAACACATTGAGGCTTATTTCTGAGTAAACATGCAAACAATTGCACTGTCAAAGAAACATGTTAAAATGCTTTGCCATATGTTGATCACATATAAACTTCTAAAATGTAACATGGCAGTAGTAGCTGGGAAGTTAGAATGTTTATCTTCATGTGATTTACTAACACTATGTGGACATGTCTTGCCTTTTAGGACAGTTACACTTTTACAGCTTATCTGCCACATCCTCACTGGTGACTGGATGTACCGGTAAACATATAAAAGGGAAATGTATGTCTCCAAACATGCAGTGGATATGAGTCAGCCAGTTGTGGCTTCTTAGTGCATAGCATCAAAGACAGACAAAGTAAACACTCACTTTGGTGAAACCATAGTACACTACTTAGAATCCAGGGTTTTAATGGTCTTGTTGTGAGTTGAGGGGCTGGAGTTTGGCTGTGAACATAGATATTTATAGTTATGTGCTGATTGTGCACACCAACGTTCATTCTGATAGCTTAATCTCAAAGTCCAGTGTTGCATTTTGTGCATAATTGCTACCCCCATTTGAAAAGGGATTTTTCTAATCTTAAATGGTTCTGTACTGGCACCTATCATGTGCCTTCTGATAAGTGTATTGGGCCATGATATTGTTGAGTAATTGAGTGGTGTATATGTTTGAACCACGATTATAATTCTCCATAAGATTAAAACCATCATTTCATTTTACATTTAGATAAAGAGAAGAAGGAAAAACTTGAGGAAGATGAAGCGGCAGCTGCTAGTACAATGGCAGTCTCTGCCTCCCTCATGCCTCCCATCTGGGACAAAACAATTCCTTATGATGGGGAATCTTTCCACCTGGAGTACATGGATCTGGATGAGTTCCTGTTGGAGAATGGAATCCCTTCCAGTCCTACTCACTTGGATCTGAACCAGAACCCACTGCTGCCTGTGGCTGAGCTGGAAGGAAAAGAACCTGCCAGTGTTTCTGCTGCTACCACCCCACTCTCATCATCTTCCACAGTGGTTTTCCAGCCATCAGAAACTACCACAAGTGCAGGTATGTGTAATGATGCCAATCTGAATATTTCGTAATCAGAAAATCAATAGGATATATTTGCCTGTTGTCCTTTAATGCTTTTTCATTTAAAGTGGAGATGGTTGGTTAAAACAGCTGTAGCAAATCAGCTTAAACTTGTCTGTGTAACTTGCATTGCTTCTGCAGTATAGCTCATTATCACTGCTAGTGCATTGCTTTTACACTACATCAACTACAGCGGCTCTGCCTAAGTGACTTTTTGGTGCGCCGCCCCCCCCCCCCCCCATGAATGAAAGTAACGTTAGAACTAGACCTCCACTGCATTAATTGTGCTTCTGGAACCTTTGCACAGAGACATACCCTAACGCTGGGATAGTAGTGTAAGTCTGTTGTAAGCTTTAAGTGTACTTTCAGACAGAGCATGCTCTTTTACAAAGCCTGTGTGTGTTTGGCTGAGCTGGAAGGAAAAGTGGAGGCATTAAATAAAGGGGCTGCTTTTGACCCTTTGGTTTCCTTGTTGCTATGTTCCTCACACTGACTTCCTATTTCAATTTTTTTTTCTTTGCCAGAATCCTCACCAGATAACGAGAGACTGACTCCCAGCCCTGTTGATCCAGAGTGTGTTGAGGTTGATGTGAATTTCAACCCTGACCCTGCTGATTTAGTGCTGTCCAGTGTTCCAGGAGGTGAGCTCTTCAACCCTAGAAAGCATAAGTTTGCTGAAGAGGACCTGAAACCACAGCCCATGATTAAAAAAGCCAAGAAAGTTTTTGTCCCGGAAGACCAAAAGGTAACACCTCGTTTTTATCACAGTGTTAGAATGTGAGTTAGAGAGCAGTGTTCATGTGTAATTTTTTAGAATGAGTTATTGCATAGATGGGAGGTAATAATGAAAAGGTTATTGGAAGCTGGTTTGTTCACTACTTTGCTGTTCTGGTTCATAGTACTGGTATTTCCTACAGCTCCCGCCCCTTTTTTTTAGTAAATCAGCTGACCCCTTTTGACCCATTGTATTGTTTGTTTGGTACAGAGGTATGCGCAATGTGAAAATGCCTTCATCCTTCTCTAGCAACTACCGTATGTGTGTGTGTGTTAACATACACATATACATGCTATATGTGTATATATGTATATTTATATACGTATTTTTAAGTGTTACCAGCATTTGGTCAAGCATATTTCTATATTTCAACAGAAGTATAGTGTCCTGATCAAAGGAAGTAATAGAATTATTCTATTTTGCCATGGTCAGACCACATCTTGAGTACTGTGTCCAGTTCTGGGTGCTACAATTGGATACAGTATTGACAAGCTTGAACTTAAGCAAAGGAGGGCAACTAAGATGATTGGGGGTATGGAAACCAAGTCTTATGAGGAAGGGTTGAGGGAACTGGATATGTTTAGGCTGGATAAGAGGAAACGTGACAGGAGATATGACAGCTATCTTCAAATATCTTAAGGGCTGTCATATGGAAGATGGAGCAAGCTTGTTTTCTCCTGCACTGGAGGGTAGAACCCAAACCAATGGATTCAAGTTACAAGAAAGGAGATTCCAACTAAACAGTAGGAAGAACTTTCTGACAGTAAGAGCTGTTTGACAGTGGAACAGACTCCCTCAGAAGGTGGAGGACTCTTCTTCCTTTGAGGTTTTTAAGCAAAGCTTGGATGATCATACGTCATGGATACTTTAGTTGGGATTTCTGCAT
The DNA here is from genome assembly GCF_964106915.1 of Podarcis gaigeae. Classification (NCBI taxonomy): domain Eukaryota; kingdom Metazoa; phylum Chordata; class Lepidosauria; order Squamata; family Lacertidae; genus Podarcis; species Podarcis gaigeae. The sequence continues at coordinate 31,242,080 of NC_139686.1, forward strand.
TGCAGGAGGTTGGACTAGAAGATGACCCTTGGGGTCCTTTCCAACTCTACAGTTATATGACTCTATGATCAAATAAAGCAAAATTACAGTATGTCCCACTAAATCCTGTTATATAAGTAAACCCAGCTGTTGAAGTGGATGGTAACCACTGGAGCTGTTTTAAGATGTGTTCTGTCTGTTGATCAGGACTGTTCAATCTAGCAGATTGTTTCCTGTGCCAGATTTCTGAGTAGTCCCCACATATGAGACACAGCAATTTTCCTGGATGTTGCTAGGGCATGGATAACTCTTGCTAGGCTGGGTTGTATAGCTGTTCATAAGAAGAGGCATATGGTAGGTACTTTTTGATACCTGAAGTATTTCACTATTGAACTGATTTTTTTCACTCTAGGATGAAAAATACTGGACTAGGCGGAAGAAGAATAATGTGGCAGCCAAACGATCTCGTGATGCTCGTCGCCTGAAAGAGAACCAGATCACAGTCCGAGCTGCCTTTCTGGAGAAGGAGAATACAGCTCTGAGGACCGAGGTGGCAGAGTTGCGAAAGGAGATGGGAAAATGCAAGAACATTGTCTCTAAATATGAGAGCAGATATGGACCCTTGTAAGCAAACCCTTTTCCCTTACTTTGTTCCTTGGCTTGCTCTGTTTCAACAGAGACTAATGTTTGTAGCTCGGTTCTGTAACCGTGAACAGTATCCACTTCTTCTGACACAACTTGGTCAGGCGCTTTCTGATCCTTGTGTTGCAATATGCCAATTTTTAATATTTTAAAAAAACAAATTTAACACATTTTAAGAATTTGGTGTTTCTAATCAAATAACACTAATTTGATGACTTGAGGAATAAATCTGTCTATGTTGCTAGACTGGCAGGTGTTTTACTGCTGTCATGTCTGGAATGGAAGGCAAATGGTTCAAAAGTATTTTGCTATAAAACAAATCATATAATGTGGAAGGAATCATGCTGAAATAATTTTGTAATTGCTCCCTTTTCCTAGTTATACATATAAAATAATATGATGTGCAGGACTGATAGTTTTCTCTTACTTTGGGAACAAGTATGAATCTTCTTTTCAGTTCTGGGCCTTTTGATTCTTTTGGGCAGAAATGAGGCTTTGGCTTCAATCCTAAACGTGACTACTCAGAAGCAAGTCCTGCTGAATGCAATTGGACTTACAAATAAGTGGGGTTTAGATTGCAACCTTATCAGCTGTGTATCTGTCCAAACAACACTGCTGTGGGGGTATTACTTCTGAAAAAAATTATAAATTCCTTTGCATATTGTAAAATGGAAGCATTTCCTCTTAATTGATTTGGATTTTTTAAACTTTCATTTAAGCAATTTGTCTCCAAATCACTTGCATTAGTTTTTTTTAACTAATATGAGTGGCTGTTGAGAAAATAACCATATTCACTTAAATTACAGGTTCAATTCATTATAGTAAATTCCTGCACTTAATTCTTCAAAGGAGTATATTCTTATTTTTATTAAAAAGTAATGAGCCACAATATTTGTGACCTAGAGTTGTAGGGCAATATTAGTCCTGGGAGAGCTTGCTTTAGACCCATTAAAGTGATGCTTTGCTACAGGGTTGGTTCTGACCTGACCAATGTAAGAGGTGGGTGGGGCACATTACCTTGCTGCAAGCTATTTAATTTATTCATCCTTTTGGGTTGCCTTGCATATGGTTTCCCTGACAGCTGCATGTCATGTCTCAAGCATATTTTAGTGCTTATCTTGAAAAGAACACACAAGGCTTTCCCCATAGCTGCTAATAGCTGCTAATAACCTCCTCCAGCTAAAGCAGCATACATTGGTGTAATACTGGAGACCTTCTTCAAGGTCACTGGTTGCAAGGATACATAAGAATGTCAGTAATACAGAAGTAAATGGGTACCTTGAATTTTAGCAGAGCCAGTTCAGGTGCACACATCCCCTTGTAGCAAAATTTTTCAGCATGTAATACGCTTTCTTAATGATTAAGATGATCAAGGAGAGAAAAATGTCTGAATGCTGAACTAGCTTTCAGGCAGAATGGAGGTTTTTCTTAAAGGCAATGTTTGGGACATTGCTGCTGTTTTAGGATAATATAATCTAGATGTGCTGCAGCCAGTAACAGTCCTCCTTTGTGCCCACCCACCCACTTTTTAAAGGGAGGTCACGTTAGTAGTGTTAAAAAACACCAGGTATTGGGTATGGATCAACAGTTGGAAAAGCTCTACCATGGCTCATTGATAGAAACGGGAAGCAGTTTAATTTTGTGCAGTTAAAATACATTTCCTAGAATTGTTCTTCCCTCTCGTGATACCTTGACTCAGCGGAGTGGTTTTAGTGCTCGTGTAATGCTCCCCAAGTAGTCTGTTTCCTTTATAATGGGGAATTGGTAACATCCCTGAGAGTGAATGTAACAATATGCTGTTTTATAAATAGTCATATTCTTGCTTTGCTTTGTTTAAAGTGACTTATCCGATTCCGAGTGATGCAACTTTAAAGACTCTTAAAATCAGAAAGAAACTAAAAACTACACATGAAACCACCTGCCATCAGAATGAATAGTGAAAGATGTGAGGTGTTCCACAACTGATGATGACCCTGCTTGCCTGCAAGTACCTCCCTCTGAACTACCCAAGGGCTGAGCATGATGAAAACACCAAGGTCTCTAAGGGTACATTTCTGTTGTACTGCTATATTTCCTTGTACCCACAACATGCAGTACAGTTATTAACTCTTTTCAATGACACTTGGTGCTCGTGTCCTTGAGTTCAGTTTGAATAATTAGTGGTGATCCTTTATTGGGAGGAAGGGGCAAGTGTTAAGGGAATATAACTATAATTATTCAAGATTTCCTTCTGTGTTTCTTTTTCATATCTGTTCTGTGCTTTAGAATGGATATCAATATTGCAGCTAAATTCTGTTAATCTATTGTATCTTGTACTATTGGAACAGAAACAGCCTATGTGGAAAACAGATTAAAAAGAAATAGTTTTGGTACACTATACAACCAACATATCAATTAAAATAGAAGTAATGGAAAATAACACGTACCCCAAGATGCACTATATCTTAACAAATGCTAGCAAGTTAGATGCACCTTATTTTCTCTGCTGATTAAAGCTGACACTCACTTTCTGAAATTAGCACTTTTTCTTAAGCTTGCTGACTGACAATAGAATGATTGTGATGGCATGCTGATGCATTTTCACAATCTACTCCTTGTAATAATCCTAAGAGATTTCTATTTCCTTACTTTCATAAACATAGATGTGTAATGAAGAGGGAGCAGTATAATAAAAGGACAGGTTGCGAAAGTAGGGTGACTCAGTTATTCACTCAGTTACTCATTTTATCTGCTGTTGCCTATCTTCTAGAAGATGCAAGTTCAAAATCTAGTTTACTTTTTCTTACTGAACAAATTGCCCAAAGTCCCTTATCAAAATTGGGGTGGCCTTCTGATTGCCCCAACTGAATAATTACAGAATAATTGCTGATTTTCACTTCTACCTGGTCCTGTACATGTTAGAAATAAAATAAGCAACGTTTATGCTGTTTTCCCCTACTATTTTTCCCTTAAAGATTTCTGAATTTCACTTGAGTGCCTGAACATAGTATGATGAGCATTGGACTCAATAATCTGAAGCATCAGACATAGCACAGTTGGAATATCCCATCAGATGCATGCCTATGTGGTAGCAGAACCTGTCGCTGTCCTAGGGACAGCAAAATGGCTTGTGGAAATAGGGCATTTCAATTCTGTAGAAGTTACACCCTGAACATGATCTACATGAAACTTGTAATGTGTCAAGAATAGATATATTTCACAACTGGATAAAACCCACACCAGTTTGTCATAGGACTAATGACTGGGTTAGCAGGCTTCCATCAGTTGATTAGGAAAGCATAGCACAGAGGTTGCCAACTTTTTTAGGCTTGTGGGCACATTTGAAATTTTGGACAAGTGCACCATTCCTTCTGGCCACTTCCCTCAGCCAGATCAGCCTCCCCACAGAAAGAAGATCACTTTTCCAAGTGATCTTATCCAGAATAATTAATCTGGGCCTTGCAAAGGACATGGAGCTAAAACAGAAAGTGGAAAAAAGCATCATGCTTCCAGTGCTTCCGATTTCCTCATTCAGCTCTATGCATTCCAGCTCATTAAAAGGGCAGAAAGTAAGAGGGGCTTCATTTGGCCTGTCGGAACCATGGGAAGACCTCAGAGGCACTATTGTGCCTACAGTTCAATGCTGACAATATTTTTATAACGTTACACTGTTTCAAAATTCATAAACAGAAAACATGTGCATGGATGTTCCATTTATTCAATTCTTATTAATTTGTGACTCCATGCACATGTTTTCTGTTTATGAATTTTGAAACAGTATAACGTTATAAAAATATTGTCAGTACATTATTAGCCAACGTGTTGCTTGTTGTTGTTTAGAGTGCTCTGTTGGCAACACGGGATTTTTTTGGTGTACAGTTCAATGCTGGCAATCCCTGCTTAGCACAAGAGGCTTCAAGATTGCTGTTTCAGATTCAGAAGTTGGACTTGACAGGAAAGTCCCAACACAACTATGCTAGTAGATTACATTTTGCAAAACACTGATTTTCGGCTGTTTTCAAAGCGTAATCCCCACAAAATTAAGAAATTGCCTGTACTATTTTAATTATTTGCAATTAATGCACCAGTGTGCATATTACTTAGTAAAATTGACTGTGGGCTCTTTATAGAATCTCTCAAAAGTTGGAGAAGATTGGTATAACGATTAAATACACACAGAAGGAAAATATCAGAATTGTAGTACTAATCCAAATGATGTGCTGCATACCCTTATAACTTCAAGTTGGAGCCAGATTTCCAATACCTGTGTGTGTTACATTAGAAATGTAATATATCGCTCTTCATGATAGCTGTTAATAATTTTAGTTCTCCAGCCATTTTATAGCACAAAACAACTGAAATAGAATATGAATTCCCACATTTAATGTGCTTTGGTTAGTCACTTGGATGATTTGCATGTGTTGTACAACACGATGCAAAGGTTATGTGTGTAACTTTACGTGTACCTTTGTGTAGGAAGATGAAGTAGTTGTAATACTCTTCCCAGGAAAAACAAATGAGACACATTAAACATCATGTGACTTTACAACTTTGTTTCTTTAAAATGCATTATATCATTAGCATAACCAGGTCTTCCACCTTCCTCTTCATCTTGGTAACCAATATATAGTGATAACAGTAGAGAATAATGTTCTTAATTTGCACTAACGTTTAACATTAATTTGTCCAAAGAAATAGTGCAGGATGCCTGCTATAAGTATGCAAACTCTTCTACATACTGCTGTTTAATTATATAATGGAATGACCAGAGTGTGATCTGTAGGATTACAGACCTTGCTGGGAACAGTTTGAGGGGAACAGTACTCTCTTTATGGTTACCCAGTTACTATCAACATGCCACTGAAGATCCAAGGGTTAACAACTTTTAATTTTTTAATAAATATTGTGGACAAGAAAGAAAATCTTCAAAAGCAAATAATCTATATAATAGAGAATTTTGTTATGGTAATCTTAATGTACATGATCATCCCCTTGAGAGAGATTGAAATAAAATATCCCCCTAACTGAATTTCATCCATAGATGAAATTAATTGAATAATAATAATAATTTCTAAATAATAATTTAGAAGCTGATCTTCCTTTTCTTAAAGATTTCATTTCATTGTACAGGCTTAGCATAGGCATTTAACTCTGTTTATTGGTTTTTAATCATTCTTTAATAGTCATGTGAGATTTCTACTTTGCAACTAGAGCAATGATTTAGGTTTAAGGGATAATTTGTGGTTCTTTGTGATCAATCTCTGTGCAGGTTTCATGTGAAATTTTGGTGGAGTTTTCCCTTATTCATTACTTTTGTATCATTCATTCAAGAAGTAATGGAGGCATATATTTAGTGCTGTGGGTGCTGAAGCCTTTATAAGTTTTTATATTAAACCTATGATATTAATCTTGGTTGCTGTTTTGTATAAATTCCCAATGTCTTTGCAGGTGGGTTTTTTTAAAAAAGATATTCATTGGCACTTTCCCTTTCTGTGCTGTGTTGTGCTGTATTGTGCCGAATAACCAAGTATTCTAGATGTAGAGCTTGCTTCTAGTACTCCCTAGTGGGCAGTCCTTCTGTCAGGTATCAAGATAACAGGTGCAGTAAAAGAGAACCAGCAGCTAAAGCTTACAGAGATACTGTAAAATTGTTAAGAGCAAATATATTTTGAATAGTTAAGACATACTAGAATCTATGGTGTTGTTTTTTTACAGAATTCCTAAACACCTCTGGGCCATAAGCATCTAGTTCAATGTTTTTTCTACACCCCACCCGAAAAACAAAAAAAATCCCAGAATTTGGGGATGTTTTAACACATATACTCATGTTGAGGCTGATTCACCCACTAAAGGCAGCTATACAAAACTGAATTGTTTCAACTTCTAGAGTAACAGAAATCTTTCAAATCTGAACCTTTGCTAAGGAAAAAAAGGCGCATTATCTATCTTTTTGTATATGCACATCTGCTTTCCTGGAAAAATGTGTACACTGATTCACTAGTATTCATATACTCTTCAGCTAAATATCTACTTCATGTATTTCATGTGTGCACCCTTTTAGATCTGCCTTTTTAAATGCTCACCTAAATTTTGTGAGTGTGATAACCATGTGTTTGCAAACATACATCATGCAGAAGCACTTAATATATAATTTTATATTCTGTGTATACATAATAATAATTAGAATAATTTTATTATTTATACCCCACCTATCTAGCTGGGTTGCCCCCAATAGTCTCCCATCCAAATAATTGATCAGGTCCACACCTGCTTGGCTTCACCTGCAATGCTGGAGCCTCAGGCATCCATGGACACATCTCCAGGCAGCCTTGATTAACTGCACCTCATTATGGAGCACACAGTCTGTAACAGATCTGAGGTTTGCCTCTGTGCAGTGTGCATAGCCATGACAATGCTGGCAAATCGAAAATTCTTAACTGATTACTGTCCCTTTTTTAGTTTGAAAACCAGTTAGAGAGAGAAGACAGATGTGACCTGTATAGAGCAGTGAGATTTGTTTGGAAGAAGCTTCATCTTGTTCAAGCATGTTCTTTAAAAACAAACAAAATAAAATATCAAAAAACTGTTTCGCAAGTTTGCAGCCCAAGCCCGGTGTGCTTGTGGCCAGGGGCGGAGGAAGGGAGGTGCGATGGGGGCAGGTTGCCTCAGGTGTCTTCGCTCAGGGGGGTGACATTTGGTGTGCTGCCGAAGCCTACCCCAAGCCGTTGGGGGAAGGGGGGAGCTGCGCCACTTTGCTGGCAGCATTCCCCCCTTCCCCCTTCGTTTTGACAACTGGGGGGGGGGGCGAATGTCTGCCCTCAGTGGCTCCCTCCACCCCCAGCTGCAGGGCGCGTGCACCGCTCCGTGCACCCGAGTGGCTATCCTGCGCCTGGGTGGGCACCCTCTGTGCCACGTTCTGACCCCCTCGGGAGCACGCCCACCCTGGGCAGCGCAGGCATATGCTCCGCCGCTGCATGTGGCATTGATAGGATGGCAACTACTACAATACACACACACAGTTTTCCGCTTTAAAAAACACTTTTGTACTTTTTTCATTAACAGAATAAGGCAAGGCTGATTTCTGAGCCAGCATTGAATTCACTGGTATGCAGATCTCATTAAGCTGAGAAGCAGGGAAGAATTCACTGGATGTTTTACTCAACTAAGCTACACAACTATGTTTTACTCAAAATAGACCCACTGAAACTAACGAACCTCACTTAAATTAGGTCCAGTAATTTCACTGGGTGTAGTCTGAATAAAACACCCTCTCTCCCCCTGTGGCTCCAAAAATTACTCTATATATATTACATCTGTTTTTCCCAAATTTGTCACAGAACCTATAAAAATACTTAATGGCAACTACATTCCCTCACAATGGCAATGCCTGGCATGTCCACCCCACCTTGCTAAACATCTTTCTTATGAAAACCACACAAGTTTAAGCTCTCCTGGCTGGATGATGCCCAGCAAGGAAGATGCAACGTTGTAAGAGACAAGGCATTGCTGAGTTCAAAGTCATTCTCATTGTGAACTTTAGATACTAATTCTCTTCATTTGAGTTAATTTATAATGAGAATTGCTTTTGATGTGAAAGCTTGTCAATTTGATTATCTTTCTGGTGAACTTGTACTATCTAATTAAAATGAAAAGAAGGTGAGGCTGAGGAGGGAATATAATAATTCTATTTTTCAGACTCTTAATAACACTTCTTTCCCCACACATAACCTCCCCCACTGCTCCATTAATGCACATGGTTCTTACTTGTGGTTCCTAGTAATGCTTTCGTGTGAACTTTATCTGAATTAATCAGCAAGGCAGCCTCCTAATACAAAACGGAGGCTGAGGTGTTCTTTGTATTGTTTTGCTGAACTAGGATAACAATTAACTTGTGCTTTGAAGCATCAGCTGGCAAGGTGTTTAGTTGGGTCCAGAATAGCAGAAGTGTAGTGTTTTTCCATTTGTGTCTGAAACACAGTAATAACATGATTATTGGAATACTGTATTTTGTACGACAAAATATGTAAATACACTTTAATATTAATCTCAGTCCTCCTGGAGTAATAAGTGCTTTCATTGTAACCTCTGCAAACTCATTAAGATATTTTAATGTAGCATGGTTTGAGGATTTTGTTTCTTAGAAAACTGCAGAAATCAAGCAAAATTAAATTATTGTAGAGCTTTGGTTTGTGATGCTTTCTATTTACAAAATGTTTAATAAACCACAAAAAGCAGAGACACTGAGAATTGGCATGGGAGCTATTTCTGTGGTCACTGAGTTTATTCATAATCATGCTAAACTGGTTTTGTTTGGAGGCAAGCCTATCTTGCCAGTTAGTATCCTCATGCATTAATTTCTGTTGACAAAAAGCACATGATGATTTCAGAAACGCAAACTACTCTGAATGTTGTGTTGATACGTGCTCTTTGCACCAGCCTGGTATGAATTGTCATTCAGCACACTATACATTAGGTTTATGGTAGCTTAGCCATAAAAAAAGGTAGATGAATTTGGAAATATTTTTTTTTGTCAGTATTCTACATTGGCATCTGTTGCATGCAACATACTTCCCTTAGTATTTCTCCAGCTTAGTGACATTATTTCTGCTGTTAAAACTACATTATCATTGGCATGGAAAGCTTGGTCTGCTTATAACATAGCTGGATACAGTGTCCCTTTAAAAATATGTTCTCAGATAATCCTGCAGCGTAGCTATGTTATTTTTCCATAGTTAGAGAGATTAACTACTCAGGAGTTTCATTGTCTTTAGTTCATTCTGTTCATTTGGAGCATCAGGTGAGTGTTTATCTCCATTTGTCATTAAAAGGGGAAATGTGACTGCAATATAAAATGTGACCTTTTTTGGTCAAAACTACTCTTTGTTTTTGCTGTATAACATTTGCATTTCTCTTTGATGTGTTCCAGTATGTACTGAGTGAAAGTGTGTAGATTAGTATATAAAATGCTTTTCAGTCATGGATTTTAAGGCACTACATAGTAGGATCGTTACCATTTATAAAAACATCAGGGTAAAAATGTCTATCCCTACCCATTTTTTTTCCTGTACACACAAATGAATAATGGATGACTGTTGAAAGGACTTAAAAATGATAATCCTGGTAAGAAAAAAACAACACATTTTCATATTCAAAGCCTACCTGGTATTCATTTTTATGACACTTTCTAAATGATAGAATTAAGGATATGAGCTCTCTGATTGTGGATTGTCTGGGTATGTAAGTCTCTCTGCTAAGTGTCTTTTTAAAAAGAATGCTTTTGTTTTAAAAATGTAAAGTTTTGACTGTATTGAATTGTTGGATTTCCCCCCCTTAAAAAAAATAAAGTGTATATTCTACTAAGTACAAGATATAGTCACTGCAGTATATTGTTTGCAAACTGTCACCAGAACATAAAGATGTGGTGCAGATCCTTCAGCTGTCTCTGATGTCTGTCTGTAGGAGTTGGTGTCAATAATCACTTTCAGAAGTCTGGCTGTACCCTTGCTTCCTATATTTACAAGCTAGTTCTGGCCATGAATGAACACAAAACTTTATTTTATTTATATTTATTTCTCCTCATGTTTTTACCTTGTGGGTGTATCAGAAATACAGGCATACCTCAGAGATATTCCAGACCACCGTATTAAAACAAATATCACAATAAAGGGAGTCAAACTTCTTTCTTTTCTTTCCCAGTACATATAAAAGCGTTGTTTATACTTTAATGCAGTCTATTAAGCCAGACCCCCTGGCTGCAGGAGTGAGAGGGGAAAACCCGGCTCCAGCCCTATCCCCCCCCCTCCAGCGCCCAGAAGAGAAGCAGCAGCGTCAGGGAGCGAGCTTTCCCTGGAAGCAGCCCGGCTTGCTGCAACTACAGCCAATATCTGTGGAGCGCAATAAAGCTGAACAGGGTTGCTTCTCCTGAGAAAGAAAAGCAAGTGCCACGCACTGCACTTCTTAAAATGTGTGTGGGCAAAGTCACATCCTGAGTAATCCCGCCTGAAGCACTTAACACTCCTAATGTTTATGGAAACCACCTATTTCACAAATGGTCTCCCGCAGCCTTTTGTTGAAAATCTTGAAACAAAAGGCAAAAAATTAATCTGTTCCTATATACTAGAACTGCCTTAAAAGGAGAGTGGGGATGGGACCTTTTGTGGGAATTAAAACTTCACATGCCGTGAAGAATCTATCGACTATCTCCAAAGCGCCACTAATCAATAGTAAGTTAATCTTCTTAAGCACCAGAAAGGGTTGCTTAAAAGAGTACTAAAAGCTTTCCCTAGAGCTTAAGTACTGAAGTTAGATGCCAATCATGCAAGTCAAATTACATGCTATGCAGATGAAAAGAGAACATTAAATTGCCTACTGGAGCTAGTCATGCCACAAGTCACTCACTGCTTCCTTAGCAATGAAGTCAGTTTCCAGTAGGGTAAGAACAGGGGTCAGCAAACTTTCAGCAGGGGTCCGGTCCACTGTCCCTCAAGACCTTGGGGGGGGGGGCAGACTATATTTTGAAGGGGGGAATGAACAAATTCCTATGCCCCACAAATAACCCAGAGATGCATTTTAAATAAAAGGACACATTCTACTCATGTAAAAACATGCTGATTCCTGAACCGTCCGTGGGCCGGATTTAGAAGGCGATTGGGCCCACTCCAGCTCCAGCTCCCAGGCCTTAGTTTGCCTACCCATGCGTAAGAAGATGTGGCAAACATGAACAAAGAGACAAAATAATTTGCCACTTGGTAGAGTAGAGTTTGCACAACATGATACCTAGACTGCCCCCCCCCCTTGCCAGATACCTGCCTCTTGTCCTCTGAATGCTGATGGGCAGTAGGAGTTTTGTGGTAGTGTTTGGCATTAAGATAGCAACTATTGACCATAAATATTCTCGGGTTTTGGATATGGAGGTAGAAGAAAGACAAAAGATTCAAACCTGGCTATCTTCGTGCAACTTGAGCTAAATATGGCTTTTAATTGACAAAGTGTAGAAATCTTTGGGACTCGGAAGTCTGTGGGGATGATAAGCAGTGCTATGCCTCAAAAAACTAGAATTAATAAAAATTATTCATTAAAAAAACTGGTGGTATCCAAGGTTCGTCAAACGCTTGAGTGGATACATTGAAATCATTGGAATTATGTCCATTGATTTTGATGACCTGCAAATCATCCACAAGAACTGGGTTAGACTGTCTCCTTCCCGACAACAGAGTGCTAAATGTTTCCAAAGGGACCTTTGGGGAAATAGGGCTATCTTGGGTCAGATTAAAAAATGTTTTTTTCAAAGAATTAAAGGTGGTTTGAAAGATAGATTGCTTCATGTTGTGTGTGTGTATACGCACGCACGCACGCGCACACACACACACTATCCTCCTTTTGACTCTGCTTAAATGGGTTTTGCAGGATTTTATATTGGTTACAAAAAACCTGCTTGATAAGAGGCAACAATGGAATCAATGAAATATCTGTCTTTCTTGGAAACAATTTCTCCAACCGCTTCCAGCTTTTAAACTATTGTCTTTCTCCAACCTTGGAAATCAGTCTCTATTTTCCACTTTCTTTCATCTGACATTTGGTTGTAATGAGACACCATGGTGATACATTTCAGCTCTTCACAGTTGTCCCCTTGCAACTGAAGGAGCTGTCTTCTACATCAACCCCAGTCATACCACTGGCCCTTCCTCCAAACCAAATAGTTTTATTTAAATTGTGTTTATATATTTGATCTATTTATATGCTGGCTTTAAGAGTCAAACCCTGTTAAGGTGGCTTCTGTTAAATAATACAAATACAATATCATCAAAAAATTACAGACATTTAATAAGCCGGTAGCAATAAACATCCAGCCACCCGCCCCCCCCTCACACATATATAGCCAAAATCAACTGCAGCAAGAAAAAATAAATTCAAGGAAAGGCCAGTGTGAGCAGGTAAGTTTTTAACCCTTTCCTAAAGTCCTGAAATGTTGTGGTCTGAAGGAACCCAGATGGTAAAGAGCTATGGTGACAATACAGAGAATGCCCTTTTATACTCATCAGTTTAATTGCTCTGGGTGTCAGGCAGGTGAGAATGACTTAAAGGTGTGGGCAGGCTCAAATGGGAGCAAGGAATAATAAGAGTTTCATTAAAATTTAATTGTGTGATGAGAAAATGTATTCCAGAGGATGTGCTTCAGAAATTTTGTATTCTGGAAAGAGGTCCAGTTGCCTATTATCTGTGTGCAACATGGTTCATGTTTTTTGTTTTGCATCTCACCTGTCAAATCTCTTTTTTGGTGGATATACATCTCCCCTGCCCCATTTTTGCTGTTTCCCAGTTATTCCGATACTATGCGGTGTCCCTCCATGAGTCTGTTGGGAGACTTCCATGTAGTATTTAAGAGTTTGTACCTCACATCTTGGAAAGTTTAGTGCTTTATTATTTTCATGCCTTCCTAAAATTGGAATGATTTTTTTTAAAAAAAAATTCTGCCTCGTTGGGAGATGAGAGAGAGAGACAGTTCTAAGTAGTGGTTGTTTGAATAAAAAAAACTGCATCTGAACTACCTTCTGCATAAGGGGGAGTGACACGGAAAGAGCTAAGATTGGTGGAAGTGAGTGGGCAGCTGGAAGTAGCAAGGCTTTAGTGTAAAAGTACTGGCAGTACTCCAGGCATTGCAATAGGTGACCTTATGTACGATTTACCTGGGATACACTTGGAGTTACAATGCTGGAGGCGACACTGATTTTCTGGTTTTGAACTTTGCTTTGGGAGAGGAGAGCACAGTCAGCAAGACTGACCTGAAAGCAGCTTCCCTCACCAGTGGGGCCAGTGAAGTTCAGGGTTACTGAACAACTTCCATCCCTTCTGATTTTGAGGGAAGGGGTTTAGATTTCGTTCTCTGCTCTGCTTTGACCCTCTCTGTTCTCTATTCACTTTTCTAGCCCTTGCGTCCAACTGAGCTTCTTAGTCTGAACAACTTACCAAGTAACCATGCAATCTCTCTCTCTCCTTGTCTCATGTTTTCAACCATATATTACTTCTGGCCATTATGAACCTTGGCTGCTTGCCCCAGCATTGGGCTCTTCACATGAGGCCTTGTTAGAACCTGGCCAAGGTCTGAAACTGGGGCAAAGGAGTCCAGGGAAATCAGGGGAGGGAGGACTCATCATCCCTTTCAGCATGCAGGTCCCCCCACATTTATACATGTGCCCTCATCACGTTCATCTTACCCCTTGTCCAGTCTTCTAATTTGGTTAAGAAACGTTCGGCTTTTCTAATGATTCGCCACCAGATGGCGCTGTTGCAGCATAGCAAGTGCCGTGACCTTGTCCCTTTAAAAATAAATAACCCTCCCGATGGGATTGCACAAGAAACTAAAGGTTATTGATATGAAATGAAAGAGAGAGAGAGAAGCATACTGTTTTGACACTAATCCAGCCAAAGCTTTGCAACCAGCTGTCTTGGAATGGTTTTTATTTTCTTTAACTGAAAGGCAGTAAAAAAAATGATTGTAAATAAATACGGTAAACCTCCCATTAGCAAACAATCACACTTTCTTTCCTTTTATATGCCAGTTGAACCAGCATGATGGATGATCAGGCTAGAGTCTTAAGACTCTACATTCTGGTCCACTTCTTCTCGAGTTTGTTTAGTATGGATGACTGAGCAGTTTCAAGGATAATGAATTATAGAAAAAAGTCTTTGTGCCACAAGTGAAAAGGATTGCAACCCCAGGGACTGCCAGTCTGGATAAGAAGGATCTAGGCTTGTCAAAACCAATCTGAATGGGGAGCAAAAAAATTTTTTTCCAGAGAGATATGTAGCGGCAAACATGGGCGTAGCCAGGATTTTTGTTGGGGGGTAGGCCTTTTGTTGGGGGGACAGAACTTAAGTTAGCTATGTGTTTTCATTTATTTTTATTGATGGGGGGCAGCTGCCCCCCTCTCCCCCCCCCGGCTACGCCCATGGCGACAACTGCAAACTGCATTGGCAAAGGATCTACTTCCCTGCCCAAAAGGAGATTATTCTTCACTCTCCCATGCAGAAAGTGTTCTTCATTTAGCCCAAATTATATAAATGAGTGTTTTGACAGATAGTACTAAGTCACAGAAGCTTAAGTGCTCTTTTCTCCTGTATTGTGTGTTCATTTAAAGTGCAGTGAAAGGGACCTTTATCCAATTTATCACGCAAGTGCTCTTGTAGTCCTATAAAAAGAAGGAAAATCGTTCCAAGGCTATCCCTTTCCTCTGCAGCAGAGATGGGCAACCTGTGGTTTGCCATATGTTGGTGCTGGTTTATGATTGATTTAAAGAAAAGAATGCCAGATTCCTAGATCCAAACACGGGGTAGAATACTTTCTGGAAAGAGAGAGCCTCAGCAGAGATTTAAAAATGCAAAACACGCAGCAAAGTGAAGCATGGAAATATAGGCTCTTAGACATTTTAAATATCTCATTCTAAGTTGTTTACGGCGACTTTCCCTTTCTACCCTCTTAGAATTGAATAGATTACACAGTTTGGTAAGTTTAAAATAAGTGTACTTACAAAATCATCAACAGTCATATTCATGTGTTTTTCCATACAGCAGTAAAGAAAGCCAGGTTACAAAATAATGGTAAAAGTTTCTGAACATGCAGTCAGGACTTGGAGCAATCCGCTCACACATCCTGCCTAGTTGGATTCATATGGTGGAAGAGAATGAACAGCAGAAAGAAGGCAAACAAAATAAAATAAAATAACTTTCCTAACTGCCTTTACCTTTACCTATACCTTAACTTTTACCTAACCTTGTGGCATTTTAAAAATTCAATACAAACTAAAAGATGAGGATTAGACCCACAGTCTTGGGATGGTACTTAATTTAGCTTTGTTACTGGAGGCCCTCATGATGTGCTTTGCAGTGTCTTTTCACCACCTGGTGTTGCCATGCCAGCCATGGCCTTCTTGGACAGAGACAGCTTAGCCACAGTGATCCAGCTCTGGTCATTTCCAGATGAGATCACTGCAACATGTTTGGTGTGTAGATTACACACCTGCATTACCTGTGTATATACAATATGTGTGAATATGATGCAGACTTCTCAAACTTCATTTGGTTTGGAATATTATCATTATATATATTTATTAAATTCCTATCCTGCCCTGCCTCCCAAAGGAACCCAAAGTGGAAAACAACAGAAGTAGTAAAACAAAAGAATTAAAAATTACAGTGGTACCTCTGGTTACGAATTTAATTCGTTCCAGAAATCTGTTCTTAAACTGAAACAGTTCTTATCCTGAGGCGCGTTTTCGCTAACGGGGCCTTCCACTGTGCGTGCCTCCAGCACATAATTTCCGTTCGCATCCGGGGGCAAAGTTCACAACCAGGAGCAGCTACCTTTGGGTTAGCGGAGCTCGTAACCTGAAGCATTCATAACCAGAGGTACCACTATAAATAAAAGCACGTCATACAGTCACCAACTGGCTGCCTGTTTCCAAGCATAATTGCAAGTGCTGATACTTGCTGTTTAATGATCTATGGGGCTTTAGGTCTGGTTGCCTATAGAGCTGCCTTTTCTCACATCTACCAGCTGATGTGTTAAGATCTTTGTAAACAGCTCTTCTCCAGGTGTCTCTGCTACCTGAGTTGCATCAGGGGACATGGGAGTGGTGACCTGTTCAACTGTAACAACTCTACTTTCCCCAGGAAGCTTAGCCTGACACTCTGTGTCTTTTGGTGCTTCATGAACCCTTCTTATTTTCCTTAGACGTTTAAAAATACTGTATTGTGTTTGATCAACCTCTTGTGGTTGCTGCATTAATTCAATGCTGCTGCTGTTAACGTTGTTGTGTTTTTAGTGTGTGTGCTTCCTTTTTATAGTAAGATTGTTTTCAAAATGTTGTAACAGCTGCCTGGGATTATTTTGTGCTGAAGGTGTAGGATATAAATACAAATAAATAATGAAAATGTCTGCCTGCCATTAGCTACCAACCCTAAAATCTGGTATCCTCTCAAAACCTCAGTCAGTTTTGTACCACGAACTCCATTGGCCACTGCCCCTTAAGTGTGTACCTGACATTTTGAGTCATTAACTCTAAAAAAGCAAGTATTAACTACTTGGCTGTGGCCACGTGCTTTAAATGTATTGTGTGAATGGATCCAAAGGTGTGACTTCCCCATGTGAACCTGATTTTTAAATTATTTTTATACCTTGATTTATGTTTAAATGCCATTAATCTCGTAGATCTAAGGTGCTTTGCATTCCAGGGTCATGGCTGCTACTATGTGATTTTAACATTGTTTTGTTGAGCTTTCAACCAATCAGCTGAGGCTGTAAGCTAAACTGCTAATGAATGTAACTGAAGTACCTTTACTGGACAGCGCTTCCAACCGTGAGGGACCGATTTTATAGCAAGGAAATGGAAACTGTTAACAATGCAACATCAGACTGCATCTGAAATGGAGCTGGGTTAGGACTGAGGAGCAATTCTCATTGATTGTGCTACTTAAGCAGCGGTCATCAACATTTTTGGAATTTTGAGAGAATGTTGAACCCACCAGGCACAAAATGGCTGCCACAAGGCGCCATGGCTTGATGCAAAATGGCTGTCATGAGGGCATGGCTTGAAACAAAACTGGGAATACTCTTATTCCTATGTAGCAAAGCATCAGCTAACTGATTGGTTGACTTGGGAAATGAAGGTTTCAATTCCCACTCAGTGATGAAGTTTGCTGGGCAATTTTCAGCCAGCCATTCTCTCAGCCCAACCTATGAGGATATAATGACATGCAGGAAGGACCATGTGTAGCACCTTGAGCTGCATGGAGGATATTATTATTATTATTAGTAGTAGTAGTATTAGTATTAGTATTAGTATTATTAGTATTATTATTACAATAAAAAATAAATATGCCCTTCTGGGCAGAAAAGAAATGAGATAAGCCTTAAGGCAAGTGGGGATAGCATCCCCTTTGCCTCTTCCTCCCCAACACTTGATCAAAATACAAGAAACAAAGGGAAGCCAGCCCTCTCCCCTCTTCTTTCCACCCCATCAAAATATCCTCCCGAGCGAGGAAAAGAAGGAAGGTAGAGCCATCCCTGCTTCACTCCCCACCCCATGCCATCCAGGGCAAGAAAATGGGGGGGGAGCACCCTCACTATGTACAGTGGTACCTTGGGTTACAAACACCTTGGGTTACAAACACTTCGGGTTATAGACTCCTCTAACTCGGAAGTAGTGCTTCGGGTTAAGAACTTTACCTCAGGATGAGAACAGAAATCGTGTGGTGGCAGTGGGAGGCCACATTAGCTAAAGTGGTACCTCAGGTTAAGAACGGTTTCAGGTTAAGAACGGAGCTCCAGAACGAATTAAGTTTGTAACCAGAGGTACCACTGTATTTCCCTCTCCACAAATGAAAATGATATCCAGTGCTAGAAAAACGAGGAAAGTAAACCAAAAGGCCAGCGGGAAACCAATCATGCCACTTCTCTGTCCCCCAGAGGAGAGAAGGAGTTCACTGCCCTACCAACTGGAGTGGAAAGGGAGGCCCTTTCTACTCCCAAAACTGCTTGGCATGCAGAGCAACACCTATAGTTTCCCAGAGCGTCACTGGATGCCCCAAATCTCTTTCATTTTTCACAGAAATACAGTAAATTAATATATACTGTAGTTCTATTTATGAAGCGTCCCCCTCCCCTAAAACATTCCTCCCTTGGGAATTAAGTGAAATTAATATTTATGCCTAAAACAGCACCCAGCACAGTGGCAGGATGTTCTGAACTTTTGTCAAAATTTCTGCTTCAGACATTAGGCTGTTTGATTGCTCTAGACCACTTTTGGTGTTTAGGAGGCATCTCTGATGACAACGAAAAGTCCCCTGCCCTCTTCTGCACCTGGTTGATCTGCAGACAGGAGCTAGAGCTATTTGCCTTGGTGCTGGTTGATTCAGCAGCAGCCAGCCCAGGGAGTGGAGTGGATGAGCAGGGCTTTAGAGAGAAAGCTGGTCACATGTAGCCTCTTTAAGCAGGCATTCTCTTGCTCCTGACCATCTGTCTCTCCCTCTCTGTTCAGCTGATGGGGCGATTCTAGGGGTGTTAGATTCCCTATTCACTATGGCGCAGTTTCCACCAACATCCTGCTCTGGTTGCCCTGGGTGGGAATGGCAGTGGAGTGACCTTTCTAATATTACTACGAGAGAGAGGGGACTGCCAGTACTGCGGGGAATGGGGATTAAGGAGACACACCAAAGTCAGGAAAGGGGGATGGGTGGTGGCTGAAATGAGGAGGTGTACAACCTTTGGTGTTTGAGGAAAGATCTTCCCCAGCAGAGATAAGTGAGAGCTCAGGCGACCATACTTGCTGCTAGGATGATGAGGCACCTCCAGAGTCTGACCTGGACGTCAGAATCTCCAGGTTTACCTCAGCTTTTTAGTGTTGCTGGTTGTCTAATGAAGTTACAGTGAAGGAATTCTTGTACTCCTTTCAACAAAACTTTGCAATATCTTATTCCTCTGCTTGGCACTATGAGAAGAGCTAGAGGAGAAGGGGGGTGGCGGCAAGAGATGAGCTATAAAAATAGCTTTGTCCGATGGCTGCGGCTGTTCCACTCACTGCCTGTAATCCACCCTGTGGCATCCTGGCTCCCATGTGCACTGTGTGTTACATAATGGGAGACACTCGGGCATCACTTCAGCTTCAGAAAAGGGAAAGGGAAAGAGTGACGTGACATTTACACCGCTTGCGCTTCCCAATATGTTCCTCCAGCTGGGCTTTCCAAAGCATGTCAATGCTGAGCTGCTTTCAGAGGAGTTGATAGGCACCCAGAGAGCGTGAAAATAAAGCATTTCCACTTTGCACCAGAGGGCAGTGGCGGTTGACGTGGGTAGGGGTAGTAGAATGCCTTGCTCGAGAATGAATATAATTTGAGGGAGCAGGAAGAGAGTCAAAGAAAAAGAAAAAGCTCTAAGGTGTCCTGTTAGGAGTATTTGCTGTGGAAAGATTAAGCCATTGGCAAGTGTCCAGGGACTAGATTGCTTTGAATGAACAAGCCATTTTATAGTCTATAAAATATAGTACTAACTGCCACATGCTCAAAATAGGTTTCAGTGTTTGGAAAGGGAGGGCTTAGTTGGAATAATACATGGGGATTTGCTCGTGTGGGGAGGTTTGCATGCACCCCCAAAGGACTTAGGGCTGTGTACATACCATACATTTAAAGCACATGACTTCCCCCTTAGGTACCAGAGAACTGTGGTTTGTTGAGGGTGCTGTGAATTATAGCTCTGTAAGGAGTATAGTTCCTAGGATTCCCGGAGTGTGTGTTTTAGATGTGTGGTGTAAAATTGGGCCTTTCCTGGGTTAGAACAACTGGCCAGTGACCTGCAGAGAGTCCTGTCTTACACACTCACTCAGACATGCACACACAAATACACACACTCTCACAGTCCAAGCCTTCTGTCTCCTCACATTTTGCCATATGGTTTTCAGCTGAGTGGAGTACCAAAAAATAAAAAATAAAAAATACTGCTTCTCAGCTTCACTTTTGGCTGCTGTTGCCTCCCAATGTCAAGCAGCACAAACTTCTGAGAGGCTTCCTGCCAGGAATACGCAGCTGCAGCAAAAGGGGTTCCCTCTTCTGTGTTTCTCTCCTGAAGGTTTTTGAGCCACTCGTCCTAATTCATCCTTTGAAGAAGGATCTGGAACTGGTAAGTGCTGAGTAAAAAACAGGCCAGTAAGGAAGCTCCAGAAGTCTATATGGGGTGGAGAGATGGGGTTGAGTCCAGAAACTCTCCAACCATGGATCATGGAATATTTGGTCAATTAATATATAGAAGAACAGTTCCAGAGTAGTATGAAAAGGGCAATTGGTGAGCACTCCAATATTCACAGTAGGGCAATTCCTTTATTAGGAACAACCCAAATGACCTGCTAAACACTAGCCTCTTCCCATGCAGTTGCAACTAATGTTTTGTTGGCAAAAGGTAATCCAGTTTGGGTTGCACGTAAATGTCTACGGCCAGACTTTCTTGGGCCTGCAGTGATGAATCATTTTATTTTAAAATTTAATATGCATGTGTTTGAACAGCATCTGTGGAATCAGACCCACAAGCATACTATACAAGGAGAAACAGCAGGGCTCTGTCGATGGCAATCAAAGCACCAAATGCTGAGTGTTTACTTTGTCCTGGCTGCCTTGTCTGAGATCAACAGTGACTGTAGATTTCCTCATTGTTCCATTGGAATAATATATATCGATTAGTCAACAGAAGTGAGTCCAGTGTGCATATAGTTCAAGTGGTTTTGTTCATTTCATTTAAATCCTCTGGTAGTGTTGGGTGGGAAGCGAAAACACAATTTGCAAGTAGGCCAGTCTTGGTTGCAGTCTTTTTATCCCAGAGTTGATCATTTACATTAGTGGGGAGGTGAAGACAGCTTTTTCAGGGCTGGGGCCACCTTTAGGCCACACATACCTAATGGGGCCCACTTTTTAATAGCTTAATATATATTTGTATGTGGTTGTGTTGTTTTTGCAACCTGTGTAGTTCAAGCTGTGACCCAGTAGTGGGTTCCAAACCTGCAGCAATTACCTAACGATGTTAGGTAATTGGGTTGGAGTTGCAGCCCTAGCTTCTGAAATAGGTAAGAGGAGCCTATGGCATTCCAGTTGTTGGACTGCATCCCTGTCCATTGGCCATGCTGGCTGTGGAAGATGGGGAGCTGCAGAGTCTGACAACATCTGGAGGGTCGTAATTTTCCCGCCTCTGTTCTAGAAGGATTAAAGGATGAGGACTGGTGACTCTATAAGAATGTTTCAGCCCTTCTAAAGTAAATATTATTTAGTGATATAGTTAAATTACCCTGGCGTAGTGCTTTACAGGAACCTTTGCTCTGCTCTATTCTCATTGGTTATGACAAGGAGAGACTCACATGACTGGAGAAACTTTCCTGAGCAAGTTGGATTATGAGCAGCTACTTAAGTTTTCTTATGTTTAAATATTGCTTTACAGAAACAGCTGCCTCTGAGAGGACTATGATGAGGCCCCAGAGAAGGGAAGTGGGGGGTGATGTAGGATGGTTTGTCCCTCCTGAATATTGTTGCCTCGTTGGATTTATAAATAACATTCTCAATACCTTGGTTGCTAATTGTTTGTTAAGTATTTCCAGAAAGAATGAAGCAATTTCCAAGAACTATCATCATTGGCAAGGGAGATAGTTTGCTATGGAAGCCTTTTCTCCTTCCATATGCCAGTTGTTCTCTACATTTCCAGTAATTTTTATTAATTGTCCAGGATCATCTCTCTATGCCTAAGAAGAAAAATAGGCATTTACAATCTTAAGTAGTGCCATGGATATGAAATGAGGTGCTCCTCATAGGTAGTTTCAAATGCTTGGGAACAGTGACCCCAATCAGCAACTGTGCATGGCAGAAAGGCTGCAGTTACTGGAATGTCTCCAGGAAAGAAGGGTAGTAAGATATGGCGTTGGGGTGTCAAATGCAACAGTCAACCTGGCAATTCCCCATTAATTCAGCAGTGAGGTTGCCAGCCTCTTTTTCCAGCAAGGTTTTTCAGCCTTTATCAGATGCATTAAAGGCATAAATTCAACATTTCAGCCTTTTCCTAGTATGGAGATACAGTATTAGGAAATCTCCTCCTCCTCCTTTTTCCTCCAGGTTAATGTTTTATTATTAATTCAATAAATATGTTAAGAGCCAGTGGCTTAAAAACTTCAGCACATAACAAAGATACCAACAAGTCTCAATATCTGTAGACCCACCTGTCCTCCAGTTATCTGTTCCCTCTCCATGCTCCAGTAACAACACGATTGAAGTTATGCACAAGCCACCCTATGCTGTGCTATTCAAGAGAAACCAACGTGAGAATAAAAGCAAGCTAAAATAAAGGGGTTGGAAGTAAAAAGAAGCTCTATTTTCATTAACTATTCCTCAAATGTTTAAGGATAGACTGACATGTACAGTGGTACCTCGGGTTAAGTGCTTAATTCGTTCTGGAGGTCCGTTCTTAACCTGAAACTGTTCTTAATCTGAGGTACCACTTTAGCTAATGGGGCCTCCCGCTGCTGCTGTGTCGCCAGAACACGATTTCTGTTCTCATCGTCAAGCAAAGTTCTTAACCTGAGGTACTATTTCTGGGTTAGCGGAGTCTGTAACCTGAAGCGACTGTAACCTGAAGTGTATGTAACCTGAGGTACCACTGTATTACTAAAGCTTAGCAGACTGCTGTTTTTGATAGGTCTCCCATTCTTTTACCGCTTGGCGCTCTCTGCCTCTAGGGTGGGGGGAGATCAGAAGAAAAGCTGAGCAGCTCTGCCACCCCAGAAGCATCCCTTACCTGGATTGCTTCTCCAGCAGTGGTGAGAGTAATGGGGCAAGTGGAGCACCAGTGGGGGCACCGCCTCTTGTGTTTCCGCTGCCTGAGGCTGCTGCTTCACCTTGCCTCATGGGTGGGCTGGCTCTGGTTTCAAATGTGATTTAAAGGTGTAGTGTGAATGCAGCGTGTTTCATACATGTTTTACTTCCTAGGCGGCAGTCTGTGCTAGCTGTGGCTTTGTTGTGGTCCTTGGATGACCCAGTAAGATGGGTCTATCCAGATTTCCAAGAAGGCTGAGCTGCCTCTCTGGACAGGGATCAAGTAAGGGTAGAAACACAAAACAGATGACATGCAGGGAATGAGTTCTTTCAAGTATGTGCTGGGCACAATCCTGTTATGAGCTCTTCCAAACTACTTTTTCTTTTGCATGATCTGTTACAGATAATCTCACGATGGCTCTTTCAGACTGCATCTGGTGAACTATTGCTGCTTAGTACTCTAGATTTTTTTTTCTTCCTTACCTGCCCCGCCTTGTTCACAAAACTTGCACCTCAGTTAGGATACTCCTGTAACATCAATAGTAGTTGTATAGAAGAGGACATTTTGGCAGGAGACAGCTTTCATCTAGGGTTGGGGGCAGGAGGAAAGGGTGAATTTGATGGCATTTATTCCAACTTTGGACCTGGTCACATTTGCATCATTAGTTACAAACCTTTCTATTGCCTTTCCCCATCCACAAACCCACCCACCTAAATAGTAACAATCTCGAAGTGCCTTTGATTGACTGCTCCTCTTACTGTGCAATCTTAGGCGTGCTTACCTTAGAACCAAAGGCCCTCTTGGAGCCAGAAAGATGGACATTGAATTGCACCCTTAATGTAAAACAAGTGTATTTCTTATTCCCTTGATGAATTGTATGTTTTTTGGCATCCTGGCTAGCTAATGTTTCAAACTGGAAAAGAGAAAACAGCATCTCTTCTATGTGGCAAAAGTATTTTCACTTGGGAATCCACGGGCTGTTTTTAATTTGAACACATTGTCTTGCTTCTATTACATGAAACACTTCTGCTGAGGAATTGCCTTTATTCAGTATGTGTGACCCTCTTAAAAAGCTTTTGAATGGTCTTTTTTTGGGGTGGGCAGAAGAGCAGGTGGGGGAAGAGGCAGAAGAAGTAAATTGGCTGCTAAATCTTCACCTCTGTAAGCCAACATGACCTTTCAGTTGGCCAAGTGTGCAGAATAGAGGTCACAGGACTCAGCCAATATTTGGGCAAAATGACACCAGTCAAATCTGATCCATTGGGCAGGTATGTATTCTAAAGATTCAAACCGTGGCCACGAAATATATCTCTGTTGAGAAGACGACAGGTGAAGGGTTAACTTGCAGCAGCAGCCACATGCAGCAAAGGGCTCTCCTCTCTCTGCCTGCCAGCTCCTGGAGACTAGCAGAGAGTTAAGGAGCTGGGAGTCTGACGTCAAAAGGGCCAGAATAGAAGACTCTATTTATAGGGCTGTTCCAAAGGGAATGGGAGACGCACAGACAGAGATTGTTCACTGGCTTGTGCTTGCAGGGTTGTTTTCTCTGTTCTTAACAGTGCAGGCAGCTGCCCCACTAGCTGGCACAGCTGCCTTGTTGGGAGGGAAATGGGCTCTCTCCACTGGCCACATTTGGTCTGTATGTCCTCCCCATTCCTTTCCTACACAACCTCATAGAATGGTTACACATTCTCCTAATATAATTCATTTAGTGTCCAAATGCAGTACTGGTACTTTCAGTATATGATAAATCTCTTTCAGTGAATAATTCCTAGCATTTTATCCTGTGACCTACAAGTCTTTAACCCTTTTCCCAAATGCATGGGGGCTGGCAGTGGTGAATGAAAGGTACTCTGTTTAGAATCCGAGGTGTTCCTTACATGTTCTGAGGCTGTGATCTGGTACTGAAAACAGATACTTGCAGGTAAATCCATCCCGTCTTGACTCATGTCAATATTTGCTCATATTCCCAGGAAAGAGTTGCAAATTCTTTTGGGAACTTAAATTACCTGATTGAATGTTGTTGCCATGTTATCTGTTTCCTTGTCTCCATGGGAAAGGATTGCTAAAAAAGAAAAGAAAAAATAGGGGCGGAGGAGCCCTCAGGCATAACATCTGTGCAACCAGTCCTCTCTCCAGGTTATAAGATTTATGCAAAAGCAAAACACAGAGTCCTGTGCCCTGTGATACCACTGTTGCCATTTACTTCCAAGCTTTCAGTCCTATCGTGGAGGATGGCACAACTGCAAAATGCCCTAGCTTGAACACAATGCTCCTTTGATATTTTTTCCCACAAAGTTCCAATCCTAAATATATATTTACTTCTCTAATCTAGGAATAATCACTGTGCTACTTTCAGTCTCTCCTCTGCAGCATTTTGAGTATGCATAATCATTGCGGAGTTCTGTTGTTGCATTCCCTTTTGTGCTTTTTGGCAATGGAACAAAGAAGTCTTTCTTCTCTCCTAGTTATCTGACGTATGAAGCAGAAATGTGTGTTGTGATCTTCATTTCCACCTAGAGATTGTAGTATCTTTTAACTGGAACATAGCATATCTAGCCTTTACACACACACAAACACACACACACACACACGGGAGCTTATAATCTCTGCAGCAATCTGTAATACCAGCATCTGGGGCTGGATTTGGGGCACATGCAGCAGCATTTGTGATGTCAGTCTAATTTGTGAATGAGCGTAAAATGGTTGCAAAACCATGAATCCTATAGGCACCCTTGTCAATCAGTCATGGTTGATGGCAGCTCCCTTTACTTCCTGCAGTACAGTCATTACACATTACAAAACTCAAACTGACACCAAAACCAGCATCCCTCTAGTTTTTGGCTGAGCCAGGGTCCAATGTCATCACAATGTGCGAATACCCACCTCATTGTGTAGATCACATCATTGGATGGTGGGGACAGGAAATGCACATTGTAATGAAGCCCATCCAGGTTGGCCAATGGGCAGGGATGATGGATGTTGCAGTCCAACATTTGAAGGAACACAGGTTCCCCACCCCTTCCTCAAGGACTAACAAATTTATAAAGACATTATGCCAAGCAATTCTTCGTTAGCTTTCCTGCAAAACATGCCTATCCTCCTGAAAGAATGAGGAGTACACAGTAAATCAGAGACAAAGCTCAGAGGTAATCAGAAAAATATATAAGAGATCGATTCTTCTATATGCTCCCTAAAATTCACAAGGAAAGCTTCCCTTTGCTTTACCTGTTGTGTCAAAGTCAGGATCTGTTTGGGCGCTATTTTGGAGCCTTTCTTGATTCCTTTCTACAAGACTTTGTGCAGCAGAGCCCATCGTTTATTTAAGATACAAAACATTTTATCAAGGGAGTGGATTGTATGCTTCCGCTTACATACTGATCTAAACACTGCTGCTGCATGCGTTTGGCATTGTGATGTGATGGCAACAGCAAGCTGAGACAGATTCCTGTGGGTTGTTCATCCTCTGCCTCCTGCATAAGAGAGGTAGAAATGTGACTTTCCTTGGAACTCTGGAGACACATATTGTAGATGGCAGTCAGAAGCCACATGCACACCACATATTTGTAGCGATATTATGCCACTTTAAACAGTCATGGCTTCCTGCAAACAAAGAATCCTGGGAAGTACAGTTTGTTAAGGATGCAAAGAGTCATCAGAAGAGCCACATTACCCCCACAGAGCTACATTCCCTGGGAAGGGATGGACTGATTGTGCTGTAGGGAATTGTGATGCTGAAAGACTACATGGCAGCTGTCGAGACGCATCATTCCAATCATTAACCAAAAGAATTGGAACAACCCAGCAGCTTCTATCCCATTTGTGGTTGCATTTGCTGAGCACAAGTTAAACGTAATAGTATTGCTTGCCGGGATATAAAACACTTCTTCTACTCATGATTTATGGATTTAAGTTTTAAATATTAACACAACATAAATAGGCCAAATAGCTTTTATCTTCATTGACTCAAAGGCTCTTCTTTAAACGAACATAAAATCCTTCCTTTTGTAGATAAAGATGCCCATCTGTATTGCTCATGAATCAAGTCTCATTTACTTTGAAAAACTTAAATCACACTTGCCATGCTGGGAGGACAGTAACAAGCAATGATACTTTTTTCTGGAGTCAGATACAGAAACATGAAGGTTGAATTGAACTTTGCTTATTAGCTCTTGTTTTGTCTCTCCTGCCGCACACTTCCCATTCTGTCACTTGTTGATCTCCTGGGGCGGGGGGCAAAGCTTGGCCTTTTAAAATTAACGGTTATATCCCACCATTCCTCCAAGGAGCTCAAGGCAGAAGACATGATTTCTCTTACCTGTCCCCCCCCCAGTCAATTTTAGCCTTGCAACCACTCTGTGCTGTAGGTCAGGCTGAGAGACCACCAGCCCTAGTGTTTCACGGCCAAGTAAGGATTTGAACCTAGTTCAGCACCAGTGGACTCTCCTAGTCCTAGTCCAGCATCATAACCATTACACCACAAGAAAAGCCCACTGGGCCAGAGCAGTGTCCCACCTAGTTCTGCACTGTGTTCTCAGTGTGGCCAACCAGATATCTATGGGCAGCCTGCAAGTGGGTTCTGAGTGCAGCTCCTGCGGTTTCCAGCAACCGGGTATTCAGAAACATACCGCCTCTGGCAGTGGAAGTAGAGCATAGTCATCAGGGTTAGTGGCCACTGGTGGCCAGCTTTATTCTCCATAAGTGTGTCTCTTCAAGAACCATCCACGTTGGTGGCCATCAATTGCCTCTTGTGGGAGCAAACACACCAGCTCTTGCTAAAAACAGGGGGCTTTATGGAAGCAGTTCTTAATGAGAACATTACTCTTTGGACATGAGTACCCCATCCTCATGGAACGCGGGTGGCGCCGTGGGTTAAACCACAGAGCCTAGGGCCTGCCGATCAGAAGGTCAGCAGTTTGAATCCCTGCGACAGGGTGAGCTCCCCTTGCTTGGTCCCTGCTCCTGCAAACCTAGCAGTTCAAAAGCATGTCAAAGTGCAAGTAGATAAATAGGTACCGCTCTGGCAGGAAGGTAAACGCCATTTCCGTGTGCTGCTCTGGTTTGCCAGAAGCGGCTTAGTCATGCTGGCCACATGACCTGTACGCTGGCTCCCTTGGTCAATAAAGTGAGATGAGCGCTGCAATCCCAGAGTCGTCCACGACTGGACTTAATGGTCAGGGGTCCCTTTACCTTTACCTTTACCCCATCCTCACAATGCTGGGATAAAGAAAAATAGAACCTTGCTGCAACTGTGTTACATCAGTGACATAATTTCACATGGTTCCTAAAGCTAAAGTAGAGCAAGCCATCTCAGCAAAGGAACACATTGGCCTGCTTTTCAAATATGCTGATCCTTTCAAAGGCAATGAGCCCTGCAAGTGACTCTGTGCATTTGCAAATAATAATCAGCAATTTTTTAAACATGCAATTGCCCCTGAACCTACAGCTCAGTGTTTTTGCCTTATTTACAGCCCAGGTTTTGTTCTCACTGGGAATGACTGCAATATTAATTAATGCTAGCCATTCTTTACGGAAGTCAATGAAGTTAAAGGAGAGAGAAAAACTAGACGAAATTGTTTCTGATAAGCACAAAAGGTTGTCTAAGGTGACCACACTGTGAGGTCAGCACAGCAGAGGTGGGGAGGAGCAGGAGGCCTGGAAGCGTAACTCCTCCAGCGAATTAGTGGAGGCGTCAGGGTGAACGAGACTCATTCAGCTTAAGTTGGAGGGCAGCCAGAAAAGCAGAGGTAAGAGCACAGACAGGCACTTAAGGTTTTAAGGCTGCCTATCCTTGGCCCAGGCCTTTCCTACTTGCCTGTGTTTTTGTTGGCAGACTTAACATCCCCAAACGCAAACCTGCATTGTAGGGTATAGAATTATCACACTCCTGAGCAAGAAACATAATGTATAGTGGGGAAGAGGAAGGATGTTATGGAACTTAACTTGTTAACTGTTCATTTATACAAGAGTCATGAAATGTGTGCATTAGCCTGAACAATAACCCTTGAAGGTGGGGCCTGATTCAGAGGGACCATGTGTATTCTGCCACTCATCCAGCCTATGACATGCCATGGCATTCAGGAAAGACAAAACTAACCTAGATGTGCCAGGAGACCAGCTCTGCCATAGGGAAAGGGAAAAGGAACATTAGATCAGCATCCCAGCATGTAGACTGAATTGGTTGGGGGTCTTGCACACCTAGGAAGCCTGCTTTCCCCCCTCAGTTAATTGTTCTGCCTTTACCCACTCCATACTTCCAACAAGTCCAGCCAGCAAAGTTGGCATTGGTACATTTTGAATTGGAGAGATGCAAAGGTTTACACTTTGTGGAAGCCACACCTCCTTTCTAGTGCCTGCCTGCTGTTCAAATGATGTAAAGGGAGGGATCAGTCCGATTCTGATCTGTGTCAGTTTCACATACGCAACTCTGTTCCACCCCGTTTTTGCATCAGTATGCAAATTATGAAACTGTACCAATTCATATTTAAGTATACATTCTTGACTGTGTTTTCTACACAATAGGTGAATTTCTAAATGCATCTTCCCTAAAAAATATTTCATTTTCTTATATTTGGATTCCACCGTGACATACATGAAATTCTCAGAAAGCCATGTTCTGTCTATTAATGAAGCCTGTAGGAAAGCATTCTAGATGGCAGCTTTACAGTTGCAAAAACTCCACATGGTGGAAGCACAAAGATAAAATCTGAGCCTCTTCCTTAACAGGGCAACTGACATTTTTTACTCTGGTTTTTAATTAGTGGTAGCTAACTTGGAATTTGGTATAGATCTTGTTATGTTTTGTAAATTTAAAGTTTTAACATGACTGATACTGCTAATATGTACATAAATGTAAAAGCCAGCAAACTTAAAAAGTAAAAGCAGTAGATAGCCTTCTTACTATTTCTCTGGGTTTTTTACACCAGCCCCTGTACTGTTGGGGAACAGCTCAAAAACCTTAAGACATATTACTACATCAAACTCTTCTAGCTACAATGGATTATTTAGCAAAATCTGGGCTTGCAGTGCTGTAGAATGCAAGGCCCTCTGTGAAGCTGTGATTTTCCAGCTGCTATTGTGTGTGGGAAGCATGTATCTCTTATTTAAATCCAATAATCTAAATAATTGAGGCTTCAGCAGTCCTACATTCCAATTCACTTTCTCCAGGCCTGTTGCTCTGTCTTCACATCTTAAGCATTGCAAGATCAGCCTTCTTTTCAGTTCTCCCACAGCCCTCCCTTGCCCTTCATGGATGACTCATGCTGTAAGTTGTTGTTGCCCTAAGAGGGAATGACAGCAAGCAGAAATACCAGTGCTGTTGACATTATAACCCATGCTCAGGTAGGATCCCTCCCTCTCAAATGACTCAGTATTTCAAATTCTCTTAACATGGGAGTCCCCTGTGATGAATGTCTAACCACCACCCCACACCCTAGCTTGGGAGAAACTATCCAGGAGTTTCTGGAGACATGTTAGAACTTGGTGCTCTGGCTAGGCTACCAAAGCACTATTGTGACCAAACTTGGTATAGTTTGTTACTTAGAGGAAGGCACTTAACTTGAAGAAAACACTTTTCCTTTTTTAGGTGCTCATAATGGCGGCTTCTTAAGTGCTGCATGACAAATACTGTACATTCTTTCCAAAATACTGGCTTTCTAACCATTGCATGCAGCTACAATCAACACTCAAGCAACGTTGAAACCATCATAATACTCTTTGCACATGTCAGGACACCAATCCTGAAGCACTGGGCCAACTGAACACTTAAAACGGTCTGCCACAAGAAGCCCCTAGTGGCGATTGCTACTGCTATCCAAAAAACCTATTTTGTTTAATCCAGGAATAAGGGCAGTGTGTTGCGAATCCTAGTTGATTTCTGGACATGTCTGACCTTACAGGGTAGCAGGGGTAGTAGTATTACAAAACTCCAGTGAAACATTATTTTCTGAGTTCTTGGTTGGTATAGCATTATGTAGTAACATGCTTTCATTTTATTCATATAATTAGGGCACTTTTCGTAATTTTGTTACGGTTAACTTTGCATGCTCCGACAATCACTAGCACTCCTCATGCTGCCATGTTTTAAACACTATTTGGAAGCAAAGCGAGTATTTTCGCAAAGCCCTCCGAATGCATTTACCAATAGCATTTGGAATAACCAATACACTTAAGGGTTTTCTTATATAAGGCAGAAATTTTAGAAAATGTTGGTATCCTTTAAGGTAGGTGTTGTCTCATACACCCCGACTTATTTCTAATACACAAATGTTAAGTCGAATCTCACTGAATTCAGTCAAATTTACTTCCACATAGAAACACTGTGGTAGAAATGTAGTCCAATTAAAGATGTAATAGCCAGGAAAAGGTCATGGTAGTAAACAGCATTTTCTGCTTTATATACGGCATTCAGTGGCTTCCAACCATACTTTGGGAGATTTCATTGCTGCAACATTTCCCGTTATCATCCAGGAGGCTTTCAGCAGGTATCAGTCACGTCTGGTCGGTGCTATTTCTGCAGCGAGCTCCTCGCTCACCCTAGGGATGTCTCAAAAGAGCTGAGCCTGTCTTCAGGACATTTATGTTCTGGCTTTACAGTACTGCACCCATCTGGAGAAATGTTCCTCCCAATCCCCCCCAAATCTATTCCCCCCCCCTTACAAACCCTTATTGCCCTTGCACAAACAACAGGGACAAGAGGCTATTATATATCATGCTTTTAATACAAACTTAAAAAAATCTGGAACAATAGAAACTGTACAGATTTGATCAACCTTTGTTGTTTTTAACTAAATCTCTAGACACGCCAATGTCCTGTTCCAAAATATTGCACAACATTCTGAATACAAAACTCTGATTGTATTCCTCCTTCGCTAGAGAAAAAAGAAAGAAAAAGAACGAAACCCCCTCTGGATCCCTACTCAATGGCCCCCTGCATGTAAGAACCAAAAAACCAAACAAGAACAGCATGGACCTCTGCATTAAAAAACATACATAATTCTGTCCTCTTTGTGTCCATCCATACTCCAAGATCACACGTTGCTGATTCGCTCTTCAAAAAGGGTCAGGAAGGAGGGAAGCGAGGGGAGAAAAGGAGCTTTCACTGCTGCTTTTTTAAAATTTTCCTGAAAAAATATTTTTTTCTCTCTCCTCTAAGAAAAAATCTTGAAAAGAAAAAAGTTCAATTTTTTTTTACGTTAGAAATATACATATATTATATATACCTCTTACATTTTACAAATGTAGCAAATTATTCAATATAAACGGACAACAAAAAAATTAACACAAACCCATAAAAATAAAAGTTAAAAAAAATCTCTTTTTCTTCCTAAGAAACCAGGTAAATTAGTGCAGGTTTTAAAAATAAAATTGAAGCTGAACGTCTAACTCTTGAGACAACAAGACCAAAAAAGAGGCCGTGAGTTTCATTGTCGCCAGCACTGGAAATGCTTCTGAAGCACGGTATGTGTTCCTTTGGGAAATACAGAGGTTGGTCCTTCCCCTTTTCCTCCTTATGAACGCAGACTTCTTTTCAAAAAGCAGCTAACAGGATAAAGCAGTGTGAAACATCACATGTTGCAGGTGCTAATGAGGTTCTCTCCCTCCCTTCAATATACTTAAGCCTGAGAAGGGTACATAACCCCACCCAAGGCAGTGGCTCAGGGCAGCGTTCTGCTGCATGTGGAAGTTCTCGGCGGAGATTATGCTGGGCAGATAGGGAGCCAGCAGCTCTCCTAGGGAGGAAGTCCAGTGTAAAAGCATGGCAGTCTACAGTACATGTTGAGGGGAAAGAAGTGGGTGGCAGTGGTAATGTTGCGAGTGGGGGTGGGGTGGGGGGGAAGACAAACAAATGTGTTTACTGAAGAGGTCTAACGTGTCTTGTTCAGGTTGAGGACTTCTAGCTTCATGAAACTTCACCCATCACATTACTGCCCAATAGTATCTCCCCTCCTCATCCCCTTAGTGGCTCACAGAAAACAGGCAGAATGCAAATAAGTTTTTTCTTTTTTAGTGTCCTTTTCCTCAGCCCAGCAAAGAGGCAGGGGTAAGAAGGGGTACAAAGAAACAAAAAAAAGGGCTCAACTTGGGGATACCTAGAGAAGATCTTATGCATAAGCCACATCACTGTGGCCTGGGCAGGAGACATTTCCCATCCATTTCAACGAATGATCTCTAGTGCATCAGAGTTAGGCATCCTTCACAGGAGGACAGATGCTTGTAGCAGTTAAGGCTCATATACAGTCCTACAGGGAATCCTCAGTGGAAACGCAAGTCTCCAGGTCAAGTCACCAGAGAGCTCTAGAATTGTAGCTTATTTATTCAATATGACTTTGCCAGAGAAGGTGCAAAAGCAACACTTTATACACAGTCCAAACCATGCTGTTTGGGTGTGGGGAGGAGATAGTGATGGTAGAGAGAATATGCCTAGAGTATGTAATCCACAGCCACATCTATGTTATCTCCCCTGAAGTTCTCTCTCACCCCTTATCGCCATAGATAAGTAAACTTTTGGACTCAGTAACTATCTCACAAGGCATAGATGGGGAAAGGTTTGCCAATCATCTGCCAAAAGAAAAGAAAAACTCACTCTTGAAGGCCACTACTGTCCCTGTCTTCCAGGCTGTCCTCTCATGACAGAAAAGGGAGATGCAGGGAATACCATTAGGATTCCTAGTTCAATAGCAACAATAAGGAAGGAGAGACTCTACATTCTTATCAGAGAACACTTTCTTCTCACCACATGTTGAGCAACATTCTATAGCAAGCCCACTTCATTCCTCATGCAGAGTCTCGAAATGGAACAAGTCCAGACTGGACCTGATATGTGGGGCGCTCTTCCGTACAGGAATGCCTGCTTCCTTTCAAATGAAAAATCATAAGGTTTTTGGTCAGAAGTCTTAAGAGACATGAGATTCAAAGTGCAAACCCTCATGCTATTCATCCAGAAAGCAGTCTGCACTGTAACTCCCTCTTCCCTGCCAAAAAGTAGTGCTATCATAGTCAAGAGCAGGAAACCATTCTTTCCATGAGAATTAGTAACCAAATGCTCGGCTGTCAACAGAAGAGCTCAAAACCCCATAAACCAAGGCAATTGGTCCAGAGGAACATCAATGGGGGCTGCTCAGGCACAAAAAAACCCTGGAAGGCCAGCTCTCACTCCTACCCTTGAAAGAGAGTGCAATATACATGGATCAATTTTTCTCACAAGTCAGAAGTGTTTGCATCTAGAGTCCTATTTATACATCATAGCATTAGCAGCTGACACGGGATCTAAGCTTCCCAAAGAGTACATCTAACTCCAGACTCTTAAGGGGGCTAAGGGGAGAGGAGGTGCTTATAATGGAAAACTGTAGGGGGGAAAAACCTGTCCCAGATGCTACAATGCTGCCCCTTCCAGCATTCCCCTGAAGCTAGAGGGGCTAAGGCCTTGCCATCACCAGTTAGCGCAGGAAGAAACAGAAGCTGAGAACTTTGTTCTACTCCCATTTTGCAATAGGAATACAAAAACTGAGTTATGAGAAATGAATACATTTGCTCCACTGTCTGGGCCTCTCATTACACATTGAGAAGCCCAGGCCTACCCTAGGAAGTGCTTGAGACTTCACACATCCAGAAGCCGTCTAAATCATCCCCCATCACTCCAAAACAGGGAGGGGGGGGGAAATCAAGGTATCTGGCTGCAAGGGACATGACAGCACCCTGAAAAATGCCATCCTTGCAGTAAGAATATTTGAGAACCAGTTCCAAGAAGCAGCATGGGACATAATATAAAGTGGCTCTGGCTCCCACCACTGCTGGGCTGGAACAATAACCTTCCTCATTAAGTGTACAACAACGGATAGGAAAGAGCACAGGAAACAAGTTTAAAAAAATAATCAGTGCTTCAGCAGCGCTTCCTGGCATGACACAACGAATCAGGATTTGTCTCTTTCCAAGAAGCTATATTTATAAGATTTCAAATATTTCTAATTATTTTTTCTCTTTTTTTGGAAGTTATTTTCCCCAGAATACTCTCATGGTGGTCAGTTGGCCAAAACCACTGGCTGGAACGACTGGCTGGGATACTGCATGGCGTTCAGATTGTAGCTGAGTCCTTCCACGAAGGGTGTCTTCTCCAGAAAGAGGCTGTTGGTGCTGCCCCCAAAGACCTGAGCCATGTCAAAATTGCCGCCGCCGCCACTGGCACTGAATTGGGATGCAGGAGGCATGCCGCCGGCCTGGTTTTCGGTGGCTACACCATCAAAGAAGAGGCTGCTAGCTCCTGGCGATCCACCATTGTAAACAAACTCCTTGGCATTGGGGGAGAGCTGAGATTGAGGGGCCGTACTGCCCCCGATGAAGTTCAGAGAATGCATAGACAGGGAGAGACCTTTGTGCTTCAGCAGGCCATTGGTGGGCGACCTGGCCAGGCGCTGCTGCTGCTGTGGTGGAACCCCTGTGCCACTGGTGGCTGCTCCAGCTCCTCCGCCTTTCTTCATCTTGGTTGAGCCAAACTTAGTGGCAGCAAAAGTGGCAGTGGTGAAGGTAATGGGCTGGGCAGAGCGAGGGATGAACGTGGGGCTGGGTGACTGGCCAAACGATGGGGATGGAGAATTGGACAAGGAGTTGTCCTGGCTGCCAATGGGGACGAACACCTGAGCGTCAGGATTGAAGCTGCTCTTGATCTCCTTGTCCAACTCGGCTGCACTGCAGCCCTCGCTGTCATCTAGATATAGGACCTTGACAGACCCTTTCTCACCAATCTGGTAGGAGACCTCAAATGGGTCAATCCAGACACTCAGTTCTTCAGGAACATTGGCCCGCACATCCTCTACAGCCAGCCCACTCCGCTTGGCTGCCATCTCGACTACGGGGTCCACCGTCTCCCCAATGTGAACACAGCGGTAGCCAGAACCCTTCAAGGGCTTCTCTGGGTACCAATGGCCTTCATATTTTTTCTTCAGCAGCCGCTCTAGCTCTTCACCAAACAAGTCGGCCCGCCTCCGTGGAAGCTTGTTGTACAGATATGAGATGATGAAGTTCAGAGCAACTTTGATCTCCAGATGCATACTCCCTTCACAGCAAGCAAGGTAGGGCAGTATATTAAAAATAGACAGCGGACACAAACATAGACGGATTTTGGCTCCAAACAATTCTGAAAAAGACAAAGAGAAATGAAATGTAAGGTGGAAATATTGTATCTTTAATACTGCTGCAGCACAATAGTTAAGACTTTTAGTTGCAGAAACTGATTCCTGAAAATTCAACATCTTAACTGGCAATAATAAATAAAAGACTGTGCAAAGTGCATTTGCACCTTGACAATTGTAAAGAAGAATATCCCTTTATGTGTTTAACACATATACATTTATTTGGTTCTTTGTATGCTGTCAAACATTATTATTTATTAGTTTATCTCTAGACCACTCACCATCCATAAACAGCTGTAAAACTACACAATAAAAAATACGATAGATCCTTTAAAAAATCACAGTAAGTTAAATGTTATAAAGTAAATCAAACCAGCAAAATATATACACCCTTGGAGTGCCTAAACTTCCTTCAAGAGCCTCAATAAATACGTATTTATTTTTTAAAGTGCCTAAAATTGCTAAGGAGACCAATTGCACCTCTAACGAGAAGGATTCTCATAACTGGGGTGCCACTAGAGAGAGGTGTTGCTATCTGGACAATGCCATTGATAGCACCACTAGCAGAGCTTTCAGGTAGTTGCTACAGTCTTAATGAGTCAAAGTTTCATTTTAAGACACTGGAGCAAGGCAGATCAATACATTTCAAAAGACAGAAACTAGTTTAGTAGTGATTCATCCCATTGTGATAATAGCAGCGATCCTTGACATTGTAATATTAAATAGATAACAAAAAGCTGAAAATGTGTTTCTTCTGAAAATAGCTTCAGAAGGTCAACTCAGATAAACAGAAGATAATCCTGGATGGAACTAACAGTAGCTTCTGATCCCAAGTGATATAAAAACAAGGCATACGTTCATCAGGAAGACTCAGGAAGGTTAGTACTATGTGGCCTGGAAGAGAACTTTAGGTCAGACTTTCCCAACGTGCTGACCTCTAATATTTTGGTGTACAACTCCCATCATCACTGACCACTGGCCAGTGATGAAGCCCAAAACACCTGAAGGACACTAGATTATGGAAGTCTGACTTAGGTTCCCAAACACCAACTTTTCTTCTTTATCCCCCCCCTTTTTTTACTAACATTCTAGGAGATCTCCAATCATCACTCATTCTATTAAATACAACTCTAAATGCCCCAGAAAAAAATAATAGAAAATGAAGGATATTTAAAAAGAAAGCTATATGTATTATCTTGGCAGCTTAGCAGGATAGAGACTAGCTTTTTGCTTCCTTAGGATCACCTATAACAAGTGCCTACTAAAAAAGCAAGGGCAAAGGATACACTCCAAACTTCAGGCATATATGTCAAACTGCTTTTTCTGGTGTGGTGTTTGGAGCTAACAAACAATCTAAGCTTATCCTGAAGAAGGAACAAAGAGATCTCTAACTACAGCATTAGGAACAACAAAGGAAGCTACTGGGTAAATTTCCATCTTACACACCATTTCTGAACACTTGTGTCAGCTTATCTGCCTACAATGTTCGAAACTGCCCTGGTATATGAACAGCTGGAATTAGACAAAATTGTGTGAAAGGAGGAATTAGCACACAATGACTGTACAAACTGTACACAGGTAAGATATTGAATTTGCTACCAGAAGATGTAGTGATTATAGGTGGTGATTCCTTAAAACCAGGGTTGCATTCGCCAAAAAGAATGCCTAGTTGCCATTTTGGGGCCAGACAGCTTGAAAGTTGTATTTTTCAAAATGACTTTTTGGTTCCTGAAATTCATTCTGATTGTGCAAATAAAATATAACGGATAGAATTCTACAGGATGTGTTGCATGTGTGTGAAAACATTCAAGATCCAAGGATTCCCAGGCATGCATCTTCAGATGGTGAAGATGGCAGGCACCATCCTGGCGCCCGGGCATCTTCACCTGGCTGCAAGTGGCTGATAGCCGGCTGCAAAATGCACCTGGCAAATTTCAAACACTGGCCACCACCAGTATTTGAGAGAGTAGACAGATTCATGGAAAGTAGCCCTGTCAATGGCTACTAGTCATGATGGCTGTATGCTGCTCTTCAGGATCAGAAGAAACATGCTTCTGAAAGTTGCTGGGGAACAAAAGCAGACTATTGGGCTTATGCTGTATTTGTTCCCATAAGCATCTGGTTGGCCACTGAAGGAAACAAACTGGATTTG
The DNA here is from genome assembly GCF_964106915.1 of Podarcis gaigeae. Classification (NCBI taxonomy): domain Eukaryota; kingdom Metazoa; phylum Chordata; class Lepidosauria; order Squamata; family Lacertidae; genus Podarcis; species Podarcis gaigeae. The sequence goes on from NC_139686.1 coordinate 31,280,289, forward strand.
ATGGGTCTTTGGTTTGAACCAGCAGGACTTTGTGTTACTGTGTTTCACTAAAGCGATAAAAAACTAAACTCTGCATTAAGTATGTCCACAGAAACCTATGCCTGCTGTATTATCAAGTTGCAGCAAATAACAGAAGAGCTCTCTAAAAAAACTCCTCTGAATGCAGTCTTATATAGTTGACCATGGCCTGACCGCTAACAGCACAGCCCAAGACCTTGGAGCTTGTTTTTCAGGAGTTACTAAACCGTGAGAAGTTTTATCACAGCTATTTGAATGTGCTTCTTAAAATGGAAATTGCCACAGGAGAAATTTGAGTAAGGCAAATTTCTGAAAGGTCAACTAGAAGCAGAACATTTTCAAGCTAGGCAGTCAAACAAACTCTTTAAGACAGAGCCTTCCAATGGATTTCTGGCTAAAGAACTATTGTTAAAGCAATGATCCTCAAATTTCTCCCCCCACAGAGCCCCTGCGGGTCTTGGCAAACCCCTAAATTCTGTTTATGCCTCTTGCAGCAATTATAATTATTTGTAATTTTATTATTACATTTGTATACTGCCATTTATGCAAAGATCACAGCGCAGTTCACAACAGAATGCACTGTGCTAAATACTGTATGATTTTTAATTGTATTTTTATTGCTTCTTCTTTTCTTATATTGTTATTTTGTTGTACTACAATTTGAATTTCATAGGATTCTATAGAATTCCTTCACCAGCATGCTGTGGAACACCTGAATGATATTCAGTTTCGGAACCCCTACCATAAAGCACACAATCAGCTTGGAACAGAAGCTCATGTGGAAGTTCAACCCACACCACCCTCAGTAAACAAATAGGCTTACTTCTGTGTTTATTCCACATATAGCAAAGTTTCAGTCTGCTGTACTGAAAGCCTAGCAAGCTTGAGAGGGTAATACATGACTGGCATTAAGAGACCTTATATTTCTATAAGGATGCCACATTTTGGAAACTAGCTACTATAATTCAGATCTGATAGTATTTCTTTCTTTCTAAAGGGACACAGAGCTGTCTACAAGTATGCTTTCTTTCTAAAGGGACACAGAGCTGTCTACAAGTATGTTTTCAGGAAATAAACTGTTTTTGCTTATGTACATGCTGGATGCCTTGGTCAGAATATTAAGTTAAAGCTCACTTCAGAGTAATTATGCACAGGAGTAAATACCACCAAGTTGAAAGGGACATACTTGCAGTTAAGTACGAAGGATTGCAATCTTCAGACCTAAATACAATTGTCCTGATTGAGGGGTGCTCTTTCCTAGTATAGCTTTAAGACAGGCATCTACAGCTGGAGAATGGAAAGACTGTCTCTCACAGGAGTTCCCTTGTCCATCTGGCTCTTTCTCTCTCAGGGAAATGAAAGGAATGTATTACTTTTCTTCAAGCAGAACTCTGATGGTTGTCAGTCTTCAAAGATAGTATGAAAAACTACAGATATCTAATCTTCTACTCTTTGGCTATACCATGCTGCATTTATCATTACAATGATAAATTAAATGTTTGTGTTATAGCATCTATACAAATAATAATAATCAAACACTAGCTGACCCCACATAATTTAGCACAACAGTCTAAATTATTTTAGAAAAAAGGTCCACCAAGGAATATAAATCTAGCTTACATGTCAACAAAATAAGCTTTATATCCATCAGGATTCAGTAATCCCTAGGCTGTTAATATGGCAACCTACACAGGGGACGACTGCAGGTGGCAAAGCGTAACAGTCAATACGGAATCCCTTGTTTTCTCTGCAGAACTTCATCAATAAAGGTGCACGTTACCTCAGGACAGCCTATGGTTCTGAAAATATCAGAGGCAAGTAGCAATTTATTTTGCACAAGACAATTACAAACACATGACACAATGTGGAATAATGAGCTACACAACAATTGCCCATGATTCAATGCAAGAACAATCTCCGGCATTAGGGCATAATGTCTCAGTAATACAGGCATTGTCAAGGTACATCACTTGCACATGAGGAAATTCTACAGTGGTCCAATCATACTGAGTAAATACTTTAAATAATGACCTTGTCAGTTTGGTTTCTGACCCGTACACAAAATACGGCAATTATTGGGGGGCGGAAAGCGGTACAACACTGGCTTCATAAAGCCATCATTGCTTTATCCCAATATAAGCCAGAATCTCATAATAGTCTCCTAACATTTGCTTGCAAGCCACACCCAAGCAAAAGAGCAACCTTCGATTCAGTTGACCCCACCTCACCAATGCACCCAATTTCCGAGGATAATCTGAATTAAGTACAGATGCAATACAAAGCGACAGTGCCTGGGGAGGGGCAAGCCCGAGGAAGACACGTTCTCGATCCACGATTGCACAACCCACTCCCTCTTCTCCTGCCAAAACCTCCTGCGTCTGTGGGCGTTATTTGCACAGGGCACCTCCCGCCCAGGCCTCCTTGCGCACGCAAAACTGGCATTGCCGTCCCGCACGGGGACCTGCTCTCCGCCCGCCTCCTGCCCCACAACTTCAATAATCGCCTGTGCCAAGGTCCACGGATGAATGACCCAGCCAGGGAAGCCTCAACACCCATTAGGGCTGGCCCCCTCCCCTCCGCTCTGCCTCGACTGGAGTGTCCCGGGAGTTGTACTACGTAGCGAGCCCTGCTTTTCTCCTACACGAGATGCAGCGCCTGGGCGAGTGACCTACTTTGCCTTTTAACTACCCTTCTCAATATGCTTTGCGCCAAAGCTGGCCCAGACAGCGAGCGCCTGCTCAGTGGAGCACGGCACAAAATTTTCCAAGGCGCATGCGCTCTCTGTGCTCGATTGCTCAACGCTTCTCCCCCCCCCCTCAACCCCCCCCCCGCCCGGCCTCAACATGCCATCTTGCATTGTTTGATTTCTATGTGGAATAACTAATTTCTCGGCCTCTTTCTCCCCCGCGCAGAGAGGCGGCTTGCGGGGCGGGAGATGGATTAAGCGGAGGAAATTTCAATCAGGGCTTATTGTTACGGTTGCAACTCACATCTGTTCCTGCTGGGTAGCTCAGAAGTAGACAACCCCCCCCCCCAAAAGACACACCAGCACACGCACACACAGGCAGAGCTGCTAGGCCTACGAAAGAGAGACTTGGGCCAGGCGTCCTTGCAATACTCGAAAGTAAATCCCCGCTAGTTCAAGTGCGCCTTGAAACTGACAGCCAAGGCACCAAGCCGGGAGATGCGGCCCGCACTGGGGGGCGAGGAGGAAAGGCCGCTTCCTCTTGTTCCCTCCCCAGCCAGCAGCCGGCCTCCCCTTCCCGAGGGATGCACGCACCAAAGAACCGCTTGCAGCCTCCTCTTCCTACAGGGAGCCCCCCCCCCGCAATATGGGCGGAGGCCGAGGAGAAGCGTAGGCCGAGTGAAGGTGATCTGGCCCTGACCTTTACCTCCAGGCTCTGGGCTCTCCTTTCAGGGCCGCCCAAGCTTCTGGGTCACAGGCGCCCCCGCCCCATAGCTGAGAGCCTTCCCTCCCGAAATCCCCCTTCTCAATAATGGGAGGAGGCGCGGAGGTGACACCCCAAAATTAAATTCGAGGGCAGTGCAAAAATGTGGCTTTGGGCTCCAAGCCGCCCCAGGCCCGCACCTGCAGGGCCCTCCGAGGCAGATCCCTGGGCCTAATTTACCTCACAGGGTGGCTGTCACGATGAATGAGGGGAAGAAGGCCCTTCCCACACCGAAAGCTGCTCCCCAAACCGAGTCCAGTGCTGCCGTTTGGTTTTCCTGAGCCTCCCCTCCTCCATCCCATTATTAAATCACTGCGGGAAGGAGAACAAGTTCATCATCCCACTTAAGCTGTGCGGCTGCGGGAGGCTATTTCTCCCCCCTTTTTTTTTAACCCCGCACTATAATATAAATATATCTGTATTTGCTTTGTTTTAGGTCTGCGTTTGTGACATAAGAAATCCCAAAGAGGCCCCCGGGGCTCTATTCTGAGGAGGGAGGGGGAAAGAAAGTTCGAGCACAAAACGGGCTGGAACCATCTTTTTTCCTGACAAAAGCCGAGCTTTTGAGTATTGATCCGGATTAAGCGAAACAGAAACCATCTTCCTCGCTCGCTCGGATCCCAAAGATCCCCCACGGCCACCCCTTTCGGTCCAGCCCTGTTGGTAGTGTTGTTGTTACCACCACCACCGTTTACATTCTTAAAAAGGATCGAAATTTTCTCCCCTAATTCACCCGAACCTGGGAGGAAGGCAGAGAGGAGGGTTTTTTGCACGATAGGTGGTCCAAGGACTCGATCATCGCGAATTACCTGAGGGATCTGGGGTGGCTGTTGTTGTTTGTTTTTAATCCACTCGGGTAAAATGAGTAAAAACAAAATGGTGAACCGGGGACATTTTTCAATCGTTCAACCCAAATGACTTTCAACCTCCCTTCACGATGAAATGAAAAACATTAATCGCTTTTGGAGGGGGGGGCAAAGAGTGCCGTGTAAGAGACACAGCGCTATTAAGACTAAGGCAGGGATTCATTTTTTTCCTCCTTTCTATTAAAGGGGCAGAGCAGATCTGCCTACGATGATTTGAGTAGAAGCCAGCCCTTCTCTCCTTGAGAGAACCAGAAGCGGAGTTGGAAGACTGGCGGCTTCTGAAAATCTTATTAGCACAATGCGATTAATTCGTTCCTTAAAGGAATATACGAGGCGCAGCAAAACCCCAACGAGATAAGCCGGCGTGCGGAAGAAAAACATCGTTCAAGAAAATATTTAAATGGTGTGACTATGGAAATCGTTCCTCTTCCTTTGCCCTCATCACCCCTCAATTCTAGCAATAAGCCGTCACTTACTTCTTTTTTTCAGCACCAGGTGAGATGGTTTGGTGGCTTCTTTTTCTTTCCAGGGTGTTTCTTGGGAGTTCCTCTCTCACAAAGTGCTGATATGGTGGTGGGCGTTCGATTTTTTTTATATAAAAAAATTAAATGGATGCTGTTTTAGATAACTTCTCCCCCTTCTACAGGCCCAATCAGAAGTGGGGTGGGGGGATGTTGACTGGGGCGCCCCCTACTTCCTTCCTTCCCTCCCTGCGCAGGGAACCTGAAGCCACCCTCTCCCTGGCCCAAAGTGAGCAAAGTAAATGAAAAGTTTCACCCTTAGCAACCCTGCGCATGGATATTCCCTTCCACACCCAGGGTGACGCGTCCTGCAAAGGACAAGGAAGGGGAGGGGAGGGAGGGCAGGCTGGAACTACTTTCCCAAACACTGGCTTTAAGTTAACCCGTTCTGCGCCGAGCGCGTTATATTGTTGTTTCAGATGCTTGGAAACGCCTCCCGTAAAGAAAGTCCGTCATTTGCCACGGATATTTATTTATTTTTTTGGTACGTTTTAATGAATTTCCCCTCTTCATTCTGTGACAGGCAACAACTTGCATTCAAACCTTCAGAGAACCCTCCTGAGAACAAACCAAGGAAATTTTAAATAGATTGGACCCCTTTACTTACTTCCGAGTAAACCTACATAGGCTTAGGCTGCATGAGAGATCAAGCTTTTATACTGAAGACTTTGCCCCTTGTAATCTGAGTTAATTAATCTGCAATAACTACCAACAAGCTTTCTTCCACACACACAATCATTTATGGAGACAGAAATGCTCCCCGCCCCTAAGGATTTGCTGAAGGTGGGAAAATTCCATATTTCCCACCCTTAAGCCTCACTAATAGTGTGAGTGGGTGGTTAGCACCTTTCACCACCAATTAGCGAATGTGAATATAGAGACAAGGGTTGGTAATTATATTTTATTCTACTTTGCTATCTTCAGTTAGGGCTGAGAAAGATTTCAGACTAAAGCCCTGGAGAGCTGCCAGGCAGTGTGGATAATACTGAGGTAGATGGACACATAGTCTGATTGGATATAAGGCAGCTTCCTGCCTCTGACAAATGAAGCAAGAAATATTGTATAGCCTGATGGTATCTAGGCATGTTTATTTGGAAGAAAAACCCATGATGTTCAGCGGTGCTTCCTTCTCCAGTAAGAACCGTAGCTTTGAACAAATATACACCTATTCTGTACCTCCTACTTTACTCCATTAAATGTTTATAATGTTTGTATGTCATCATACCAATGAAGGATATTTGAATTAGACTGAAACTGAACAATCTCTCCCACTGAACATTTTGGTTCACCCAGTCCTGTAACCCTCCAGCCTGGAGCTGTCAGGTGCCAACTCCAGCCTCAGACGGCACAGCCGACAGGGGTGATAAGTGATGTAGTCCAGCATTAGAAAAATGTTCACTGCAGGGTCAGCCCAAGACATTTTGCAGCCTGAGGTGCAGCACAAGATGGTGTACTTCCATTTGATATACACAATGCAACTGGGCTGGTAGCTGGATTTTATTTCATCACTGGCAATGGGGCAGTGGCATCCGCCACATCTGTGGGAAGCAGGTTCATTTAGGGTGGCCAGGGCCATGTGGCAGGCGGAGCTCTGGCATCCAACAACGAAGAGTGAATCTTGGAGCCAGGAGGAATGCCTGTGAGGCTGCCTCTGCTGCTTCCTAGCACCTGTTGCCTCATATGGCTAGTGGTAAGTGTAGGCCCTGTACAAAAATTGGGTTCTGTGCTTATATTTTTTAAAAAAATAAACATGCTGCAGAAATAACATTTTATAAAATGACAAGCTAAACATGTTTAGGATGGATTTGTAGATGAGGGCAACAGCGCTTGTACCACGGAGTAGGACCACTATTTGCAAACACATTATATTCAGTTTAGTTAAGAACTGCTTAATGTAGGTTAATTTTTATTATAAAACATGTCCATAATTTTCGTCCACTAAATCAAAATCATGTTGCTTCCCTCATTTTCATAAGTGATGGGCTTTTTTCAACCAGGACAATGATAGTAGCAGCTGGCTTAATTATGCCATAAAAGTGTTTCTGTGAGCTGGTTCAGTGAATGGAGGATTATAGTCAAAATTTTGTTCGTATCGACTCAATTGGCTCTTAGTACTTGTTTATATTACATTTACCTCTCAGGAAAAATCCACCTGCACTTTAAACATATATTTTGACAGGTGAAATTGACACTCTATAATACTTGTCTCTGTAAATCAAATTAAATACCCTGCACTGCAGATTTCACTCATCCTTTCCCATGCATTGTTCCCAAACATGAAGTGGGTTTAAGTGGGGTAAGCTTTTTAAATTCCTTGTGGCCATTCTAAGGAGAAATCACTCTGAGGAGGCTGGGAGAGCAGTTTCAAGCCATCTTTTCTAGGATCTTAATTATGAAGTTCCTCTCAAACCTCTGCATGGCAAGAATCTTCTTTAAAGAACAGTAAGATAATTTCCTTTTGAGGGTGTTCTGCAGAATAGGCTTACCAAGAGAGAAATCCTATACATCATGTATACTCAAAAACAAGCCCCATTAAGTTCCATGGGACTTACTCAAAAGTAGCGTTTTCCAGACAGGTAGCTATGTTAGCTGGTTGCTGCAAAAACATCGAAGAACCCTGTGGCACATTAAAGGTAAACACATTTATTATGGCATGAGCTTTCCTGAAAGAGAATCCGTTTCATTAGATGCAAGAGTCCACTCCTTTGGTGTGCAACGGATGACTTGTCTATATCTAGCATTGACAAAGTGTTGTCGGTGCGGAATCGGAGGCAAAAACCTATTTGGCTGTTGTTCCTGTAGCTCTTTCGCGGAGCCATGCCCTGCTAAAATAGTCTTGTCATAGCAGGAAATTGGATCCCCGACCATAGGATCTTTCAAAAAATGGCAGCTGTTAGTTTCTTTAAAGGGGAAAGAGAGAAGGGAGGGTTTGCCCTTGCCTGGAAACCGTGGACTACGACTTCACAGCTCTGTGGGAAGCTTAAAACTATCTGCTTTTTGAGTGCATGAACTTTCTTAAGAAAGAGCTCGCTTAAAATGCGTGAGGTAGTCTTGGCCCCCTTCCCCTTCAATCTATGGAGAAGGCACTCAGAGGCACATTGCGCAGACTCAGGATACGCTCTCGCTTCACAACAACCCAGACCTTTTGCTGGCATGGAAAACAGATCCTGGGGCTGAGGGATCTCTGCGATCCATTCCCCAAATACTGTCCACACCAATTTTCTTGGGAGTTATCCCCGTGGTTAAACCAGACTACTGAGATCTGCGTGTACGTGAGCGTGTCCTATTCGTCGATCGACAAAACCAATTTTATTTTTTTTTCATTGGAATCCGAGCGTAGAATATACGTATTTATTTGTAACACGGTGGCATAAGGGGTTGGCGTGCGCCATCAGATCTCCCCACTGGCTGCCTTGCGTTAAAGCACGCGAACTGCAGGCTGCACAGAAGCGCACCTCTATTTCCCTGTTTATTTTCATCCTTCAAATGCCGGAGGGTATGCAAATCAGCTCACAGCCCCTAAACAAAACCCCACAAGGCACGGATGTCAGATGGCATTTTAACTATTCATGGAGCACGTTTCCCCGCTCTCAATTGCAGGTGCTACTCCGCACGATTCAGGGACTACTTTTTCAGCAGTGCGCCTGTGCATTTGCCTTCGTCGACGTAACTTCAGACGCAAGCACTGAGATAGGCAGAACAACCTGCAAGGTGTAGGAGCGCAGGCTGTTCTAAAAATAACAGCACCATGCTAGCAACAGCCTTCCCATTGGCTGGAGTCGTTAGGGGGTTCTGCAGATTGGTCTGCTGCGTTAACCAGTAGGCTAAAAGCGGGGAGGGGTCGGCGTGTTTTGTGTGTAAAACTGGAAAGGCAACAAGGTTGCTGGGAAGTGTAGTTTTTTGCCTGTAGGTTCCCTAGGCCTGAAGTTGCCAAACGAAGGTTAAAAACAAGACTTAAGGAACGATGTGAAGCTGTGCTGTTCAAAATAAAGGATATGTTGTATTGTATCTGCTCCCATGGACAAATATGCTGTTTAGTATGTGTCTCCATAGAGCATTTTATTGGTTGTTTATAGGGAGGTGTAGAGACACATTCTGTGCATCTAAACCCCTATTAGCGCAACTATGGAAATTCTATGTTTTTCTTTTGCCTGTCTGTATTGTGCACAAGAAGGAAAGCAGGACAGGTTTAGACTGCCCTGTACGAACCATTTAAGTCTTATAGTAGATAAAGTGTCTCTCTACTCCTTATTCCTTCTATTCAGAGTTAAGCATGCGAGAGCTGCATTTACTACTTACAACAAAAGCCAGGGGCTTTGGCAAAGTCCTAAAGCCAATAGACATATCTTCTACAGGATTCATGTTACTAATTTTTATTGTATGTTAACATTTATTTATCTCACCTCTACTAGAAGCTCCAGAGATGTAAACAAGCATATATGTACAGTTTTGCCAGTCACATAACGAGTGTAATCCTAACTGCGCTTACTCGAAAGTCCACATTTCAATGTGGCTTGTTTACTCAAAAGCACAGTTCAGTATTGAGCTGTAAGGCTGCATTCTTAAATATACATGCTTGGAAGTAAACCTCACTGAAATTAATGCACCTGCTGGGGGCATACCATGGATGATTAATTAATATGAAATGAAATATTACTTGTATCAATAGGATAATTTGCCATATATTATTACAAATAATTTTTGACATGTTTTAAATCTGGATTACTATTCCTGTTGTTCATTGTGCTGCTCACCTCCATTCCACTCAGTGGGACGTTTGTAGTTTCCTATGCATAGTAGGAAAACTTGGTGGATTGTGCCCAGAGTGAACATAACAGCTCCACCAGTTAAAATAACAATGCGTTTGTTCAACAGGAAGTTAGAAAACCTGCTAATCCAGACAACAGAAAAGTAGGACAGAATTAATATACAATTATACCAATTTGACTTAAATGAGACTAAATATTATGTCCCTATCCTAATACACTTAATGCCAGTCTTTTTAAGTTCAAATCTCATTGTCCAGAAGACTAAATGGAGCGCTCAAAAGGATATGTTTTTCAGATTTCATATCGTCAACTCAATCTACATCTAGTAAAATGAAATTACAGCAGCATTTCTATATACATTTACCTGGAAGTGTCTTATTGAATTCAGTGGGACCTCATTTGTTTCATAAAAGTAAATGGACCTTAAGCTCATTTACAGCACAGTTCTATTAGAACTACTGTATCTTAAATCCTGGAAGCTCATATAATTAGAACGTAATAAATGTACAGCCCAGTATGCAATCTAGCATAACAGGTTATGTTCTATATGTAGACTATATGATCATCATAATCATTATGTATATTAATAGCAAACTCAGTTGCTGAGTTACGACGGCTATGTAGCCAAAACGGGGCTACTGAAAATACAAGAAGTAAAAATATCAACATGCTTGAGAGAACCCGAAAATAAGCAAAAGTAGGGAAAAATAATTATTTAAATTGTAATAACATTTTGTTGTAGGCCCCACTTGTAATTTCATATTCTTTTGCCAGCATATTTTATTGTTTATTAGGCAGACAATGTTCCAAATATTTAAATAAAGGCAATGAATTTCCCGACACACCCAGAACTGTCCACTGACATACTATGTAGAGATGCCTCAAGCATTAATTTTCCCATGGTTCATATGCTCTTTTTACAAAGGTGAAATATAATATTCCAGTCATCTATGCTATACTTGAAGGAACACATGCACCCTGAACCACTATGCATGTTTATGAAAAAACAGATCCTTATATATTCAGTAAGGCTTGCTCCACAATACATTGAAATGCAGCACACACGTCTATTCTCAGATATATCCGTCAATGATTGCATCTATATTTCCATGATCTTTTCATCATTCGTATCCATTTGGAACCAGTCAGGGAGAATTAGGAAGACAAACTGAAATAGAAAACATTTTCAGCAAAGACACACAATTTATTATTAAATTCAGCTATTCCTTATTTTGCTTCTAGTAAACCAGCCTTACATTAGAATGACCAGTCCAGTTTCAAACTCACACTGCAATTTATGTAGCTTTTCTAACAGTGCAATATCCTATACATGTCTACTCAGAAGTAAACTCCACTGACTTCAGTGGAACTTATTCCTAGGCGAGTATAAGATTGCAGCCTAAGATTACATTTTAATTGATTTTAAATTGGATGAAATGGTTTTGCACTTTTTTTTAATTTCCCAGGCACATGGACAGCCCTAATGGTATTTTATTATATTATTAAATCAGTTTTTAGTATTTAGTAATTTTATTATTGTATTTTTTAATCTGTAAATTGCTTTGGAACTTTTTAGTGGAAACTACCACACACATTTAATACACTTTAAAAATAATCCAGAAAACGTAGTTAATATTGCTGCCGACAACTGAATAAATCCTATTCATAGGAGAGAGGAAAAACATTCCTTCCACCATACTAGCTTTGCTGTGAGTTTTTAATACCAAGAAAGACCAGTCAGTCTATAATTAGGTGTAATTAGCACTTACTCATTGCCCAGCATTCTTTACCTTTGCATCACCTGACACTTACAACCCAAGGAAATTAGTTCTTTCCTGCCTTTCAAATGAAGAAACAGTTTGACAAGGAGCAGTTACTCACCATGAAGGTGCAAAACACAATATATACTACAAAGTCAGACTTATTCATCTCAAATCATCCTCCAATTTAGTTCTCTATATCTTAAGGTGAGAGGTGTGGACTTTTGTGAGGGAACAAGCCATTCATCCTCTTCTTGATTTACGGCATTAGTAGGGCACCTGTGGCCATCCAGATATTATTGGACTACAAATTCCATCCCTCCTGATGATTGATCGTGCTCACTGGGGATGATAGGATGTAGGCATCCAACACCATAGATTCCTCATCCCTCCTTTATGTCCATTTCCCTGAGTTGACTTACCAAGCTGGGAATCTTGGGGGCAACTCTGTTTTTCACAGTCTTTATGCCTTCCCTCAAGTGCTCACCTGACTTGGGAAAACTTGACCAGGTAAGATAATTGCTCCCTTGACAAGAATAGTCTGAGAAGCCATGAGACAGAGAACTATTGAGTTGTGAGTTGATCACACCCATTTTATGATGGTTACATGTAAGACTCAGGAAGATGATCAGGCATGTGATACACATGATTAAAGCATATTACTAACGGGCTATTATGGGCCATTCCAGGTCTCCGCACATGAGCAAATTTCAGTTTAGTAGTTATGACTCCTTTCTAGGCCTAGACAAAACATTGCAAGTTTTATTTTCATAGAACTTGGCCAGCTGTGCATCTAATGGGACACAAAGGCATATATATGAACATAACAATGCATTTTAAGCAGGGCTAGTTGAAAGGTACATAATATATTCTCAACACCAAAGAGCACAATTTACACAGACCTTCATGCAAGTTTTGTGTGTATGGTTTTTTTTTTTTTTTTTTTTTTACAAATTGTATTATTGTAGGACCAACATGAGTACAGCATCCATACCATAAATCTTTGCTTCATTCTTTCTATACAATAATCTCACAAGGCAGGCTTTGGGCTCCATTTTCAGAGGAAAAGCCAGGCTGAAATACAGTGACTGGATTTAGGATTGGTAAATGCAGGTTTGGAGAAGCTATTCTCCGTAGAAGCTGCACTGGTTTTTAAATCTTTTAAAAACACTCTTTAAACTTTGTAACTGAAGGATAAGGAGCCTATGCCATTAGTGACTACACATCAAGTGGTACTAGCTTTTGAGTGCCAAGGTCGCTAAAAGTAGTGCACACTGTATCTTGGTAACATTGGTTTCCCTGGAGATTTACTAATGCAGGCCTGTATAATTTGTAATTTTCAAGTTGAAAATAGCCCACCAGCCACATTATTGTGGCATGCCAAGCACTCCCCCATTCCAATTTTGCAGGTCCAGGAAGGAAGTAAAATCAAGTTTATTGAGCCCCTAGATGGCTGCCACATGCGGCTAGTGGAATTCATCCAGCTTGGTGATAAGATGTTTAGTCTCATAACAAAAAGTTGCAAAGAAATCAGAATAAATTTCTTATCTGAGCAGCCTGCTTTACATTGTGACTTTTGTTGGACTCTTAGGCATTAAACCAGTCTCTCAAACCTGGGTCCCCAGATGTTGTTGATACCAGGACCAGTGGTCAGGGATGATGGGAGTCGTAGTCCAACAAGTTTGAGAAAGGCTACATTACACAAAGACATCAAATTTAAGATATCTGTGCCAAGTAGAAGCGGAACTCCTCATTAACAAGACAGTAAAGGTAAAGGGACCCCTGACCATTGGGTCCAGTCACAGACGACTCTGGGGTTGCAGCGCTCATCTCACTTTATTGGCCGAGGGAGCCGGCATACAGCTCATGTGGCCAGCATGACTAAGCTGCTTCTGGCGAACCAGAGCAGCACACGGAAACGCCGTTTACCTTCCCACCAGGGCAGTTCCTATTTATCTACTTGCTCTTTGATATGCTTTTGAACTGCTAGGCTGGCAGGAGCAGGGACCAAGCAATGGAAGCTCACCCCGTCGCGGGGATTCAAGATAGTAGCTCACATTAAACAAGACAGTAGCTCACATTAAAAGGAATGTCACTTCTCTTTTTCTCAAATATTTTAGTCTATAACATAGAGTAGACCAAGACAAGATCCACAAATCATGTCACAAGTCATGTTCTGAACACTTTTCATGCTTTTTCACATCATCTTCTTTTTCTTGCCATTTTCAACCATTCCACATCATATACCCAATGTGGGGAACCTATGGCCCACCAGTCCTCTCCATTTGGCCCATTAGGTCATTTGGGCTAAGCCATGCCTACCTGCTTTATACCTGATATGATGTCTGATGTAGGACAGATGAAGACATGGCTGTGCCAAACTGGGGTTGCAAGCACTACCAATCTAGAGTACAGAGTCTTCATTTTGAGAATTAATTTATCATAGAAGCATAGAATTGTAGAGTTGGAAGGGACTTCAAGGGTCATCTAGTCAGCCCCTGCAATGCAAGAATCCTGCCCACAGCCATTCCTGGGAGGGTTCAAACCACCAACCTTCTGGTTAACAGCCAGACACACTGCCCCATTGTGGCACTGGTGGCTACATGACTGGATAGATTTACAATATTTTGCGTCTTGAGTCTTTCCATTCTGGGCCCATCCTCCCATCCAATTGCTCCCCAAAGGTAATGTATCTTATTGGTCCCCAGCACTGGCTCAGTAACAGCCTAGAGCCATTACCATCTTGTGTAAAAAGAAGGAAAAAAGCTTCACCCGCATTAAAAAAATAGGAAAGACAAGAAATATTAAAAACCCAGCTATAAAAATCAAGATTCCAAAAGTAAGCTTTTGGAGCTAGTACAGAGTATACCGAGACCTGTTCTAGTTATAGCATTTGAGAAACAGTGTTATTCATGGCTATGCTGTAGTGGTGTGTTAATATGCTTTGCCTAACAGGCACAGTGGTCAGTTAAGAGTGACCTGTTTTCAGAAACCCTGGAAGCAAAGGCTGAGGTCCAGGGTTGCGAGTATGTAGAAAGCTTGCTGTTTCTCTTGCTGAACCTGTTCTGTGGAGAATAGCTTTCTACCATGTAGAGGCACCTTGGTGTTTAGAAGTACACGTTTATTACCACACCTTTTACCACACCAACTATTTCCCTTCAGAGACGACAACTTGTGCACAATGTCTGGCTGTGATTTGGAATCTGGTAATCACAGCTCATAACAATGCCATTTATGGGATGGAAGAATAATCTGGGCAGGGCAACACCCATCTTTTTATAGTCTGCTTCTCATGGGTCTTTGTCTGTAGCAGCAGTAGCATGTCATTTTCCTGCTGCTGAACTAGTTCTATGTGGATAATTGCACTAGAACAAAACTGGGTAAATCTCAAATGGCAACTAGACTTTTTCAACAGTAGGCAAGAATGGCGGTTTTACAGCATAAGCATTTCACACTGATGCAAGACACATGCTAAGACAATATGAACTGCTGTTCTTTAAAGCCTTTCAATGCTGTGGACTTCAAACTTGCCACTGTTGGAGGATATCATTTTATACATATCTAACAACAGGAGCCCAGAAAGAACAACATGGAGAGATTTAGAGACAGGACCCTCCTTTAGAAGACTACTATAAAACTTTATTGATGCATAATTCACAAAGATGCTGTGGCTTGGCTTATGTCAGAGAAAATATAGGCATGGTCATAACACTAAGTGAAAGGATTCAGTCAACAGAAATTTAGGCTGCTTATCTATAAAGGGGTAGATTGGAAGTCACAGGGGCTGAAATGTAAATCTCCTTCCTCTGAGACACAGATGCAATAAAAATGCTCAACTCCCTTGGTAACATTAGGGACCACTGAGGAATGGCAGGGAAGACAGCAACCTCCAAATTGAGTTTTACATACTAGTTTCTGCAACAAATTTTAAGGACTAAGAACAAATGAGCTGCTTTCCAGTAAGATGGCAGTCCTTTTTTTAAAAAAAGAATCCTTGCAGTCTCCAGCAAATGTACCATGGTGGAGATGGGATCACCTTTTCTTAAAGCCATACTTCTTTCGCTCATAGAAGAGATCTGTTTTTGAGCTGCCCAGATTGACAATCTTGGGACAGCCATCTCGCTGAAAAGGAACAGAAAAGGGATATGGTTAGAACAAGGGTAATGCTAATAAATGTATCATACAAGTTACTTTACAGCTCAGATAGGGTGTGCAAGAAAAAAATTAATCATCACTCAACACTAGACCCGATTCTGATACATGTACTGGCTACAGGTAGTTATGCCAACCTTCCATTTGAAGTCCAACAGTGATTCTGCCACAAAGGCTGCAATTCTACATACTCTTAATTATTTCTGAGTATGCTATTTTAGGATAGTGTTGCAATTCAATTTTCTCTACCAGGGGCGTATGAATTCTACATCCAGAATAAGTTGCACAAAGTTCCTTTATTTAATCTGGCCTTGGTGTTTGGGGCTTTGCGGAATTTGAAGTGTTTTTGCAAAGACAGAGGAATTAAAAGATCAAAGTCATACTCTGTAGACCCATGAAAATCAACATATTTAAGTTAGTGATGGCTGACTTACTGAAAGTCCATTGATTTAATGTTTCTACTCTGAGTATGACATGGCTACCCAAAGAAAGCAGGCATTGACAGTGAGAAATATTAAGAGCTGTACAGGGCAAGTAGATTAAGCACTTTGCAAGCCCGACCCAGAAACTTTGCTTCAGGTTTCTGCGGATACATCAGCATATTTTCAGATTTATCTAAACCACCATAAGATTTAGAAAATGAAAAAGCAACAGAAAGCCAATATGTGAGCTCCTCAAGGAGTCAAATAGCATGCTGCTGTTCGACTTACAGAATTGATGGTTTATGGTAGTTCCTGAAGAAAGAATTGATGTTCTGAAGTGCACTGAGCTGTAATGAATCTCAGTTGGCACTTTTGAGAAGCTTCCCCATTTTGCATTCTTTCTCATTTCTGTGGCACCTTACAGACTGCTACTGGCATGCAGTGTTCAAAACTCCCTTTGTGACAGGGAATTTCATTAGCACGAGCAGTTTCTGAGCTCTGGGCGCAGTACTGTGCCTAAGAGTTCAGATTAAAAACTGCAGAGTGGAAGGAAAGGGGGACCCTTTTCTGCCTCCCCACTTCCAGCTACTCTCTGAATACTGGAGAAGAGACCCTCTGAAAAATATTAGGAGGGTAGGCAGGGGAAGGACTAGAGCACGTGAAAAATGAACATAATATTTTAGCTGCAGTTCATTCATTTTCAGCTTTGTATGCTTGTTACAAAAAAAGCGCACCTAGACATTCTGTTACTGCACCCATAACACAGGTTTAAGGTGCCATTTAGCTCCTAGCTTTCATATCTCAGTTTCTAACACTACTGGCACGGCAGCTACAGGGTTAGGCAGGTAGAAGATCATTTGCTGTTGAATATGCCAGGGTAGTTTGGATTCAGGGTAGGCAGGGACTGCCTATTGTTCCAATAGCTGCTGTGAAGGGATGAAGAAACAGAGCGTGGTACAGTTACAGCTGGAGGAACCCACCTTACAGATAATTTTCAGTTACATTTAAGCTGATAGATCTGTGAACTTTTTGCAGGGTGCTGGATTCTGTTCACCAACCTACCCGCTCAGCAGATGCAATATTTTCCTCAGTTTACACTTTGACACAGGAAATCAATAAATACCTCCCCAGTCTGAAGTGACACATTTTGTGTGTGCCCTATGCCACATTTTCTGGAGGGGCACTTTCACTACTGTGTGATCAGATGCAAAAGCAGACAGGGCGCCCACACAGCTCTTAAAGGTGAAGGAGCCCTGGCCTCTTTTTCACCTGGCTACCCTATTGTATTCACTGACAAACTTCCCACAAGTATAGAAATAGCTTTAAAACCATTTCCAACTGCACTTCATGGCCTCGCCATTTCAGCATCTGTCTGATTTGGAGAGGATCCTCTTCATAGAATTCCATCTTAACCTGGGTGCAGCAGTACTTTATGCTAAAAGAACCCATTGTTACTGACCCATTTTCTTCATACTGTCTAGCAGCCCTGGTGCCTTCTTTTCTGTCTACAGTTGAGACGAGTTTATGCACACATTCAACATGCACTCAACTGTGGAATCCAATGTCAATTTACTCATAAAGCATCTATCACACCATAGATGGCTCTAATGTCACAGCATCTCAAACAGTACTTTTAAATGGAGGTAGTCGATACACATTCAACTGCAAATCATCAAGTAATGTATATGCAAATTCAAAAAGCCTTTTCTTTTTAAAAACCTCCTCCTCCCAAGCCCTTCCTACACAGTATCAGAGAGAATGAAGCTAATTGTCAGCTACTCCATTTTCAAGAGCCATGCTCTCTACTTCTGCTTATTTTTCAACTCAAATGCGAGACGGCTGGGTAGGAACAAGGTCACTTCTATTGTCCCTGCATAGTAACCAGCAAAACAGGTGCATTTCACTTTATAGATAATTGCATTTCTGTGGTACAATTGGAGCAGCGAGGTGAAAAAAAGAGAGCACAGGAGCTCCTGCACCTTTAAAAGATGTACCTTCCCTCTTCTCTACAACTATTAAAGATGCATGAGCCCTGACCTATTTTTCACAAGGCCACTTTAGAGTCAAGGCATTTTTTCCTGTACTCATTCATTGTTAAAACAGTCTGAATCTGCTCTTACTGTAAGGATTTCTGGTACAGAAGAACACCAGCTCTACTGTTGCAACATTGCAATACCCATCCTCAGACAAAAATATAAGGTGTCCCAAATTCATAGAAGGGACCTTGAGGGTCATCTAGTCTAACCCCCTGCAACGGAGAAATCTCAACAAGTGACATTACAGAGGAATTTGTAGGACTGTATCACTGAAGAGAAAATCTGATACCATTGCTACTTACAAACCACCCCACCCCAAGACCGCTAACCCAGATTGCTGTTTAGAATAATACTACACTACAATGGCTAGTAGTTGATTCTATAATTTTAAATTAAAGGTTCAACTGTCAATGCTGATTTTTATTTTTTAAACCCCTGTCCTTGATCTCTTGTAATCTAAGGCATGAATGAAATCTGTCTACTGGTTTGCAGCCATAAGTTATTTTAGAAGAGTTTGAAATTATAAATTATGTTCGTTTTAGGGCCCTTTTGAAAGAGACAAGTATGAATAAGCCTTTATTGAAGGTACTGGACATGAGAGCATATAGATATTAGAATATAAGCATCCCAGGCTTCAGATGTTTACCAACACATGGGCCAACGATAATATTTAAGAACAAACAATTGCAACTTAGAGAGCGGAAAAATGCAAATCCCTGTAACAATCTTACATCTTTCTCCTGGATGGTGCATTCTTTACAGTAGTATGCATCAGAGACACCAGGACCTCCACATATCACACAGCGCCCTTGATAAGACCCATAGTTGCACTCATCACATATGCGCACCAGTGTGCAGGGCCGCACGTAAGAGTCACAAATAACACACTTGCCATCACCTGCAAAATAAGTACACGTATTTCAAGTGAAAGAAAAGATGCAGACAAGCCACCCACAGAAAGAATATACACAGCTTATTAGATTACCCACAGAACATGCTACAAAAGAAAGGCGTTAACTGGGTTTGCTTCCAGGCAGATGTGTTTAAGGTGGAGTTGCCACACCCCAAATACAATGGCTTGAGTTGTTTACAGATAAAAGTCCAAAGCAACTGGCATTTGATTGAACTTCCCCATAAACCAGTCTGCCACATTTTTTGAATTTTTTAATCATATGTAACACCAAATCAGCATCTCTGTGCAGGGATGAACACAGAATGCAGCATCACAGATACACCAAACATATAATGCCAATGCAATCTTCTACACTTGAAAGGTATATTCAGTGATCTTCTTTTCTTAATTTGGCTTTAGGAAAGGCTGAACGGGCAAGTGCACACATACATAATTGAAGCCATTATTGCTGTAGATAGCTCTTGAGGTATGGAACCAAAGTTAGCAAGTAAGTAAATAGCCAACAGATGGCAATGACAAGCACTGCCAGCCTGGACCATATCCAAGCAAATGACCTAAAGACGAAGAGCTTCATATCCCATTACCCTCGTCCATCTAATCTTTATTCCTACTAAGGATTTGTTTAACTTGCTCTTTCTTTTGGAAGGTGAACAAATTCCTTTTAAGAAAGCTGCTGATAACCTCCTGGGTGACAGCTACAACAGACCATCTCATAGTTTCCCCCCAGTACTGCTTTATTTCTAGTTTCGAAGATGGGGCAGGAGTAGGGAGCCATTTCATTTGTGTGGCAAGTAGCCCTGGGAAGCACCCAAGTGCAGCACCTTCTACTCTCTTACTCTGCATCCCTGGGCTGAAAAAGCTTTCCTGTCTGCAATAGCTTGTGCTGTTATCCTGTCCTTTTATGACCAGGAGAGACAGCATATGTTACTCCAATAGCGATATTAAGAAAAGCCATAATCTGCCCATAACTTCATCCTTTCTGACATCCTTTTACTCTTTCTGACATCTTTTCCTTCTGCCTAGTTTCACCTCAAAATGGACACTAGCTAGCCTGGTCATTATGTGGCCTGAAGTTTTGCTTTCACTTTACAGGTACCTGTGCTTTTTAAGGACCAGAGGAGACTCCGGAGTGCAGGGTGTGTGTGTCTTTTTTCAACCCAAGGGCTGCATTCTTTTCTGGGCAGCCTTCCTGGTGCTACATGCCAATGGTGGGTGGGGTGAGGTGGGGCAAAAGTGGGCATGGCACCAAATTTAAATTTTACCTTTGTAAAACAGCATAGTTTCTATGCACACTCAATCAACCCTCTCTATCCTCCATCCATGAGTACAAGAGGAATTATCAGAGTTCAAGGACACATTCCAGCCAGGCAAGAGCTCCTGGGGTGTAAAGCATGGTCAGTGAGGTGTGTACTGGGGAGAATTCCAGGGGCCAGGCAGAAAGGCCTGGAATTTGGCCCCCGAGCTTGAATTTCACTGCCCCTGATTAGCACACATTATAATGCATGTGTGATTGTTGTGTCTTAAAATGCCAGTAAAGACAGCTGCAGCATATCAGGAATGCTAAGTGTGTTTTCTGCGGGCTGGATTGGACAAAAGTCCAAAGCATGATGTGGTGAATTAAGAGGCCTGTGGCTGGTGCACATCTTCCTTCTTTTCACAGGTGCCTTGCTGTCCTGGTCTGCTTCCTTGAAGTCTTAAGTTGCCAGTGTCAAACTATGGTTTAACATTACATCTGAAACAGCCCATGGTCTCTTCAGACATTCTAAAAATGTTGCTACAGTAGTACTGGAGCAACACAGACATCCCTGCTTAACATTGCAAAGCTCTTAGGAAGCATGAAGTTAGAGGGATTGGACGGAATGGCTGCCATGTTTTGATACATTTTTCAACCCTTTCTTTTCTTCTCTTAAACTCTCACCAACTTTTTTCACACACACCCCCTTACAATCTATACATCTCTATCAATCTATACATTGATCCACCATGACTACTTTATTTTTAAATTATCTAAAGTAAACATATAGGTATGTTGCCAATTTTTATATTCCTTCTCTTCTCTTGGGTTTAGATTCCAAAGTGTTTCAGACAGGTTTAGGTGAAAAGGTGGTTTCTCAAGTCTATGGCAAGTCTTGAACATCCAAGCTGCAGTTCTATACTAATTTGCCTGGGAGTAAGTTTCAGTGAACATAGTGGGGAAATTCTGAATATGCAAATACAGGATTATACTACATGTGTAGCTAGAATTTTAAACTTAAAATGGCATCATACTCAGTGCTTGTTTTCAGGGGGTAATCAAGGGTATGCACTATCAACACCTCTTTTTGTTGTTTAAAAAGTGTGGCACTTGCTGTAACAACTTCAAGGTGAGTACTGGCACCTATTTTTCTAGAAAAAATGCACTGGTTATACCTATAGGTTTAATTGCATTTTAGAAGACTGACTTTACTCAGCTTGGAAGAAATCCTGATTTACTATATTGGGCTCCAAATCACAGAAGACACACAGTATGTAAAAAGCTATACTCACATTTTTCACATAGTCTTCCAATAGCTGCAATGAAAACGGAGAAAAATGAATAACATTCATTTGGAAATTCCGAAAGTTCCACATTATTTCTAGAATCCGTACACTTCAGGTTACAGACTCCGTTAACCCAAAAATAGTACCTCGGGTTAAGAACTTTGCTTCAGGATGAGAACAGAAATTGTGTTCCAGCAGCGCGGCGGCAGCGGGAGGCCCCATTAGCTAAAGTGGTGCTTCAGGTTAAGAACAGTTTCAGGTTAAGAACAGACCTCCAGAACTAATTAAGTTCTTAACCCGAGGTACCACTGTACTACTCTTCAGGATTAACCTCATATTCGGGTGAGGATGGGTGAACTATGAGAGAATAATAGGTTTTAAAGGCAATTAACTAAAATGTTTAATAAACACTTAACTTTTGGTATTCCGTAAGAAGATCCTATCCAGACTGATATTCGGGGCTGATCCTATCCATGCTTAGTCAAAGGTAAACTGAACGAACTTTAATCAGTGAGTAGCTAGATACAGTGCAGTGGCAGCAAGGCCACATGGCACAAAGTACCCGAGTATATTTTTAAAAGCAGCCTTTATATTTTCCTTCAGTTTCAAACAGTGGGACCTGTTTCCAGGCAACCGTAGGCTTTCACTGTTAATACTGTATTGGCAGGACTAAACTTAAAGCAAACATAATCTTTCCTCACTCTGCCTAACGTGTTTTGCCAAGATTAGAGCTTGTCATTTTCAAAACAACAGTAAGAATGTAATACTCATAGGGAATGAAGGCAAAGAATGCGCCATTTTGATGAAAATACAATAACAAAGCCTTGTGTCTTATGTACGTCACAGGCCGAGAGTGACGCAGCATCATGTAAACTTACAACTTCCATAGGTAAATAAGAGGGCAGGAGGCCCCAAACCTGTAGTTGTATGGTAGGAAAATCTTGTAACAAGTATGATTAAAAAAATAAAAATAAATCCTTGCTGCTAAGAAGCAGTTAATAAAATATCAGTTAAAACCAGGAGGGAAGGGGACAGAAATGTAGGGCGTTACATATCACTATGTGACTCATGTAAAACTGTTGTAACTGATACAACATTCATTTCACTTTAAGCAAGTACTGTATTTGGTTGCAAGAGGATCTCCTCTTTTGCAGCCCCGCTAGCTGAAATCCTTTTAATTAGATGCTAGGGATTGATCAGAACTTAAGTGTGCAAATCGTGTTCTAATATTATACAGCAGGACCTAAATGCTTCCATCTACATGCCACAATGATGCAGCAGATATACAGTACTTGTTTTTCCATCTAGGTCTGCTTATGACAGCTGCAAGGTTGGCAGACGAACACTGCACTGTGTTAAGGAATATCTGACGGGGAGGGGTGGAGAGGAACAGTGATGGGCTCCAGAGATGCATTTGTATGCAATATAAACCATCCTAGGGGCCAGCTGGCAACCTGAGGATGGGAAAGCCATTAAGGAGCAACTACTTTATACAGAACTTATGCTCTGAATTCAGCTGTCAGGGCTAATGGTTAAACGGACTAGACCTCGGCTGATTTAAAGCTCCTTCTAAAGCCACCTAAGCCTGCGACTATCACTGCATCTGAGGGCACGGAATCCCCCGAGTTCACTGCCGCTTGCGAGATGCGGAGAATGAGGTTTCGCCGGTCCATTTCTGAATCTCCCGCCGGTCGATTTCATTGGGCGGCTACGACTTCAGCCACAACGAGTGAGGCCCAAGCGCGCCGGTTCGCAATTCCGTTTCAGACGTAAGGCCTCGCCGCGTTTTGCCGTTTGGACCAGAGCAGAAGTCAGTCGAGCCTCCCGCCTCGGAGACCCGGCCGGTGTGGCCTTCCCGGCCGCTGCTCTCCGCCCGCCTCCCGCGCAGGCCAGGCCCCCCTAGGCTCCCGGTCCGAGGGAAAGGGGGAAGGAAGGGGGCCTCACCCACGCCCGCCTGCTTGCGGCAGAAGATCAAATCCGGGTGGTGCTTGGCCATCCCTGAACCCCTTCGCCTCGCGCCGCCGTCGTTACTGGCCTTTCACCTTTGACCCCTTCAGGTCCTGGGGAAAGCGCAGGTCCTACACACTCGCCCACCTCCACACAAACCGGCTTTTAATTTCCTTTCGCGCGCTGCCGCGTCGGGTTACCACACTCGAATATCCCGCAAATAAACAACAACGTGTTTCTTCGTAGCCCTTAGAATATTTTTAGAAGGGGGAAATGTCGGCAATTTACAACTCTCTCTCTTTCAGGACCTGGCAGAGTACCGCCCTCTCGACTGACGTCATTAGCACGCTAGAGATTGGACCCATTTTTCAGACGGGCAGCGTAGAGTTAGACTTGAAATGCTTACAGAGGCCTCAACTTTCGTTTGCTTTCCCTCTCTAAGGGCGGAAGTGAGAGCTTTTCATAGAAATTTGGGGAGGAATTCACGATGCTAGCGTAGCAACCCGAGGCAGAAATAACATAATACTCCTAATGTTGCTACTTTTTTTTGTTTCTAAGTGAACGCGCTGCTCCTCCTCACCTACGCTAAGCTAATAGACTTCCCCATTGATTTGTACAAGCAAGCCTTAATTTCGGTACTATTGTAGCGGGACAGGGAATACGTATGCCCACGTAAACCCGGAAATTTCCAATTTTTTAAAATGTGGACTTCTCTGCATTTTCTTATCACTATGTACTATTATTGACGAGGAAACCGGTTTCCTGTGGAGAAGTCATGCCTCCGGAAGTACTTTGTTTCCACGTGCCCGCTTCTATTTAAAAGGAGACTTGATGGGCGCGGCCTAGGCCCCGCCTACGAGGCACGTCCTTTAAAAGCCCCGTGTGACGCTATCGCGCGGCGACTTCATCTTTGTCAGTGAACAAAATGGCGCCGTACTGTGTCCTAGTCAGTCGGTTACAGGTGAGTCTGGTACCCGTAGACTCGGTTATGGGCAGAGCAAGCGGTAGAAGCTGAGTGTAGCTGGCGAAGTCGGCAGTGGGGGTCGAGGCCTGCGCGCCCCTCGCTGCTCTTCGGGCTCGGCCTTCCGCTTCCTCGCTGTAGGTCAATGTGTCCCCCATGCCGGTCCCGCCTGTGACTCCCTGCAAGCGAGGAGGGATGTTTGCTTGGCAGTACCGTAGAAAGCCCTGGCATGCCAACACATGTACACTAGCGAAGGCTTCGTGCTGTCTCCGGGGCTGGTGTGCTGTCTGGTGGGGCCCCGCTCAAGGTGAGGGCAAGGTTACTGGGGTTCTGCGCCGCTGCTGGCTTCCCTCCACACTCGGCATTTATAAACGACGCATTGTACCGTTATGCATGCAGTCGTATTGATAGATGGATTTTTACAACCTACACACGGTAGGTGGCATAGGAATTCACTTCTCAGCGATAGGCCTCTTCCCTGTGGCTCGTTTCACACAAATAGCGCCCCAAATTTTACGCTACAAATTGTGCACAGAACTTATTTTGGGTAGGTAGGACTTAACCTCTCTAGCCCTACAATCCTGTATACATTCTTATTTGGGCGAGCCACTCAATGGGGTTTCCTCTGAGTAAAAATGTAGAAGATTTTGCTGTAAAACCTAAGCACCAAATAGTCAAGCTGTAAATGTTAGATGTATTGCTACTTTTTGTAATGTTTTGTAATACCTTTTTTTAAAAAAAAATTGGTTTGTTTCAATCAACCAAATAGCTCAGGTTTAGGCATGAGATGGACATGCATAACTTTGTATGCTGCCTTTCCGTAGTTCAAACCATGCTCAGGACAGTTTGCAACATAAAAAATACATAATTACACACATAACAAAAGTAGACACAAACAATAAATACTAAAAGTTCACAAATTAAAACAATTTCCACATAAATAATATTTAAAATAAAGATACCAATTGATTACAGCAGCAACCCCACTCAACAAAACCCCCTAAAAAGTACCCCAGTCCAAGAGTCTGTTCAGCATCCTCAACTTTTGTAGCTGGAATCAATCAGGATCCTGCCCGCCCAGGCCAGGTGGGTAAAGGCCTGCAGGGCAGGGAGCAGGTCTTCCAGGACTCACAGCCAAGATGGACACCAACACTGCAGACAGGATGAACTTGAAGCTAAGATTGTTGGTTTATGAAAGAGATACCATGTGCATAAGGGAATACAGTGGTACCTCGGGTTAAGTACTTAATTCGTTCCGGAGGACCGTTCTTAACCCGAAACTGTTCTTAACCTGAAACACCACTTTAGCTAATGGGGCCTCCTGCTGCCGCTGTGCCGCCGGAGCACGATTTCTGTTCTCATCCTGAAGCAAAGTTCTTAACCTGAGGTACTATTTCTGGGTTAGTGGAGTATGTAACCTGAAGCATATGTAACCTGAGGTACCACTGTAATACTTACATTGGGGCCTTAATGGTGCATGTTAATGGGTTCTGAAGACTCAAGAGATACTGTTGCTGATACCAGCCTGTATGATACCAGCTTTCATTTTCTCCAAATATAAGTGGGACAAATTGATTTCTCGGCACCCCTACTTCATATAGCCCTCTTCATTCTCTCTACTTGTTGAAAAGTCTGCCTGCTTTACCATAATAAAGAACGTTGCCCAATCCACATATTCAACATTCATTTTCCCTGAAACAGTATCTTCCAATATCTTCCATTGATATAAAGTCAGGTCATATTAGGGACACTGAAGATCCAGTATGCAGCATACTGAAAACAGTTATTTTCTTTACCAAAACTAGCTCCCTGCACAGTGATGTTTTGTTTTCCCCCACTCCATTTATCCCTTAGTCACTTACATTGAGTAAGAGTGTATGGAGGGGACACACTCTGATTATTTCTACTCAAGAGGGCTTGCATGCTACTTCTGAACAGTCAGCCCTGAGGGAGGAATTTGTGCTGGATCTTCTAGCTGATTGGTCCATCAGCTGCCAATCAAGTATAAACCCTGTTGCTGTAGGTGGTAGATCATCAATGAGCACACTCTTATACTGTTAATGGATACAGGCGGTGACCATTTCACATGGGAGTTCAATTCCTAGAATCCATGCACAACAGCAGAGCACGTATAAGCTCAAAAGAACCCGTGTCTCAGTAATCTTGCATCAATTGGACATTTCTAAAATGGTTGCCGCCTGTACAGAGTTCCCTTTAAAAGTACTGGGAAGCTGCTAGAAACTAGCTGTATTGTGACTATGCTACACAGTCAGAACTATACCGTATATAGTAGTGTGTGGGAAAGCATTTCTGTTTTGTTCTGGACAGTTCCAATTTTATTTAAGAAGCAAGATACTGTGGAGGTGGCAAGCAGAGAATAGAATTGGAAAAGTAACAGCTGTGTCAGAGTTTTGAGAGGTATATGCTAACTTCAGGTAGAAGGAGAGATTGCACACCGATAAGCTAACAATGGAACGAGGCTTTCAAGACCAACTCTGAAAGACTGCTGTGGGGACTGAAAATTCAGTGAAGTTTTGGGTTGCATCTTAAGATTAAAAGCAGTATTTAGAGTAAGGGTGGCTAACCTTTGGCCTTCTAGATGTTGATGGACCACAATTCCACTTATCCCTGGCTTATTGGACGTGTTGACTGGAGCTGATATGAGTTGGAGTTCAACAATATCTGGAGGTTAGCCACCCCTGTTTTAGGAGGCTTTATGTACAACTAGGGGAAAAGTTTGAAGAGGAAAAGTAGAACACATACTTGTGGGGGTGTAATGTTGACATGTTTACAAAAATGCCATTGTGGTTGGCCAAGGACCTATGACTGAACTGAGACTTAATCCTGTGACCAGTGGTAATGGTGCTGCTTAAACACCTCTTTCCCCTCATAATTAAGCTATCTACCTGGAATGTCTCATGTGCAAATTCTGTTAACATGAATGTCACACTAATTTCAGTGGGATTCTGCAAGAGGCATTCCTCATGTATTGTACTTTTAGTCATGATGACTTTGAGGTAACATGTGAACTGCTCACTCAAAATGCCAATAGGAGCAGAAAAATGAGTGAAATCACAAACATAATGTTGCCTAGATTTGTATTTTGGGTTATGAAGTGAACAGTTTTCCAATTGTAGTTCCATTTAACTAAAGCAATAGGCAGAAAATCTAAAGTAGAGTCAGTGTTTTTAATTTTCCGCACAAAGTAATGAATCTCAGAGAAGTCAAATTGAGGATTGGAGTCTTGAGTCACTTCCTTTCTCAGTAGAATTTTGTACTGAGATTTTTCAGGACAGATTTATGCAAGAAATTGTGAAGGTGGATGACCATCACTTGATCAGATTTGAAACTGAAAGCTGTTTAAAGATCTGCTGACTTCTTCAGTCATATAAGGACATAAAGACAGCTTTGGCTACAATCCTAAGTACCTTTACTAGGGAGTACCATTTGACTAAACAGGATTTACTCCTCAATAAGCATTATTAGGATTGCAGTATTGTGTTTGTCAGTCTTATATTAAAAATAGTCTTAAAATTTGAAAACTGGAAGCTTACTTGGGGATAGTGACAGCAACTGACAATGGTGCTAATCTTTGCTTGACAAATAAAGTTTGTCTATACATGCAGTGGTTGCCTATCTCTTGTGTGCATGGTGTTGTTGCAATCAAAATTCTGACACTTCTTTGCTGTGAACGGTGTTTCTAGATTGCCAGTGCAATCAATTAACTTTTCCCTGAAATCATCTCCCCTCACAATTTTATAATTGTTCTGTTTTATATTTGTATGTGCATTTTCGCCTCACTGTGACCCTGTAAGGTAGGCTAGTTTTCAAGAGAATTAACTAAAAGCTGGCAGCCTAGCTATATATTCTGCCTGAACATTTATGATTTTAACGTGGTCTATCTACACATGCAGCAGAAGATGATAGTAGTAGTAGAGCTTTAAAATGGATTGTACTACTTCAGATTGGAGATGGGGATCATATTTTTTAGTGCTTCCCCATGTTAGGGGTGGGAGAAACACTCCCCACAAGTAGAAAACGAGGCTATGAGTATTTCTTCCCCTGATTTACCAGTTTTTCTTTTTGCTGGGATATTTTATTTTATTTTATTTTTTGCTATTCTGCCACTTCTCTCTCCTACCTTTCTCCTATCAGCCTTTGCTGCAAACTTTGAAGTGTGGACTTCTGGCAAGGATTGGTACTGGGTTGGTCAGTGCTGTTTGGAAAACTGGAGAGGTGCTGTTAGAGTGTGCAGAGGTGTACTTACTGCAAGCTTGAGATGTTTAGGGAATGGCTTAGCATATTGGGCCTTAAAAAAGAAATTATTCGCAAAGTGGTACTTCTAGTCTTCTTGTAGCTGCAGGTGCTCCCTAATCTCCAGAATCCCTTTTGGAAGCAGCCAGTATCCTGTTGGCGGTAGCTGGTGAAAGCTGCTGGAGTTATCTTGCATTTGACATTCTGTGGCTTCCAAGTATTTCTCATATTTCTCATTGTAAGGTCTGCATTTCATTGATGGTGACAGCTAAGCACTCCCTTGTCTGTTTATTTCAGCAAGCCTTGAGTAAAGGTGTTCGGAGGTACCATGCCTCTCGTGTCCTGTGCCAGAGGGCCAAAGTGGCCATGAGTCAGTTTGAACCCAGTGAATTTGTGAACTATGAAAAGCTTGAGAAAAACATCAACATTGTCCGGAAAAGGTAAGAGTTGAGCTTGAAAAATGTCTTATTAAATGGCTGGGAGAAAAGTAGTTATTACAAAAATATATTTCTATGCAAAATCTTGTAGTCGTAGTGGAATACGGAATATTTCTGAACAGCTTTCATGTATTGAGGCTTGAATGCATGTGGTGGCAATTTTTTTTTATTTCAGTTTCTTTCCCCTTTTCCTTAAAAGTGATTTAGTTCAAAATATCAGGAAAAGATTTAGGCTTAAAGTCTTAATTGCACAGGTTATTTTAAAAAGTGCTTGCTTATTTCTATTACTTCATTTTAAATGCTGCCATTTTAACTGAGCACTCTAAAGTGGTGAAATGAACTTGTGGAATTCTGTTGTGGGGGGCATATATTTAAAAATATAAAGCTTCTAGAAATACCTTCTATTATGGATAGTCATTTTTGCATCTTCCAAGCTTTTGGTAACCAATCTGAGTATGAAAATAATTGCATTAACTGGTTCCTCATGAGTAGTCGTGGCTGCGAAGCTTTTAGGATCAAAGCAAAAATGACCATTAAGTGCTCTCACCTTCAGAGCTGTGAGGTAATTATCGCCATAAATCCCATAAGTCATTCCACCCTACCTGTAGCATCCAGGAAACCTAATCAATTCATGCGAGCTGTTATCATGTAACTAGTTGAGATTTTAACCCAAAATGGAAGGTGAATACGTGAATGAAAAACCGCTTCAAAAGTCATACAAATTTGTATTTATTTTACAAAAGGGGAAACATCTCAAATGAGAATTAGAGATGCTAAATAGAACAATTAGGAGTCAGTTCTGGTATAACACCCCTGCTTTTTAAACCCTGGTTGAGCAAGCAATTGTGGGCCGCAGGATTCTCTGCTTTCCGTCATGCCCTGAATCTTCTGGAGCACAAATTTCTCTTGTTAGCTCTAACATTCCCTTGTTAGCTCTAACATTAAAGTATATGCAGCATCAGGATCAACTATTGCTGGCCATTAGCTCCTGAAGCTCTTTCCTCTAGCGACATACTTGCGTGTAGAACCTGACAATGAGCCTTCACCTGTGACGGAACTGGGCTAAAGTAATGGGCTACAATGGGGTGGAGAACTTTTGGCCCTCAAGTTGTTGGGACTACAACTCACATCACCTTTTGCCCTTGACAACACTGGCTAGGACTAATGGAATCCAACCTGTCTGGAGGACTGTAGTTTCCCTACGCTGGCGCTGCAGACAGGACCTTTATGAGTCTCATGTTAACATTTTGAAATACGTGACGTGGTTACAATGAAGGAGCTGAAGACATAAAGTTCCCTGTTTCCTTCCCAACAGATTGGACCGTCCCCTTACCCTGTCAGAGAAGATTGTATATGGCCACTTAGACGATCCTGCCAAGCAGGATATTGAGAGGGGCAAGACATATCTGCGTCTGCGGCCAGACCGTGTAGCCATGCAGGATGCCACTGCCCAGATGGCCATGTTGCAGTTCATCAGCAGCGGGTTGCCCAGAGTGGCAGTGCCCTCGACCATCCACTGT
This sequence comes from Podarcis gaigeae, assembly GCF_964106915.1. NCBI lineage: Eukaryota > Metazoa > Chordata > Lepidosauria > Squamata > Lacertidae > Podarcis > Podarcis gaigeae. The sequence goes on from NC_139686.1 coordinate 31,310,834, forward strand.
GATCACCTTATTGAAGCTCAGTTGGGTGGCGAGAAAGATCTCCGAAGAGCAAAGGTCATTTATTTATATTTTATACCAGCATTTTATTTACTGGAAGCTTGCAGCCAAATAATTGGCTTGTTTAAATCAATATGTGAAATTTCAGAACACCCCTCTTCCTTTTTGTCCTATGGGTCACAGTGCTGCAGTCTTATTAGCAGTCACTGGCAGAATTCCCGTTTCAGACCTAGCAACCACTTTGCATGAGGTTGCATCTAAAATGGAAGTTGGGACTAAACAGATGTGGTGATACAGAGCAAGAGCCTCTAAACTACCATTAAACTAATGTTAAATACAGGGAAAACCTTCCTAGATCCCAGCAAGCCATGAGGATCCTGCATATTTTAATGTTTTCCAGTCTTGCCCTTTAAAATAACTTTCCATCTTGTCACTTCTTCCTCTGAAGTGTTTACCTTAGTTTCCAAAACAGTAAGACTTAGAGCAATACTGCTGTAGTAGACACTGTTGTAGTTATGATAAAGGTACCTCATGTGATTTCTTGGGTTTGAAATGTTCCAGCTCAAGAATCTTTTTGCTCATTAAGTCAGCAAGGTAATATCTGGAGAGTAACCAAAAAATCATGGGAAAGAAGTGATTTTTTTTATTTGTTCTGCATTTGGACTGTTGCATGTCAGGTTGAATAATATAACAATTGTGCCCCCTTGATTCATAGAAACAGATCACTGCAGTATTTATGGAGAAGATCATCCTTCATGCATTCTAATCTTTGGCATTGTTTTTAATTTTTAATTGGCTCAGCCTATTATGTTGGTGGGATTAGACACAACATCTCATTTTGCATGTGTCTCAGAAGAATGTGCATACGTATATATGTGTATTCTACAGGAAAAGCGTGCAGTGTTTGGAAAAGAGTCGATTTTTATATAGTTGTTTATATTTGCCATAACAAAAAAGAAAAGAAAACTGAATATATTTGTATGCAACTCATGCAAGCTATACAATTAATCTCTGGATGCAGACTTTTTTTTAGAACACAACAGACAGGTTTTGGTTATTTATCCTGCCTGTCAACATATGCCTAGGAAAATTATAACTTATTGCAAGTTGCAACCAGCAGATTAAATAAAGACCTGCTTGGTATCTGACTGGGATGTCATTCTCAAAATAAAATCTCTGTCCAGAGTAAAATCAAGGAATTAAGGTGAAGAGAGGGGTGGCTGGCTTCTTAACTATTTGGGGTAGAAACCATACCAAGATCTTTACAGATGCACTTCATTTTTGTCTGTGTATAAACAGGACATTAATCAAGAAGTATACAACTTCCTAGCCACAGCAGCTGCCAAGTATGGAGTGGGTTTCTGGAAACCTGGATCAGGAATCATTCACCAGGTAAACTCTTTCTTCCTTAGCAGCAAGAACAGAACTTTAGTACATATGGTTTAGGAACATAGGAGGCAACTTGCATTGTTTTAGACCGTTGGTCTGTCCAGCTCAATATTGGCCACCTTGACTGGCAGTGACTCTCCAGAGGTTCAGGCAGAGGTATTTCCCTGCTCTACCTGGAGATGCTTAGGCATAGCCCATCCCCTCCTTCTTGAGAAATAACTCTCTGTACTTTATGACATCCTTTGTATGGGCGATTTTCAATCTTTCATACGAGAAGAACTTGCAACTTCTTTTTCCCCCTGGACATGTGGTCCTGCAGGGTGACTAATGTGTGCCACTCTGGACAGATTTTCCAGCTGTCCATTCAAGGTCATGCTGATCAGAGTGTAATTTGATATTTTGTTTTCTAGAACACCATTGGAAGGGTGTGTGTTTTTTGGGGGGGCCCCTCCAAAATCCAGTGTTTTTTCCCTTGTAGTTGCAAATTTAAGAGAAAGTTGACAGGTTAGAATTGCAGAGTTGGACACTCCACCATGTCACTTGCATGTTTTTTTCCTGCTGAAATTCATTTTTGAAAGCAGGGACTTGAGAAGGGGCAGCAATGGATTTGTGCTCTCCACAATTAAACTGTGGCATTTTCTGTGCCAGAACTCACTCACTCTCTTAATGTAACATTAGTTTTCCTTTGGCCTGGTAGAAAGGCCTTTAATATATCCCATTAGATTTGACCTTGAGGTTAACTGGTCACAGTATTTTTTGAGCTATTTGTATTCTTATAATTAACTATGAATTTTTAGAGAGCAGGAGTTCAAGGGGAAACTTAGGAGATGAAAGCTTTTAAATTCATCTGATTGTGTCAGCAAGCTCCTCTTGTGTCCCTTTCTGATGGCTTCTTTCTTCCCTACCCTGATGAGCATGACTCATAGCCAGCCCAAACTGATTGACCCTTCTAAATCTGCTTTAGTACTAGAAAAGTTTCCAAACCATTTTGGTAGTTATTACGTCACCTTAGAGTTTGTCTACATAAATCTCTCCTTCTTTCTCAGATCATCCTGGAGAACTATTCCTATCCTGGTGTTATGCTTATTGGCACAGATTCCCATACCCCCAATGGTGGTGGCTTGGGTGCAATCTGCATTGGAGTTGGTGGAGCTGATGCAGTTGATGTCATGGCAGGAATCCCCTGGGAGCTCAAATGCCCAAAGGTGAGACAGTGGAGCATATAAACGTTGTCTCCATGCAGACAGTTGGGATAGGTGAACAAGAGGGTTCTTTCTAAAGAAAAAAAGGGGGGAGTTTTACAATATCAAAATATGCTGGTGTAAATGTATATCTATTGCTTGCAAGTGGAAACTGAATTTCCACTCTTCCCTTTTTTTTATTCTTGTAGCTTGGAAGATACACTGATGCCACTAACATTAGTTAAGCATACCTGAGCTTAATAGCAGATAAGGAATGTGAATCTCTGCTCCAAGAATATCTCTTATATTTGCAATAAGGATATTAGTAAACAGCCATTTGAGAAACTGAATCTGCATACTTATTTTTGGAAGTGACTCTTTCTGCTAACTCATTTTATTTGGTTCTTCAGGTAATTGGTGTAAAACTGACAGGTTCGCTCTCTGGCTGGAGCTCTCCTAAAGATGTGATCCTGAAAGTGGCTGGCATACTTACTGTGAAAGGTGGCACAGGAGCTATTATAGAGTATCATGGGCCTGGCGTTGACTCCATCTCTTGCACAGGTAGGAAAAAAGCACCTTAGATCTAGAAAATTTTGGACTATGAAGATTTGGGAGCTGGTGGGTAATGGTCAGATCAGTGACTGAGGATGGAAAGAAATTGTTGGTCCTTGGGAGTGGAATTAGAACACAACAAGCAGCCATTGGCTAAGTAGATCAGCAGTGTGATGCAGAAGAATCTGTGTATTAATCCTTAATTTAAACATTAAACATTATCGGTACAGTAGTACTATAACATAGCAGTTGTAACAATATGCTAAAGGTAAGTAAACATTTATCAGTTTCAGAATTAGACCCATAAGTAGTAGCAGTTGCCAAGACATTGCCATGTCCACCTCTACATAGCTCCAGGAATCGATTATTTCAGATACTGTATCATGATCTATTGAAATATTGCAGTGTTTAGCTGTGATATATCGCGATGTTGAAAACCAGATATCACCCAGCCCTAGCCAGGAGTGGCAGTTTCATAGGTCTGATGGCTTCAAGTGGCTCAAGCGAGGCTTGCTTTTCTGTAAATTCATGTCGTCATGCCCCAAAAGGTGCTATCCAGAAGCGGTACACAGGTGGTTGTGTTTGGTCACTACCTGGGTCCTAAAAATACATTGGTAGTAAAATGTGACTTGTTTTCTTGGAAAAGACAGTATTACCGCTATTAGAAGAGGAAGGGAATTTAGTAGAACTAGTGTATTAATCAAACTATCCAGTTTTTTACTGCATAGCAAATCTCTCTTTTTAAGAGAGATTTTCCTATCTAATGAGCAGTAATACCTGGCTCTTTACTCATAAGTAAAATGGTGGACTGTAGCAGGTCAGTATACTCACTTGCGAATAGCTTTAATTACTTGGGTTCCAATCTCACTTGTGGTATGGATCACTTCTTTCAACCACAGGAATGGCAACTATCTGCAATATGGGAGCAGAGATTGGTGCCACCACTTCGATCTTCCCTTACAATAACCGGATGAAAACATACTTGTCCAAGACTGGACGAGCAGGTAAGAACTTGTGGAAGGACTTCAAGGGGTCATACAAAACGGAAGGCATTTTTCCCTTTTATTCACTTTTCTGCCTTGTGTGAAATTACGTCTTTCATTTGCGGGCTGTTTGTCTCTTATTCTAATTAAATGGATTTTAATTTCCAACATACTGCAAAGCCAAGAGGACTTCTGGGAAATACCTAAGGAAATGAAGCTCTGGAAGACATTTCATTTCATGAGTTAATGGGATAAAGCAAATCATGAATTCAAAGGGTTGCTCCCTTAAATTGTTTAACTGAACAGAGATGGTAGGCTATTGAGAATGGGATGGGGGGTGGGGAGAAGGAGAATTGAACTGTGTCATGTCGTTTAACTTGCAGCTTAAGTTGCAGCTTGTGTCCTTTCCTCAGTTCATGTTTTAGGCAAACATCTACTGGTCAGGGCTCTTGTAGAAGGTAACTTATGCTATGCAATTACAATCCTCTTAAGTAAATGTAGCTAGAATGAATTAACTTTAAAACATAACTCTGCCAGTTTTATAAACCACGACTCAGAGCTACATTCTCCAACCTGATGCCTTCCAGCTGTTGGTGAACTAAATCTCCCACCAGTCCCAGCCAGCATGAACAATAATCAGGGATGATGGAAATTGTAGTCCAACAACATCTGGAGGGCACCAGGTTGGAAAAGTCTGGTTCAGATTATTGGAAATCAGCCATAACATATACCTGGTTTGTGTGGTTCCTCTGGCATGAGGAGAATGGAAATGTCCTTGTCCCCAACCCTTTTGGGCCTGGAGGCACATTTTACAGAAGGAAAATGCTTAGAATCCCCTCCCCCCAAACAAGCACAACATCTACAGTCCCCTAAACAGATTTTAAAAAGGGGAAACACTCTCCCAAAATAGGCAACCCTCTCCCAACCAAATAGCTCCAGAAAAGCCCACAACTTAAATTTAAAAAAGAAAATGGGAAGGACAGGAGGTCTTGTTGGCTACTGAGAGGTGTGTCCAAGGGTTACAACCACATGGGGGATCTCAGATCAAACTGTAGTTCCATGTTGTGGAAAAGCTCCATGAAGCTTGTTTCATTCAAGGTACCCAAAACAAGGAAATACAAAGCCCAACTCAAATGATGAACCAAAATGCAAAATTGGGTACGTGCATATAAATTTCCAAATTAATATGCAATGTGTATAAATGTATATAACTTTAATCTCTTTACGTAAGTTAAATGTACAAAATATGGTGAATAATTAATATCAGTCCAGTCCTGGAGAGCCCAGTCTAGGGACCTGTTCTTTACTGCTGACTGCCTTTTGGTTTATCTCCTCTTGACCTCTGTGTTCAGCTTTCTCCCTCTCTGATTTCAGCGATTGCTAGTTTGGCAGATGAATTCCAAGAGCACTTGAAGCCGGATCCTGGATGTCCTTATGACCAGTTGATTGAAATTAACCTCAACGAGGTAGGATACGCTTGCTATTTTTAAAGAAACAGTTCATGTAGGAGACCTAACAAGGGCATTTTAGATGATATATTCAAATGACATTGCTCAAGAGATTTGACACAATTCCTTTCTAAAGTTTAGTCTATATATCAGTAGGGAATATTGACTTGGAAAGAAGTCAAGTTATTGTAGCAACTTGAAATAAGGAAACTGCATATCTTGCTCACCTTTTCACTCCTAAAATCTAGCCTAGACTTAATTTTTTCATTTATTCTGCTCTTCATGGTCCATTCTTCCTAGATTTAGATTTTTCTTCTCAACTAAAAGTGCCTATTTAAGAACAAACATTTTAAAGTGCTTCTTCATGAAAATTTCCTGTCTTGCCATTGTGTATAAAAATTGTGTTCTTGCAATGTAGTGGTCATTATTCAGAACTTTCTCAACTACTTGTGACATTTTTTTTTCCTTCCTCAAGCTGAAGCCCCTTATCAATGGGCCCTTCACTCCAGATCTGGCACACACTGTAGAAGAAGTTGGTGCTGTTGCAGAAAAGAAGGGCTGGCCAGTAGATATCAGAGTTGGTGAGTAGCACTTTTCCCTTGCTGATGATTCTCCAGGTAGCTTTTCTCTTCACCTTGAAAACTGAGGTAACATTACTTCAGCTGCCTCTAAGCGTGCTCTTCATAACTATCAAGCCATTTCCTGGAAGGAATGCTCTGTCTATCAGGTATACAGGTAGCTCCAGTCTTGCATGTTGGGACTACAACAGAGCTTGAAGGTCCTCATTGGCTGTGGTCTAGAATATGCAGAGCCCTCTTGTGGCAAACCTGTTCCGTAAACATGAACATTCAGTATCCCACTAGGAGTCTTCATCCTTTCTTCTTTTAAGGAGCATGCTTGAGCTATTTCACTCTCAAATTTAATTCCAAGGGGAAGTCGGCTGTTTTTCTCTTTTAAGTGTTGCTCTAAGATACTAGAGGTTAAACAGAGAGCTTAGCTTGGAAATCTCTGGCAAAATAAGTGCTGATATGTTACTCGTTTCTTTAATTTCTTTCCTTTTTTTAACAGGACTTGTTAAACATTTGGAGGTCTGTTACTGACTTTTCCATCTCATGTGCACAGGTCTGATTGGTAGCTGCACCAACTCCAGCTACGAGGACATGGGGCGCTCTGCCGCTGTGGCAAAGCAAGCGCTTGCTCACGGGGTGAAGTGCAAGTCTCAGTTCACCATCACTCCTGGATCAGAGCAGATCCGGGCCACCATTGAGAGGGATGGCTATGTGAGTACTCTTGCGATGGCACATCATAGCCAGTGTATGCCTTCTGAAAGAGTTAAGATGAAGACCGCCATGTAGTTTTCTATTGGCTAATTCTGTTCTTTACCTTCTTCAGTCGAAAATCCTGCGTGACGTTGGTGGAGTGGTTCTTGCCAATGCTTGCGGGCCGTGCATAGGCCAGTGGGACCGGTAAGAGGGAATGCATTAAACTGATTTCCCATAAGAAATGAATCCTTTTACATTGGAAATGAAATGAATGCAGATAAAGCAAAAACTTGCAAGCAGAGATCGTTCTCCCAGATCTCAAATGAACTGGTTAGCGGGAAGAAGAGGTTTTAAATTGTTTTTCAGCACAGCTTTGGGAACGCTGGTTGCAGAGCAATACAAAGCTTTGCACGTGGGCAGTGAACAGATAGCTATTCATAGCTTCAGGTCTCACATTTTCTGTAGATCTTGACAAGCCTTTCTCTTTTGCTTGACTTTGCAGAAAGGATACGAAAAAGGGAGAAAAGAATACAATTGTTACCTCCTACAACAGAAATTTCACTGGTCGCAATGATGCCAACCCAGAAACACATGCTTTTGTAACTTCACCAGAGGTATAGTATGTATCAGGTTTATTCTAGAAGGGGAGAGGTAGGCATCAGAAACTGGACCTGTTGCATTTCCTTTGGGAAAAGGATAAGTGGGCCTTTGAAAGCTCCAGAGCTCAAGTGGGGGAAATAGAAGAATTGTGGATAGCTTCCTTGTACTTTAAAACCTAGTGGCCCACAAGTCTTTTTGAAATGAGACTACAAATAGTTGTTCACTTGAAATTAAGGTGAGGAGATTATGCAGTCAGGTTTGGTTTCAATCTTGAGCAGATAAGTCTTCCTTGTACCCTCACATTTCATGCTAATAGTAGGCTTTCCCTCACAAGTATTTCCTTGTGAGGCATCTGAATTATGGCAAAAAAAATTAGATTGGAATGTTTAGAGTGACAGAATAGATTGAAATTTAGGAAATGGGCTTCTCTCTCACCCATAACATAGATACTTTTTTCAGATTGTAACAGCCCTATCACTCGCCGGCACTCTGAAATTTAACCCGGAGGTAGACTTCCTGACAGGTTCTGATGGAAAGAAGTTCAAACTTGTGCCACCTGATGCTGACGAGCTGCCCAAACTGGTAATCTTCCCACTTCTTGTCAAACTTGCTTCCCATCTTACATCACCACTTGGTAGGAATATTATTAAAGGATGATGCATTGGAAACAATGTTTTTGCCTCAGTATAGCTGTTTAAATATGAAAATGCTCTTAAGGTGGTGTGCAGAACATGAGTAGTAATCCCACTGGACAGAGACCGTTGTCTTATCTGAGTGAGATAGATGTGGGAGGTGGGAGCAGGCAGTCAACAGCGATGGCAGAAAAGAGTTGAAACTAGGGAAGATCACATGATTCAAGGAACACCTGAAGATGGCCGAGCAGAGAGATGACTGATGGGGGAATTCCTTGAGATACCCTTTCTTTGTGATCCTGAAATACAAAATATGTGGCCTTGCATGAATACTATGAATTTGGGGTTTTTTCTCTTCTGGATAAGGTTGGCTTCCTCCTTACATCCCGTTGCTTTTAATAATAATTTCCTTCAGGAATTTGATCCAGGACAGGACACCTATCAGCACCCCCCCAAGGATGGCAGCAGCCAGCATGTGGATGTGAGCCCCACTAGTCAGCGCTTGCAGCTCCTTGAGCCCTTTGACAAGTGGAATGGCAAGGACCTTGAAGACATGTTAATTCTCATAAAAGTAAGGAGGGGAGGGAGCCTGGGTAGGGATGGGAACTATTAATTGTCCACTCACAGCTGGAATTGGGAATGCCTGCTTCCAGGGGTCCAGTGTCACACACTTCAGGGATGTTCTGAGGTATTCTTCTGCTGGAGAGCTCCATACACACTGCCCAGGCTTGCACCCCAGGAGGTCACTTTGGTGCTGCTATCGCAGCAGTTTGGCTTCACCCCAGGAGGCATACACCTTTGTCTCTCGGGACAGACAGATGCCAACAATGTGTGATGCCTAAATTTCCCCCCAGCGGAATCAGTCTTCTGGGTAGATTTAAACAGTAGAGCTTTTATTGGAAGATTTTTTTAAAATGTTATTGTGTTACACATCCAAATGTTCCTGGCAACTCACAGCCCGTAATTTATAAGGTGGGTCCTTGAACTTTATATCACAAGCACTATGACCCCTAACCACAGTATACAAGGATTAGTTCCACTGATAATTTTCAGCTAATCTCTTGTGATTATGAGGTTTGCCAATTCAGTAGCTTTTAATGGAAGATCTAGGGAAAAGTTTAGTAAGTTGCATATGGACGGGATTAAACACATGGAATCTCCACATTGGCATGACAATCAAAGGATGCTAAGAATACTAAATTGGGGAACTGGAAACCCCAAAGCTTGCGGTGGTCCTCTATATAACTTAAAACAAATCAGAATAAAAAAGCATATCTCCTTTTGATTGTATAGGGTTGTATCCAGTGTTAGTTCTACTCAGAGTTGAGCCCTTGAAAATAATGACCATGAATTAGGTACCTTAATTTCAATGAGTCTGTTCCAATTAGAACTTAGTTGGATACTAGCACAGAAGGCAGCAGCCAGACTGCTGACAGGAGCAGGCTGCTTGGCAACATGTCACTTGATGATGAGATAGCTGCACTGGTTACCAATTTGCAGCCAGGCCAGGTTCAAGGTTCTTGTGTTAACCCACAAAGCCCTAAACAACTTTGCCTTCAAATACCTTAAAGGACCATCTGGTTTCTGATGGTGCCTAAGGGCTTCGAATTGGGCAATCTGGTGGTCCAACATACCCCTGAAGTTCAGCGAGCCTCTGCTGGGGACCAAACCTATAGTGCAGCACACCCTGTCCTGTGGAAACCCCTAGCAGTAGAGGTTCAGTAAGAGTCATCCTTGCTTTTAGGCATCTTCTGAAAGCTATTATTCAGGCACGCCTTTCAAATGTGAGATTCTTTGCCAAGCCGCTTGTACTGATGTGTTTATTGTCGCGTTCTGTTCTTAAGTTGCATACCACCTTGCAATATTTTATATGAAAGTGCAGTTTTAAAATATATAAATAATACAATACACAATAAGCCCTTGAAACTGAAACATACCTCATGTTGTCAAAATTCTCATTCTTTATACCGAGTTTCTCTTAACTTGTATTCCAGGTGAAAGGTAAATGCACCACTGACCACATTTCAGCAGCAGGCCCCTGGCTCAAATTCCGTGGCCATCTGGACAATATTTCAAACAACCTGCTGATTGGAGCCATAAATATTGAGAACGATAAGGCCAACACAGTGAGGAACGCATTAACCCAGGAGTTTGGACCTGTTCCTGACACAGCCCGTTACTACAAGGTGAGACTTCTCTAAGCACCACAGGGGTATGAAGGTGAATAGTTCCTAGCCACATTCTCACAAATAGCATTGCTGCCTTCTCAAAACTCATTTCTGCACTTTAAACACCATAAAGCAGGAATAAAATCTCCTCTTGACTGTCCTGCAATTGTATAAAAGCCACCATATACTGTAGCTACTGTGCTTCAGGCACGATGTCCTGCAAAAAAAAGGCTGCTGTTCCACTTCTAGACACTAGAGGATGCTCTGGAGCCAAGGACTCCAGTCGGTTTGGTCAGAACTTATATCCGGGGCCAAACTACCATCAACTGACCTGTAAGAAAGATCCCATGAGAGGAAGGAGAGGAGTCTCCTTTAAGAGGGAGGGTATAGGGTATAGGAATGTAAGTAAAAATAAAGATTGCAGCTGGACTGTCCCCTCGACAGGGCTATCTGCTACTTGCTGCCCTGTCTGATGGCTCCATATGGCTTGTCACATGTTGGTTTTACTCATTGTGTGTGTGTTTAATGTACTGAAATTATTTGTACGTTTTATTGGAAGCATTGTACCCTGAAAAGCGGGATATTAAAATAAGAACCTGAGAAGAGTTCTGCTTGGACCAAACCAGAGTCCCACCTAGTTTAGCATCCTGTTCTCAGTGGCCACCTAGATGCATGTGTGGTCAGCCTGCAAGCAAGACATGAGTGCAACAGCATTCTTTAATGAAATATTGTTTGTTACAATTGAACTAATTAACTATAGTAGAATAAATTAACCAAACTAAATAAATGCAACATAGGGAAAGGTCTGGGTAGGAAAGGGGCGTTAAAAGTCCTTGGGTGCCCCCAGTTTTAACCACAAGAACTAAGGAAGCATGTTTAGCTCTTCCCTTCTTTCTTACATGCAAAAGAAACTTAACTCTGTCCAGTAGTTTCCTATTCTGACTGCCTTCATGTGACTTGCTGCTACGATTCATGGCCTTCAGTCTTCTTTTCCTTCAAAAGGTTACATGACATCTTATTCTTATTCTCTGGCAATCATTTATAGCAGAATAAGATTGTCTTCCCTGAACACGATCTTAACAGTGAGTCTGTAAGTGACTGTGGAGGCCAGTTCTGGATCCACACGTCCTTCCACAGTGGGGACGTAGGTTTCCGGGTGGGAGTTGATCATGGTGAGGGTTTGCCAAACGTGCCTTCCTCTTAGCACATTTCTCCCTTTTGTCCTGAGTTCGAGTGTCTGATAAGCCCTGGGATAAACCTTCATTCCTGCTTTGCCACAGCAGTCTCTCTCTTTCTGACTACAGTGGTACCTCAGGTTACATATGATTCAGGTTACATACACTTCAGGTTACAGACACCGCTAACCCAGAAATAGTGCTTCAGGTTAAGAACAGAAATTGTGCAGCGGCGGCACAGCGGCAGCAGGAGGCCCCATTAGCTAAAGTGGTGCTTCAGGTTAAGTGTGGACCTCTGGAACGAATTAAGTACTTAACCCGAGGTACCACTGTACTAAATGTTTTGTGTGTGTGCATCTGCTTTGTTCACAGAAAGAAGGTATTAACTGGGTAGTGGTTGGGGATGAAAACTACGGTGAAGGCTCAAGCCGGGAGCATGCAGCACTGGAACCACGACATCTTGGAGGAAGAGCCATCATTGTCAAGAGCTTTGCCAGGATTCATGGTGAGAACCCCACTTTTTATAGAGCCAACCAAAGTGATACGGAGGTTATACGTACAGTTGGATTTTTGTCCAAATCCAAACATTTGCTCCCTTAGGAACTTGTGGGTGCATACATGCTTAGATCCACATCTATGCACTAGTGGTTTTCTGTAAATGTGTATGACCTCTGTTTTATTCAAGATCCTTTCACCATATAAGTCAAAACTTACATGTCCAAAGTGGAGAGTAATCAGCTTAGTTTTTGTGCTTTAGTTACATCAGGACAGTTCAGAGGGATTCCCTGGAGCAGAGCTGGTGTCACTGTGAACAGCCAGCTGTGGAAACCCTGGCGCATGTAGTGTGGCATCTGTCTTTGTAGTTGCCCTAAACAAAATTTAATAGCAAAGTGGTTGGGGGAGAAAGGGACCGTGAGGATAGGATGTACTGGACTTCTTGCTGACAAACCAGACCCATAGGATTATGTATGATCTAGCTAGTTTTCTAGTTGTGGTTTTGTCTAAAAAGGAATGAGATGAATCCCATAGGGTGGACTGCCAGCACAATTCACAACACTGAAAGTGGATAAAGAGTGCCAGATAATAGGGGGTTACTAATTGTGTATTGAAATACTGAGTTAAATTATAAGTAGTAGCATTTTACCTCTTTTGCAGCTTGCTGTAGTTTATTATTACAGTTGAAGTACAAAATGTTGGATGCTGCAACATAGTACATGGTGTGATTCTGTTTTAATCATGCTCTGAGTCATCTGCTTTTTATGGCATTTAGTAATAGATTTAGACCTGTAAATGCTTATATCCAAATGGCTAATGGTACCATCTGTGTTCACTGATCTCATGTATGGAATCCAACAATATAGAAGTTAATATTCTTATCTTCTCTCTAGTTTGTTGAACTCTCATTGCAGTTAATTGTGTACAAATATTAAGGGGAAAGAGGACCCTTCCATGATTATTTTGTTGTAAAGAAAGGGTCCCCAATTCAGGGAGTTCCTTATTCTGGTGTAAACTCAAACTATAATCCTAGGCCTTAAATTCCTTCTATACTTTCTCCCTGAAAAACTGCTCATGTGTTCAGTGGCATGTTAAAGTAACAAATCTATTTCTATTGGCTGCACATTTAGAAAGCTGGAGTAATGCATGCAAGTGGGTTAACAGTTCCAGTTGAAAATCTTAAATGATTTTCCTTTGGGATATAGAGACTTGCTTCCCTTTGTTTCTTCAGTCACATTTAATAATTTTGCTTGCTAGGATATCTGTTACTGCTTCTGTAGATGGAATATAGACTACATTAAAAAATCATTCAGTTATTTCTTGCAACAGGCTGCTAGAATGTGTCTTGAAAGTGTTCTGCTGACTGTTTAAGTCCAATGTTCTTAACAGAAACCAATCTGAAGAAACAAGGCCTCCTGCCACTAACCTTTGCTGATCCGGCTGATTATGACAAGATCCACCCTGTGGACAAGCTCAGTATTGTGGGTCTGAAAGATTTTGCTCCTGGAAAGGTAATGGCCACAGTTTCTCAGCAATAGTCCTTCCTCTCCCTGCTTTTCTGCTGCATATTTGTAGTAGACAGCTATTCTACAGGGCTATTGTTCCGCTTAAGTAGATCAATTTCTAAAGAACTTCTATTTTTTAAAAAAAATGCAGTTCAGATATTCTGGATTTCTCAGATGCACCTGAACAAGCAATATACAGTAATATCTTCATGAACGTCCGCCTTGTCTAGCGTCCATTCCGGCGAACGTCTGTGGCAAACCCAGAAGTACCGGAACGGGTTACTTCTGGGTTTGCCACTCACGCATGCACAGAAGCACAAACCGCTCCGCGTGCGTGCACAGACGCGGCACTTCGCCCTGCATCCTTTTCGGCTAGTGGCTGGGGCTGCGGAACGGATCCTGGCCACAACACAAGGTACAACTGTATTAGAAATCTAGAATCTTGGCTAGATTGAATGGATGGACTTCTTTACTTTGTACAGTATCCAAGTGCTTTTCTGAGCTTATGGTTCCAGCTTCTTCTATTCCCATAAAATGGTGCAAATATTTTGCTGCAGATCAAAGTGTAAAATCTTGTAAAGGCAGACTTTTTTGCCCAGACTTTCTCTGACCCATGACTGGACCCTTACATTGCCGAATTCTGTATTTATAATGCTATGTTTGCTGTTTTGCTTTTTGTTTTATTGACATGGTTTTACTATTGTAGTTTTGTATACCACTCAGATTTTGAAATATCCATCAGTTCATAAATGCTTTAAAATTATCTGTAAAATGCATAATTTATTTTGGGACAGATTTTTGGGTCCTTTGCATAGAATTCTTGCATTTGAGCTCTGATCTTTACCCATAACGTCTAGCTAACGTTAACTGGTTACATGATCTGCAATACAGTGGTACCTTGGGTTACATTCGCTTCAGGTTACAGACTCCGCTAACCCAGAAACAGTACCTCGGGTTAAAAACTTTGCTTCAGAATGAGAACAGAAATCGTGCAGTGGCGGCACAGCAGCAGCAGGAGGCCCCGTTAGCTAAAGTGGTGCTTCAAGTTAAGAACAGTGTCATGTGAAGAACAGACCTCCAGAATGAATTAAGTTCTTAACCCCAGGTACCACTGTACAGATAAGTAGGCAAGTCATGTTTATGTAGACCTGAGTTGTGAATTATGTTAACTAAATGGATAGTCCTTTAAAACAAAAGATCTGGGTATCTCACCTCTTAGACTCAATTCGGCTTGCAAAAAAACTAGAAGAAAAATCAAATGCATTTTTTGACCAGAGTAACTAATAAATGATGCCTTTAGCAGTCTGACAGAACAAACTGAGATGCTTAACCTAGTCCCTAGACTTCTAATTTCTCTCCTTTCCTTCATAGCCCCTGAAATGCATCATTAAGCATCCTAACGGGAGCCAAGAAACAATTGTTCTGAACCACACCTTCAACGAGACTCAGATTGAGTGGTTCCAAGCTGGTAGCGCACTCAACAGAATGAAAGAGCTGCAGAAGCACTGAACCTACACAAGTACACACATCCAGTGGACCTGATGACTGTCTCTATAAAAGTGCAATTCCACTACAATTCTTGACAATTAATGTCTGTGATCAAATGTTAACTTAGCTTCCCCTTTATTACAGTACTCACTTGCTGACATTAATGAGAGTACTCATTTTTGCATTATCAGGTTCTGGCTTCCATAGCTGCCTATGTTTGGTGCATTTCAGTTGTCCGATATTGCTTTGCATTTATATTTCCTGATGATTTTTCTGCCCGATCATTTCAGTGATTGCAAAAGGATAAAACATTAGAAGATTATTGTTCTTGTGGAAAACAAAATAAAGATTGTGACTGACTCATCTAGTTTTCATTTAGTATTCCTACTAGCACTCTGCTCAGCTTCGTAGTGGATATAGGCTGTTATATGTGGCTGAGGAGTCCATCAGGAGGCATACTATAAATCTTAGAATGTGGCCTCTATGTAGAATCAAGTAGCTTTTGTGGAATCTTCATTTTAGTTAGAATTTTGTTTGTCTTAAAGGTTTTAGTAAATATCTTGATATAGGGCACAGCACCTGTTGCAATATTGAACCAATACAGTAATAAGATTTCCCAATTCCAGGGGATTTTACTCCCATTTGGCAGGAATTTCCATACCTATCCTTGTTTTACATATCTCTCTGCTCCTCTTCATGCTTTCTTATTTTGATACTTTCTTCAATATCTGGTTTTAAAAGGAATAAACAATTGTACAATAAAATTGCAACATAATATAGCACACTAGATAAACCTGCTATCGGAGTTGTCCCCTGGCTACAACTATTTAAAAAGGGGAATGAATCCCCCTAGGTTAGAAATCTAACATACTTGCTAGACCTCTGCTGGAACACCCATTGGATACTGTAGCATCTTGGATTTGGGATAACTGTAAATTGGGGTGGCTGTAATTTCCCATTGAGAAAATAACAGGTTTGCAAAAAATCCCCACTGACAGCTAAGAATGATACCCATCCCAATTTCTTCCTTCAACTGCAGTTAAATGTTTTAAAATGTAATGCAATTTTGAATTACTGCACAGAAAATGACAAGATTATAAAACCAGTACTGTGTCTAAATCATCTCTGAGGTCCCTCATGACCTGGGTTTAAGCCATCAAAAGCTGATTCATGTACAACAGCAAAAACTCAGGCTTCCTCCAACTCTGCCCTCCAGATGTTTTGAGACTACAATTCCCATCATCCCTGACCACTGGTCATGCTAGCTAGCGATCATGGGGAGTTGTAGGCCAAAAACATCTGGAGGGCCGAGTTTGAGGTAGCCTGCTCTAACTGATCCAAAGACTATTCTGGAGTGACCCATGTAGTTGTCATATTCAGAATTGCTCTGTGGCAGTTACATTAAAATTGGCCAGCTTTCACAATAGCTGCCACAACCTTGCTCCTTCTGTAGCCAAATAGAAATAGTTCCAGGGTGTACGTAGATAACTGGATTGCAATTGCAGTGCACATTTCTTGAGTGACTTCCTCAAATTCTCTATACTCCCCTATGATCTGGGAATACTAGTTAGAATGCTATTATGGCTTTCTGATATGCAGGACTTACATGCTCCGTGCTTTTGGTCGATCTCACATTCAGTTGTTGCAAAACCACAAAGATTAAGTGCTCAAAATATAATACACACTGGGAAGCTGCCTAACTACTATATTATTCTTTTCCTGAGTTCTCAGAGGCCTGCGATAATGTGCCCAACTAATGGAGTAGGGATATTCCCCCCCCTACTGCAGCACTTAAATACAAATTATTCACTGCCATATTAAAAACAAAATGGTGAGCGTGAATGAGTCGATACTCACTTCTAAGAATGGGTTTCCCTGCTTAACTAAAATGAACTTGTTCCTTGCTTCATGGATGGAGGATTAGTACCCCTCCAGATATTTACAGGGCTGCACCTCCCATCATTTCTGACAATGAGCAATGATGGCGGGGACTGATGGAAACGGCAGTCTAGCAACTGGGGGGGGGGGCACAGGTTCCCCACCTCTACAGCAAGCTTGTCAGTCAGATACACTGCTACTCTTCTGCATCTGGAACAGGAGAAGAACCCTCCTAGATCTGGCCAAAGGTCCATCTAGTTCAGCATCTGGTTCTCACAGTGGCTAGTCAGATGCCAATGGGAAGTCCACAAGTAAGATGAGTGCAATGGCATTCTCCCTTGTGATTCCCAGCAACTGGTATTTATGTGGAGTTGATGCACTAGTCCACTGGAGATAAATGTGGTTGGGACATAACTTAGTTTTAAATTGATATTCTGCCCTTCATCTGAGGATCTTTCTTTGGCGATCACTTGTAGCCGAGTAAGATTGTCTTCCATGAACACATTCTTAACAGTGAGTCCGCAAGTGACTGTGGAGGCCAGTTCTGGATCCCCATGTCCTTCCACAGTGGGGACATAGGTTTCCAGGTGGGAGTTGATCACAGTGAGGGTTTGCCAAGTGTGCCTTCCTCTTAGCATATTTCTCCTTTTCACCCTGAGTTTGTGCTTCTTCAAAGTCCACGACACCTTTAGTAAAGGCTATTCTCCAACTGGAGTGCTCACAGGCTAGTGTTTCCCAGTTATCCGTTCTTACGTTACCTTTTTTTTAGATTTGCCTTGAGAGCCTCTTTAAACCTCTTTTGTTGTCCACTGGTATTTTGCTTTCCATTCTAGAGTTGGAAATAGAGTAGTTGCTTTGGAAGATGATAATCAGGCATCCGAACAACAGAACCAGTCAAACAAAGTTGATGTTGAAGAATCATTGTTTCGACACTGGTAATCTTTGCTTCTTCCAGTACACTGGCATTAGTTCGCCTGTCTTCCCAAGTGATATGTAATTTTTTTCAGATACACCGTAGATGGAATCTTTCAAGGAGTTGGAGATGGTGTTTATAAGTGGTCCATGTTTCACAACATACAGTAAGTTTGTTAGTATAATAGTTTTGTAAACAACCATTTTGGTTTCCCTGCGAATGTCCCGGTCCTCAAACACTCTGCACTTCAATCGGAAGAAAGCTACACTCGCAGAGCTCAGCCGTTGTGGAAAGATAACTGCCCAGATAGGAGAAGTGATCACTTTCCAATGTTACACCACTGGGTTGGATTTGTGGCACTGCAGAGGGGTGGTTTTGTGCTTGTTGATGCAGCACTTTGGTTTTGTGGATACTGAGCGAAAGGCCAAGTTTTCTGTAAGCTTCTGTGAAGACATTTAGGATGGTTTGAAAGTCATCCTCTGAATGTGCAGACATTATGTTGTCATCAACATACTGAAGCTCTATGATGGAAGTTTTGGTAACCCTACTCTTTGCTTTTAGCCTTCTCAGATTAAAGAGCTTTATGTTTGATGATCACAGGGCAGTTAACACTATAAAAACACAAAAATTCATAACATAATAACAGAACAGTAAATCCCACGCCCAGTTTAAAAGGCCATCGTTCGTTTAATTAGCCAAAGGCCTAGGAGAAGAGGAATATTTTTGCCTGGCACCTAAAAATATGGAAAGGACAGCATTCTACAAATGGAGAGCAATCACAGAAAATACCCATTCTTGTGTTTCTATCCTCTGAGTTTGAATCTCACATGGAGGGGGCACACAAAAATGGGCTCAGATAATGATCACAGTGTCTGGGTTTGTTCATATGGAGAGAGGTGGTCCTTGAGGCATTGCAGTCCTGAGCTGCTGAATGCTTTATAGGTCAAAACCAGCACTTTGAATTGGGCCCAGAAACAAGCTGGCAGGCAGTGCAGTCAGGAGAATATTGTGTTATATGCTCAAACTATTTTGTTCTGGTGAGCATCCTGGCTGCTGAATTTTGCACCTGGTTGTTTTGTTCAGAACTGATATTCAGTCTCTGAGTAGGATTTCCAGGTGCCTTCAGAATTTTTTGTGACCTTGCACTGCCATTATTCATGCTGCATGTGCAGAAACGCCAAATGTACACTCAGGTGCTATAAAGTCACTAATGTTGCTGTTCTCACTTCAGGTCAGCAGAATTGTAGTCTTCTAATGTTGCAGTAGCAATCTTGCCCATAGAGCTGGTGCAAGAGCCTCATATTGTACTTCATTCTAGTCTTGTATATATTTGAATTGAAAAAGGGTGACACCATTTCCTGGATTTGCCACTGGAGAGTAGGAAACAGCATGGCTACATATTCTAGGCTTTCTGTACATAAATGCAGCACCCAAAGAGGGATAGATAAGGCTTTTTTGACAGAAAGATTGGAATGATTGCTGCCTAATACAGGAAGCAGTCATGGTTATATAAATTCCTCCATTATATCCAGCTCTCGTGGATAGTCTGGATTTCTGAAGTTCTCCAGTCTTATTTAGATGTGTGACTGTGCCCTTCCAGTATATTTCAATGGAACTTTGTCTGTTTTGCACAGCAGAATATAGCCCACCCACCTCACCAAACTGAAAACAATAGCAGCCATTTTCTTTCTCAGGAACATAGCAAAGGATTAAGGAAGGGCAGCTGAATTGATTCCTGTTGCGCTGTAACCATTCCAACCTTCTTGCAAACTGCAATCTGGAGACCATTTGGACAGCACAAGGCCCATTCATTTGGTCAGGACTTGTGCCAATAGCACTTTCATGTGGCTGCCTGTTTGTACAACACAGTTCCAGACCAGACCAAAGGGAGATTGACAGCATTATGAAGAAGGGCCGAATCTCTCTTCCTGTCACAGCTTTCTTTATTGGCATTTCCAAGACTAAATAATCAGATTGTTGCTTTTCCAGACTGCTAATCCAGTGTGTCAGAAGTGCCTCCATCTACTTTACATGCTATGGTAGAAATGGTGCCTGCAATACTGGATAAAATGGCTGCTTGCTTTCATACTCCATGTTCCTCTTCTCACAAAATGCTTCTCAGGTTCTACATGAAGAAAACAGAATGCACCTCAAGTGGCACCAGGAAGGAATCTTCCCCAAACTTGGTATTATCTGAAGGGTCCAGCTTGAAAAAATTGGAGGAGAGATTACTTGTTTGGGGGAAAAATGCATTTTTGCATTCCAAAAGAAGATAAACTGACAGATTTAAAGTCAGGTATCATGAACATTCCAGTTTCTCTGTCTGAAAAAACAATAAAGAACATTACCCCAAAAAAGTTAATTGTGTATTCTGACTGAACATAGAATTGACATAAGATAATACCCCCATGCTGTATAATTGATGTACTGTATTTTGTAATTAACGTTATATATACTGTTTATGGAAGGAAACCTTTCAAGAGCAAAACACACACACTCATGCTTTTTAGCTTCCTAGGGGGCCTCCAAAGGAATTCGCAATCATACCCACCTCTGCATATTTCTCAGGAATATTTCCATTGATACTTTCTTGTTCCCTTCAAAACCCCTCTTCCAAAACATAATAGCCCCTTGTTCATGTCCATGGTCCTTTATTCTCCCCTTTCACCCATCCTCATTATTTCCGCTGTCCTTTAATCATTCTCTTCAGGGCATCTCCTGCCTCTCTTCCCCTCCACCTCCACCCCCACCTTGTCCAGGTTAAATATCCCCCTCAGGATATCCTTTCCCCAAACTCCATTTGGCATGTCATCCCTCCCTCACATTTCCCTCAGAACTTCCTCACCAATTCTCATTCTCTTTTTCAGTCCCTCCCCAGTCATCACCCCCAATACCCCCTTTATTGTATCCCATTATTCTTCTCAGGATCCCCTTTTCCAGGTCCTGACCTCCTTGTTCTCCCTGTTATTTCCCTCAGGAGATTCAAGACCCCTTTCTTTTCTTTCAGGTTCCCTTTTGCCCCCATCAATTTAGCCACTCCCTTTATTATTTTCTTGCAAGAGACATTCACTTGCACTTTACCCTTCCTTCCTTCCTTCCTTCCTTCCTTCCTTCCTTCCTTCCTTCCTTCCTTCCTTCTCTCCTCGCCTTGCTTCAAATGGGTACTTTTGTTGCCCTGTTTGATCTCCCCTGCCTGTCCCTCTACTGCCCATTTTTTACTTAACAAATTCTAAATAAGCTTTCCCTGTTAAAAGGATTTATGGCTGGTTGCCTGCTCTTCATGCTGGGCCATAGAACTATAATGGTGAGAACATGCTGTTATAAATTTATTGGTGTCCCCCTTCCCACATCCTGGTTTTAAAAGAGGAAGCAGCTACATTAAAAATAAATAAAAATCCAGCACTCTTGAGCTGCTCAGATGATACAGCTTGACTGACTAGCTATCTCAGGGATCCTGGATGATGTCAGCTCCAGAGGGACATCAAAACTGAGATAAATCATTTTGGTATAAAATGCATGTTACCAAATATTTCTTGTGATACAGCAGGGAGTCTGAAAATATGAAAGACTGCCCAAGACTCTAGGGAAGTATTGTCAGTCAGACTAAGCAGTACTTGGCCATATGGACCAATAGTCTGACTCAGTATCAGGTTTATAAAGTCCATTAAGGAATTATTTCTGCTAACAAGGGATCCTAGAGTCAGTTAAATGTATCACAGTGATTTTGCTCAATTTTATTTACAGAAGCCTCACAAAGAGATTGCCAGTGACTGCAAATTCTGAGATTTCCTATTACCTTGGGTTAGGAAGCAAAATCCCAAAGCTATTAAGAAAAAAAAAGCCTCAAGCCTGTCTAAAATCAGTAGCTGAGCCACTCAACTCCCAAAAATGGTTCCACTCTACCATAATGGCTCAGTATAGCAGTAAACACATTCCAAACACATTAAATTAATCATTAATTCTACACACGCTCTCTTGTTTTGTATTTATTTACATTGGGAACTTGCTTTCACCTTTCTACAATGCCTAATTGTATTGGGCAGTTTTACAAACATTTCACAATAATGATGGTCATTATAATAACAACAATCAGGGTAACGCATGGGAATTAAGTCTTTGTTCTCTGGTTCCTAAATTTGACTAACAAAATGGCTTCCCTTCGGGATCCACTCTGTTGGTTCCCCTCATACAATGTGCTGTGCTGTTCTCTACACTCACAACTAGCCGTCTAGAGACCTTCGGCTTCTGTGACTGGCCATGGCTGTCTCAAAAGCACCCGTCTCCTTTCTCAAAATTAAATTATTTATCATTAATTCCTTTCAGACTGAAGCTTTTTATCTCACCAAGCAGAATCTCCTTCAGCAAGGGTGAAATGCAGTGTACCAGAAAAGCACTCAAAAGGAACAACAACTATCAGCATCATACTTGGAAAAGTCCCATCTCCCTCCCACAATTACATTTCTAAAAAACAAAATAAATCAAAGAATGCAGCAATCCCATTAACAGCATTCTCCAGAAAACTGCATACTGCGTCATCAGCTCCCAAAATGAATATTTCTGTTTGAAATCACTGTGACAGATTTTCGCATGACTGGAACACATAAGTATATAAGTTTATGGCTTTGCAGAGGTGGGGGTTAGAAATCTGCGTGGCTCTGATCACCTGGGACATGCATGACCCATTGTGTTGCAGAATCTGGCAGCTGGACTAGGATCCAAAGAAACAGAATTTATCAGCAAAGTTTCTCTTGTTTGCACAGCTGATTATGCAAAACATAAAAGCATCCAGTTCTAAGCAGCTGAGTGGTGGTGGTGGTTGTTTTTTAAAAAAAACATTCTGCAAGCTGGACAGACCAGAAATAGATTTCTTTTTATCTATAATCAGAGCAGATAGGACAGCGTTAGGAAAACTACAGGGGAAATGAAGATTGAGTGCAAACAGCATCACTTGATTATTGTCTCGGTTAAATGTTAGATGTGTATATTTTAAAAAATAAACACATCAAATATATGCAAAGGAAATACATGCCTTATTTACAATATTTATATTCCATCCCCATGGAACTGACACAGTTAGAGGCTCCACAAAATATTTGTTCTGCAGTTGTAGAAAAACCAGTCTTTCAGTTTGGCAGCTCCCACACTTTGAAGCTCCCTGCCTATCAACATCAGGTAAGTGCCTTTGAAGGGCTCTTTTTGATACCTGCTAAAAACAATTTTCTTAGGGGTACTCTCATTTTCCTACTCATATTGAAATACAGTCCCTCAATGAGGCCAAACTCAGATTCACAAAATGGTTAGGGGTATGCGTACCCGTGCGTACCCCCAGAAAAAAATCACTGCATAAATATATTTTAAAATACCTGTTTTCAGCATTGTCTTTTATTGTTTATTATTATTATTAGGTTATATTTTAGGGCTGCCATATGTCCAGGAATCGCTCAGAAAAATGGCATCCGGGTGGAAAACCTGGATGTATGGCAAGTTGGGCTATTTTTATAAAGAATTTCTTCAAAAATCTAAGAAAAGCACCAACATTTGACCCCGCCCCCCCCCCCCCGAAAAGCTCAACAACTCTTCACTTTGGGGAATATGGCAGCCCTATATATTTACAACCAAGTGGTATATAAATGTTCTTAAATAAATCAAAGATTTCCCCCCAAAAGCCCAGATCTGTTTACAAAGGGTTCTCAGGGTAGTTTCCTTTCAGATACCAGCCAAGCCTAGGCCTGTTTAGCTTCAGATCACACCACTGTCTCCTGGACAGAAATAGTCTGGCCAGTTATTCATGCTCTAGTAGTGTCCCATTTAGATAGCATTAATGCATTTTGCATTAGGCTGCCTTTGAAAACTGTTTAGGAAATTCAGTTGGCACAAAACACAGCAGCTAGCCTAGAGTACAGGCTACGACTGGGTATTTGGAACACATCTTGCCAGTTTTAAAGCAACTGTACTGGCTCCCAATCTATTTCCAAGTACAGATCAAAATGCTAATTTTGACCTTTAAAGCCCTATGTAACTTAGTGACGGTGTGCACACCCTGGACTGCTTACTCCCAGATGACTGTCTAGAACCTGAGGTCATTTTCACAGGAAGTTTTTTGGAACTGCTTACCTTTAGAGGTAAGCTGACGGATGGAGACCCAAGAGATAAAGCATTTCGCTGGCAGCACCTGCCTCTGGAAGTTTTGTGTGGTGCCAAACCTGGTGCTCTTTTGGCGCCAGGTTAACACTTTTTTATTTGCTCAGGGCTTTTATATGTCTTTCTAAAATCTCTGCTTAGCTCTGGATTTATCTTGTTTTAACATCAGTTTTGTTGTTCTGATGTTTTTAATTTTGTTATAGCATTTCTATTTTTATCTGAACTGTTTTAATTATTGTTTTCACCGTTAGTCGCTCTAGGGATCCTAAGGGGTTGCAAAACGGGCTAAAAATGTTCCAGACAAACCAATGAACAAGACCTTAGGAATTTTCTGGGGTAAACAAAAATACATGTAGGCATTATTGAATTTTTAATGTGGTGCTATGTATGTCCTTTTATTTCTGAAAAGTAGCATTTATATCTGCAATTATGTACCTAATCATTTTGCACAAACTAGATTTAGCTCTGGAGTAGATTTGAACCCAGTTCACAAAGAAGCCGTGGTTAGGTTTATTTGGCTCTTTATTTATTTAGTACTTATTCTGACTCAGAAAAGCATGTTATTTGGACAGATCCCTGTGGCATATGCCTATGCCCACCATGAAATAAACACCAGCATTTAATATTGCAGAAATATGCCACCTTATTAATGACACCTGGGAAGGATTTGAGCTCCCCATGACTGGCATTTGTTTCTCATTGACTATGCATCAAATGTAGGAGTGAAGAAGGAGAGGGGGCAGCTGTTCAGCCATACAAAAGAAGGAATGGGCTGATTCTCTTTGGTAGAGGATTCACCCACTGGGTCTAAAACAGCATCTCCCCCACCTTCAATGGAGAACATTTGCATTCAGGTCTCAGCTCCAGTCCCTTGTGATGTGAACTTCCTGGCATCAGGACCAGCCTTCCTTTGTGTATGTGGTGCCTAGCAATCTCCCCTAATTGAAGCTTCTGTGAGAAATTGCAATAACAGATGCAAACAAAACACACTGCTGAGGGCAAGCAATTGTGAGGGTGTACTGCCAAACGGAAGCCTCAGAGATTTGCTCCACACAGGATATGGCTTGTCTTTGAGAACAAAGTCACAGAGATGCATCAGGGGTGCCAGGTTGCAACCTAGAGAACCTGTCTGTTGGCTTAAAATTTCCCATGGAGTGAGAGGAGAGACTGTCTCTCTGAAGGGCCACAGCTCAGTTTGATATTTTGCATGTAGAAGGTTCCAAGTTCACTGCTATCTAAAGTTTGAAAAAATCATTATGGAAAGACTTCTGACTGGAACCCTGGGGAACTGCCATATCAGAGGAGACAATACTAGATGGCAGGGGCGTGGCAAGGGGGGTGCGGTAGGTGCTGCCTGCCCCAGGTGTCCCCACTGCTTGGGGTGCTAAAATGGCAGGCAGCACTCACTGCGGGGCCTGCAGCATGCCCAAAACATGAGTCTCTCCTGGGAGTGACGTGGTGGCTTGAGCGCCCACAGCCTCTGCGCTGCCCTGTTTGCCTGTTGCCTCCCCCTCAGCTGTAGGGTGGCTGAGTGGGAGGAGGCAGGCAAACTCCTTAGAGCAGCCTTTCTCAACATTTGGGTCCCCAGATGTTGTTTAACTACAACTCCCATCACCCCTAGCTAGCAAGGCCAGAGCTCAGGGATGATGGGAGTTGTAGTCCAGCAACATCTGGGGACCCACAGGTTGAGAATCGCTGCCTTAGAGGCCCTGCGGTGCCCCTGCGGGTGGCTCGCCCTGCACCCCCAGGTGCCCAATCGGCTTGCTCCGCTGCTGCTAGATGGACCAATATTGTATAAGGTAACATAATCTATTAATTCATCATCTATTAATACATACACAGCCCTGTCATCTGTCTTCTGTCTGCTTTCATATGCAACATTATGTACCAGGAGTCATGGGGAGACAGATGACAGGACTTTTAGTGCCCATAGCAGACAAATTTAAAGCGCTATATAACCTTAAGCTCCAAAGGTGGCCTGAGTTGCCCACCCAATGGACATTGCTTCACAGTGAGCCAACAACATCCCTGTTCAGGTGATTTTCCTGAGCATGACTGTCCAACTCATCTAAGAGATAAGCCTCACTCCAAACATCCCCTTGGGCTTTTTAGTTTAGATAAAAGGCAAGTAAGAGGTGACATGGGAAATGTATAAAATTAGGCACAGCAAGGAGAAAGTGTATAGATAAAAGGGTTTTCTCCCTCTCGCATAACATGGGACTCATGGACATCCAATGAAGTTCAGTGTTGGAAGATTCAGAACAGATTTTTTAAAATGCTTCTTCGCACAGAACATAGTTAAACTGTGGACCAGGAGGCAGTGATGGCCATGAAGCTGGATGGCTTTAAATGGGGAATCAAACAAATCAATGGAGGATAAAGCTATCAGTGGCTACTAGCTATGATGGCTATACTTTGCCTGCATGGCCAGAGGCAGTATCTGTCTGGATGCCAATTGCTGGAGATCCCAGGAGGGGAGCGTTGGTTCAAGAAAAAACATAGGCATATCATAGAATTGAAGAGTTGGAAGGTACCTTAAGGCTCATCTAGTCCAACTCCCTGCAATTCAGGAACTTTTACTCATATTAGATCCACTAAACTTAAGGGACCTAAGTTATTAATAGCCATTAATCTCCTTGAATAAAAGTTAGTTGAATACAAGCCTATCCCAGCAATGTAGGATCCCAGACATGACTATTGCAGAGATGAAAAGCAGACTGGACTCCTAAACCTTTAATAATTGTGTAGAAAGAGGGAACCTCAGCCGGTGTAGTTTGTCATGCAAGGTTGATAGCATGCATGACAGGCAGTTCTGGCTAGGGTGGTCAGGTGCAACAGAGCTCCTGCACCTTTAATTGTTGCAAAGAAGTGGGGAATTGCAGAAGCTGTAGCTTTCTATGCAAACCACACCTGCTGACATTCCCTCTTCTATGCAACAGTTAAAGGTGCAAGACCCCTGTGTACTGTTGCATCTGGCCATGCTAGTCTTGGCTGCCCCACTGAGATCAGTGAAAGTTAGAGCCTAGCTTCTATCGGCTCTGCTTCACATCTGCAGCAGCTCATGCCTCTGTCACACCAGTCTTTGATTAATATATCTGTATGGTGACCAGAGTACAGTGGTACTTCAGGTTAAGTACTTAATTCGTTCCGGAGGTCCGTTCTTAACCTGAAACTGTTCTTAACCTGAAGCACCACTTTAGCTAATGGGGCCTCCTGCTGCTGCCGCGCTGCCGGAGCCCGATTTCTGAAGCAAAGTTCTTAACCTGAAGCACTATTTCTGGGTTAGCAGAGTCTGTAACCTGAAGCATATGTAACCTGAAGCGTATGTAACTTGAGGTACCACTGTACTTACGCAGGTGCAGCGTATCACAGTTCTGCAAGTCAAGTTGACCTGCCAAAAACCCTGTACAGTTATTAAAGGTGCAAGCACTTCCATTCTTCTTTGTACTTGGTAATGTGTTGGTCCATAAGGGGGGGAAACCAGCCCCAACTACAGTAAGGCAAGATCTTTATTGGGAAGAACCGAAGTTTCACAGAAATGTGGCAAGCTTTTGAATTCTCCAGAACTCTTCGTCAGGCAAGATGTTACACAAAGTGGGGCGATGACGACAAAGAGTACAAAAACCAGGCTGACGTAATAATAGCCATGAGATCAACTGTTCAAGCTGTCTGCAAAGAAGGTGGGACTGTCTGGTGTGACAGGCAATGAAAGCTCCTGGGTGTTTCATGAAACTGGACTTCTGAAAGCCATGACTAAGAGCCTGCTCTATGAAACAGGTAGCCCCTGGACTCAGAACTAAATCCCAGAGAGGGTGCAAAATGCATCTTTTCAGGCAGCTAGTATTTGATTTAATTAGATGATCACTTGCCTGGGGTGTTACATGTTACCTTTTTGCAGGGCAGCTTCTTGGGTGCGAATGTATTGTTCCGTCTGCTTTTGAGTGTGTGAAAAGGTGGCTGGCAGTATAAACAACAAAGGAACATGCTGTAGCACGGAGGATCCTATGGTGACCAGCTACAAAGCAGAACAGGGGGGCCTTGAGCCAGTCTCTTAGCTGAACCCACCTCACAGGGTTGTTGTGAGGATAAAACGGAATGGAGGAGAACTGTGTGCACCACCTCGAGTTCCTCGAGGTGGGAAACAAATTTAAAAATAAATAAAAACAGAGTTCTCCCTACCCCTCTTAAGAGCCATGTGTTAGCTAGTGCAGCTTGCTATCCATGCACGACAAGACTCTTCGTATTAACCTGTACAAAAAGGATTACCTCTGACAGATATTTCCTTCGGGAGTAACAGGGTCAGGGCACCGCTGGATCTGGATGGACAATTAGTATTGCAGCCTTAGCTGGTTCCTATCCGGGTGCCCCCTCCAAAAAACCAAGAAAAAATCTTGCACCCTTCGGTACCACGGTGGAGACATTTTCACACGGACCCCCAGACATGGCGGTTCCTCTTCGGTGCCTGCGTTGCGAACCAGCGTCCATTGCGGATAACCCAGTTCCCTTTCCCCCTCCGTGTCTCTTTAAAGCGCGGAGCAGAAGTTCCCTCTCCGAATCCCTCCCCCCTGCCTCCCTGGCTGCCCTCCCATCACCGCCCTGACGTCAGGAGGAGGGAGGCGTGTGGGTGCCACGGCCTCCCCCGTGTTTAAAATTC
The DNA here is from genome assembly GCF_964106915.1 of Podarcis gaigeae. Classification (NCBI taxonomy): domain Eukaryota; kingdom Metazoa; phylum Chordata; class Lepidosauria; order Squamata; family Lacertidae; genus Podarcis; species Podarcis gaigeae. Next base: position 31,339,295 of record NC_139686.1, read on the forward strand.
GCCAGAAGGCTGCTCGTGAAGAGGGAGGAGGAGAGCGAGCAGAAGCCTGGCAGCAGAAGGAGCGCCGCTGGCCGCAAGGTAACTTCCTCCGCGGGCGCGCAGGGATGCTTTGTGAATTGGCGCCGGAGCGGGAGGAAGGGGACAGATGGGAGAGGCCACGCCGAGGAGGCGCGAGGAAGGGGATGGAGCCGGCTGCCGAATGGTCTCGCGTGGGGTGGCTCGCTTAACTCTCTTGTGTCGGGTCTCCCGGGTGGGGAGAGAAGGTCCTCTGGCGCTGGCAGCGGAGAGGCGTGTCCCGTCTGTGCGCGCCGGGCGATTTCAGCTGGGGGCGAATGGCTGTGGGGAAGGGTGTTTGCCGTGCAGGTGGTGATGGCGAATAGCTGCCTGCCTGTATGGTAGCTTTTCTTTGCAACCGAAGGCTGGAGTCGCCTTTCTCGTCTCCTATTCCAAGGGGTGAGGGATCTGGTCAGGAAGGGTGTGTGTGGGTATATGTGTGTGTGTTTAAATCTGCTTTGGCACCTAGCAAGTTATAATGGACACGGCAGCAAGTCAAAGAAAGGACTAGTGTGAAAGCAATAATTGAAGCTTAGTGATAGTCCTATAAAAAAACAACACCTAAAGTAGTATTTGGTTTGCATGGCTTTTGATGAAGCTATCAGAAGGTGCTAATGGTGGTTTGGAGTCCCCACCCCTTTTTTGGTCCTGCCTTTCTCGCTGCCTGCCTTTCTTCTTTTCTCTCTCTCCCACCCCCACCCAAATATCTTGTTTCCCAGTTCCAAGGATGCTTCTGTATTCAGATCATAAAGATGGCACTTGAATCTCATTGGATAATCGGCCTCTTGTATATGTGACTGCTTAACCAGAGCTCCACCAGAGGGATGAGACGGACTGTTTTTAGATAAGGGGATTGAGGCCTTGAAGAATGTAACCCAGGTTTTTTTTTTGTTATTTAAAATTTCTTTCTTGTTGTAGTTCTTTTTCACCAAAGAGGTGTCTGTCTGGAAATGAATGAGTCGATTAATGTTCTCAATTGCATGACACTATCATCACCAGTCTTGGAAGGAAATAGGCTTTTATGAGCATTGGCTAGATAGCCTTTGTATGTTTTTTTTTTTTTTAAACCCTGCTAGATACAAGTCTATGGAGAACAGTATAAGAGAGAGAATACATGTAACCTGGAACCTGGAAATCTGTAACCTGGAGGAAAGGATTCAAACCCTCTTTATGAATGTGGTTTATTTAAGTATTTCTGTCTGCTTGTAGTCTGTTAAGAATAACCAATATGTTATAGCAAACCTCTTGGGCGGTGTGCTTTTACGATGGGCATCTTAAAAATGGTACTCTGTTTAATTCTATAACTATGGGCCTAATAAACTAGTTGTGGTACAAAATCACGTTTACTAGTTCATGTGTATGGCCCCAGTGCATGTACAAACTGCATGTGTGGTCAGGGACTATTCTTTGTTTCTAGGATGGGGCATACACAACCTTTTGGATGTTGGAGTGCAAGTCCTATCATCCCTGGCTGTGGTGGATGGGAGTTAAGAGTACAGCAATATCTCAAGGCCACAGGTTCACCTTCCCTCTTTAGGGGTTTCTGGTTCCATGTACAATCTGTATATCCATAGGGATTGTATGGCATAGCACATGAAAATTGGGAGTGGGCATTGACGCCACAATCTGGCAGCTCCTTTTGTGCCCATTTGCTGTCTGCACAGTCATCGTGTGAAAAGCCTTCTGGCCTGGTGAGTCCATGGCAAAAGGAACAGGAACATGGGAACTTCCTGTTCTGGAGCTCAGCATGTGCATACATTGACCGCTTACTCAAGCTCGCCCCCACTGCTGTTGTTTGAAGCAGAGTACACATGTAATTAGTCACAATCCATAGGTATCCTGTAGCTTCTTGAGAAATACTCCTGTTTGACGTGCTTTCTCTCTAACCAGCTTCCAGTCAATTAGAAAATGGAAGTTGTGGTTAGACTGAGGAGTTGTACATTTCAGGCAGCTGTTGAGCATGTGACAGCATCCAGGAACTGGAGTTAGGTGCAGGGAAGACAAAATCAGGTGATGCACATTGGGTGAAGAAGGCATCCTCACCTTTTTCTCAGGAGTGAAAAGCAACGTTAAAAAATGACTTGAAAAGTAGAGGGGAGACATGACCTTGATGAGTTTCAAGCTGCTAATGTGGACATGGACGGGGGGGCATCTGCCCCCCCCAATTAATAAAAATACATAGCTGAGATTCTGCCCCCTTAACAAAAGACTTGCCCCCCCCCAATAAATCCTGGCTACGTCCACATAGCCTCAGTCTCTTAGCCTCTGGCCCTGCCCAGATCTATAACCACAATTTAAATTGCAAGCCTGTCTGAGTAGGACAGAGCAACACTGTCTGCCTACATAAGTTTGGGGTCAGTCTATTTCTGGAGGCTTACAAGCCAGAAAGCGAATTTTGTTTTCTATCTCCTTTATGGGCTCTCTCTCTCTATTTAGGTGTGGCTATATATGGGAAGGTGCTAAGAATAAGTATGTGTGTTTATTTGGTGGAAAGGGAGAGGCTTCCACAAACCCCCTGCATTAATGAACACTCAGTTCTTGCCTTAAGAAAAATAGCAATTTTATGATGTCTTGCATAGAATATTGAGGACACTTGATGGATACCAAGAGCCTAATGTGTATCTCTGAAAGGGGCAGACACTGGAAAGACTTCAATAAATTTCCACTTAAAAATGCAATTGAGGATAACTAGTTTAGGATGCAATGCTAGAAATAAGTTCAGAAGCAACACCACAGTGGGGTTGCATATAAATACTGTAGATGTGTATAGCAGGGGTGAGCAATCTGTGGCCTTTGGTCTAATTTAATGTGGCCCTTAGTCTAATTTAACAGTGGCAAGGAGGAGAAAATGAAGAAAGGAGTGATAGAAAGAGACACACAAAATGGGTGGGAGGAGCTCTGGCCCCTTTCACTTTTTGTTCCAGCCCCTGGCACTGATGTTTCACTGATGGTTACATGGCCTGTGACGGATTACTCCAAGAGAACATGGCCCTCAATGGGAAAAAATATTCCTCACCTTTGATGCATAGGAGTATATGGTTAGCCTCTGAGAAAGAAGACGGGAATCTTTTGGGTGGAAGAAGGCCCTCTTTTAAACTCAGATTTTGTGTGAGTATGTGTACACACACTTGTTTCGAAAGAATGTATGCATTGATAAACCACTCTTACACCTTAGTATTAGATGGGGGGGGGGGAAATGGTTCTGAGCAACGAAACATGAGTGTGCTTTCTGGCAATTGGATTCCCTTCAGTCTGACAAGATATTTCAGGTATGTAAAAAGGAGAATTATGGGATTTAAAGATGAGGGGCCTGAGAGGAAAGAAGGGATTGGTCTGCAGGACAAGCTTATGTTAATCAAATGTGTATGTAGTAGCTTAGCGAAAAGTGCCATCTGAGAGATTTGCTCTGCCTGTTGCAGTGGTGGCAGGGCTGGAGAGAGTCTAGGGCTGTCCTCTATGTAAGGCACTTCCAATGGGACTAAGGAGGAGGAGGAAGAGCAGTGTTAGAAACTGGGATAGAAAAACTAGGAGCCATATGGCTTCTGGGACATGGGTTGTTGGGCGCCAAAACAGAATGTCTAGTTGCCAAACTAGGGAGGGGGTTTGGCAATACTTTTTATTTATTATTCTGATAAGCATGAACTAATACACAATTCACATAAGTCACACATTATTCACACCACATTTTTAGCAGAAATTGTTAATACATGTTTAATTTGGTGTTTACAATATTGCCTATGCTTAACATACACTTCAAGGCTTCAGATCATATACATTTCAGTAATTCTTGAGTGTCAGCCAGGTGCAAAAAATGGCACTTTTTGAGGTGCTCACAAATGGAGAATCTTTAGGAGCAAAATGTGCCCAGCGCCCTGCTAATTTTGAACCTGGAGGAGGAGGAGGTTGTTGTCGGTTGCTGCCACCCAGTGAACTGGTTGTAAGTAAGAAGATGGCTCGAGAGTAGGCTGAGGTGGGCAGGGCAATGCCCAACTTGCCCTAAAGGACTAATCTCTAATACTAGCTAGCCTGTGGGCTGGGAAGCATCTTGCAGAGTTCAGCAGCCTCTCTTCAGCCTGAGCATTACTGCTTTGGAATGCTGAATTTAAAGTAAAATAAACCCAATAAATCAAATTGCTTTTAAGAATAAGCTGAAAATGATGCTTTATTATTTTTTATTTATTATGGCAAAAGGTTTTGTAGACCGCCTTCCTGTATATCAGGTACATGAAGAGTTGCAGTCCTATAGGCACAGGGTTAGGGGATTTCAAAAAATAGTTAACACCGACATCCAGGCATTGGAAAGGCAATTATGTGTAGTGTAGCTAGAAAAAACCTTTGTCTTGATTAAACCTCAAGTTGTAGCACTGAATGTTATAATAGCAGTTTTACACGCAGTCTCCCTTATGAAGTTCCTTTGTTCCAGTATGGCCACCTTAAGGTCAGGTACAGAGTGTCCTGACAGGATGAAGCTTTCCTCCCACTGATTTTATTTATTTATTGCCATTTCTGATGTTAGATTTGTGTCCATTCTTTTGTGCAGAGACTGGCTTGTTTTGCTGTGCATCGTCGGCAGGAGGGCATTGTCTGCAGACGATGGTATATATCTAATGGGAAGATAAGCAAGAGAATGAGCCTGATGTCGTTGTGGATGGCTTCAGTAGGTTTGGCCATAGTGTCGCTAGGTAGACAATGGGACAGAGCTGGCATCTGGGTCTGCTGTTCCTATAAAATGATACAACAAAAAATCACCTTCACAGAACGTTTCGTGTTTTGAAGTGTAAGCTGTTGAACAGCTGATGAAGAATGCTGCAGTTCTATGCCGCCTTTTGGGTGGCTTGTTTCATCTATTTTCTCCAAGGCCATTGATTGCTAAGGGCATAACTTCTGCAGTTTGTTTTCGTGAAGTGGTTTGTAGCTGGATTGCAGTCGTGATGCACAAATCTGCTTCACCATATTTGAAATCTGGTATCTAGAATAAGAGTAGAACCTGTGACTTCGGCTCTCATTTTGAGTAATGGACTAGAATCCCGTTTCTTGGCCTGCTTGTGCCATATCACAGCCCTCTGCTGCCATGTCCTATTCTTACTTTTCACCTTTTATTAAATGTGACACCTGAAAAAGCTCAGGAGGCCTTGTATAGTCAGCAGGACTTGTCTTGAAACAGACATTTTTTGGGGTAGAATCTGTGGTGGTTTCATGATGGATTTCAGATGGTGACTTCCATATGCAATGATGAAGACTGGTAATGTGTGTGGTGTCTCTAGGCTTTTATAACTGATTGCCATCATGCCTTATCTGTGAGTTTCCCAGAGCATCTGGTTGAGGGACAGAATGCTAGATTATGTAGACCAGGCCTCCGAGTGGTCCTCCAGGTGTTGCTGCACTACAGCTTCCATTAGCCCTTGCCAGCATGGCCAGCGCTCATGGATGATGGAAGTTGTAGTCAACATCTGGAGGGCCACAGGTTCTCCACCTTGAGGTACTCCTTTGTTCCACCCACGATGGTGGTTCTTGTCATCTTGGCACCCTGGAAAGAGCTGCTATAAAATGTATTTTGTTAGCAGTAGTTCAAGGGTTTTTTAACAGGGAAATGAAGTTTGGTATGGGACAAAACGAAAAGATATTATTTGGACACCAGAGTTTGATCTTCTACATTCTTTTACCTCCTCTCACATTTCTTCTGAATTTCCTATTATAGTAGGTCTGTTAGCAGACTTACTGCAAGACAGCGTGATTTCAAGGGATTAATGAAATAGTTCTGCTGCTTTCTAAAGCTGCAAAGTACTGTAGTTATTGATGCCAAGTGTTACTTCTTTTCATCCTGCTAGCCTGCCGTTTAATCCATTGGCTGTAAATATACAGAGAGTTAAATCACACCCACAGAACATAATGATGGATATCTCTTCAGGGATGACTTCTGACTACCTGCCAGGCCCCTTTGTTCCAGTAGGGCTACAGTATATGGGCCTACAACATCCACTTGGATAGCAGTGGAAAGCCATTCCACTTCCTGTGAACCAGAGAATGGCTAGTGACCATACACAGTGAACCCGAGGTACCACTGTACACCTAGTTCCTAGGTATCCACGACACTCATCCTTTCTTCCGAAAAAGGACTAGTGGGTCTAAAGTGGAGTTGGGACGACTCTTCTTAAAGACAAAACACAGCTTCTGTCATCATTTCTGTCATCCCTGCTGAGCGGAGACCAAGCCTCTCACACTGCACTCGCTAGTTCCTGATGGGTAGGTCTACCCACCTGCCAGTCCTTTTATGTCCAGTGATGTCAAGTGACTTGATTTCACATGAAGGATTGAGAGGAGTACACTCCAGATGCGCTCTGATTCTCCTTTCCAGCTACTGATAGATTTTGGTACTTTTTGAATCCGCCACCTTTCTCTGTTGTCAAATTCAAATATAGTGCTTAACTCTACCAGCAGCTAGAAAGGAAATTCTTCCTCTGCAGCTTGACCCTGTGGGTTTATCTGTTCGGTGCTTGATGCCATATGACATCAGGTGATAGACAGGTGGATAGAAATGGGTATAGTTTAGGCCCAGGGTTTTCAAACGTGGATCTCCAGCTGTTTTTGGACTACAGTTCCCATCGTTCCTGACTACTGGTCCTTCTAGCTAAGGATGATGGGAGTTGTAGTCTAAAAAACAGCTGAAGACCCAATTTTGGGAAACCCTGGTTTAGGCTAAATAGGGAAGCTTGGTGAGCCTAATTATGTTTGCAGACTGGAGGTTATCTGGCCTTAGGCCTGTGTTTGGTGCTGAAATACCCTTGGTCACCATGATGGATGATGTATGGCAGAAGGACTGGGCAGAGGTGGCTTTAGGGTACTGTGACTGGTTTGGTTGCACTGGTTGCTGGCACTGCAACAATGATGTAGAATGGAGGGCGAGAGGTGGGGTGGGTGGGTTTGTGCCGAATTTGAGCATGACACAGGACGCTGCTGAAATTTGAGAGCCCAAAGTCTGCCACTGAACAGGAGAGTGTGACCTTGCTGATTCTACTGGATCTCTTGGTGACTTTGATACCACTGTCCATGGTATCATTCTAGGTAAGCTGTCTGTGGTGGTGGTGGTGGTGGTGGTGGGGTGGCATTCCTTTGCAGTGGTTGTGGTAGATAATTCCAGAAGACTGGGCTCGGGAACAGGCCTGGCAGTTATACCACAGGGTTTCAACTTGCTATTTAACATTTCATATGAAACTAGTGAGTGAGGTCATCTAGATATTCCTAGTGAGGTGCCATCAATATTTCAGTGGCATCCATCTCTTTCTCCTTTTCATCTGACTCAGGTGCTGAATCAGTGCTTGGGAACAGTAATGGTCTGGATGAGGGCCAACAAATTGAAGCTCAGTCCCGACACTCTGGCTTGGAAGTGCAGCTAATTCTACTTCACTTCTGAGCCATGCCCTGTGCTTACCTGAATATAAAGTATAACTCTGCAACTGATCAGATATTCTTCTGAGACAAACCTGATAAACAGAGCTGCATAAAGAATTGGTCAAAGGCAACCATAAATTTAATTTTAATTTATGTTTTACATTTTTAATACGGAATACTTTGTCATTGTAATCTGCTTTGAGACCTAAATGGTTGAAAGGACCTGGATATAAGCTTTAAAAATAAATAAAACCGGTTAATAATTTACAAGCGAGAAACATGGAGGCTGATAAGAAATTAGCACAATGCCAGCTTATCACAGAACATTTTTGGACTTGCGATTTTACTTCCTCGTTTAAACTATTGAGTGTTGGAAGCCATTGTACTGCAAATTGCCCTCAGCTCTGTTCCTAGATGTTAGAGGGCTTCCCCTCCTTGCCATTGGCTCTGCAGCTAGTCTTAAACTGGGTGGTCAAATACTCAAAGTCAGTGGGAAAGCATTTTGCTCTAAAATCTGTATTTGGTTCTGGACTTACTTAAGCAGGCTTAAAATGCATGTACTGTATGTTCTGGGCTTTCAGTGTCACGCCACAGGTTAATGATTGAGTGGTACTGGAGAGTTTGAATTTGAAACATGTGCTTGAATTCTATATAATTTTAATATCCCATCCTTTTCCCAAAGAGCTCAAGGCCTCTTTCCCAACCCCAGTTTTATCATCTCAACATTATAGTATGGAGAGTGAGGTTAGGCCCAAGAGTTGAGTTTCATGGCTGTGTTGGCATTTGAATATGGGTTTCCTGGTCCTAGTTCAACATACAGTGGTGTAGCGTGGGTTGTCAGCACCCGGGGCAAGGCAAGTAATTTGCGCCCCCTAACCCGTGGATTTGCGCCCCCTAATCCTAACCCCCAGATGTTGCGCCCGGTGCGGCCAGCCCCCCCTGCACCCCCACACTACGCCACTGTCAACATATTAACCACTACACTATGCTAGTTGGCCATATCAAGGGGGGTCAGTCTTGAATGTATGCATAGAAATGAATTAACATATACACAAGCAATTACCATTTGTCAGAGAGCCTACACTGATGAAAGTTGTAGTCCATCAAGGCATCGGGATGGAGGCGGCTGGCCTAGAGCATTTAAAAAACACACTACCACTGACATTGCATATTTAAGGTCATTACATCCCAGTTATCTGTATCCCCTTATTGCTCTTGCCTTCTTCCCCTATTGCTATAGGGACTAGTTTATGAGTTGGCCAAGAGGCGTTCTGGTGAATCTGTTGTCTTTTGCTGCCCTAATTTAGTCCTGATCCCTGGTTAGGAAGCTTCTGTGTTCTACTATGGCATTATGTAAACACCCATTTTGGTGAGTCAGAAGGAATGCAAGTAAATAGGCGCCTGCTGCTAACCAAATAGCTGAGCGTTTAAATCCCTGTTCTTTTGGCTTAGTGACAGGTCTGTGCTCTTTGAGTCAGCTGGTTTTCATCTCCCTCTCTGTCTGTGTCTCATGCACACCCCTATACCTGCTTAGTTACCTTTCTTTTTCTGGCCATGTATTGCTGTTACTGTAGCATCACAGTGCCTGCAGCATCCTTCTGTTTTTCACGGCAGGGGGGACTGGGGGACCACAGGGAGCACGGGAAGAGTAGACTATTTGGGCTTGTGAGATCACTTGCAGAAATAATTCCTTTAGCCTTGAAGTGACAGCTCACGTAGCAAAAAGAGAGAAAGCAAATGATGTTATAATTCCCACCAAAGATTAGCAAGCTAGATATTTGGAGGATAATACTGGAGCCATAGACGTCATGCAGCCACCTTTTAATTATCTGCACAGTTCTGTGTGGATAATTCATATGGTTAAATAAGCCTGAAGCATCTGTGTTGCAACTGCATCTAAAGGGGGGGGGGGGCTTTTCTTTTCTTTTGCAGTGTGGTGGTCAAAAGAGACAAACCCGAAATGTCATAGGAAGTGCCGAAAGGTAGCATTGTGTGATGAAATGTAATTATCCAAACTGAGCTGCAGCATTTTTATTTCTTTTAGAAGTGATGTTAAAATGGTCTCTGAGGTTGGGCTGATCTGATCTCAAGGCTAGGAAGAGGGAAGTGGTGTGTGTGTCTTCAGCATTGCAGGCTTTCTACCAGGAGTAGCTGATATGGTGCCCACCAGACATAGCTGGACTCCAGCTCCCATTCTGCTGACTCGTTGACCATGCTTGCTGGGGTTGATGGAGTTGGGAGTCCAACACACACTGGCTACCCCTCCATTACGCAGTTGGTTATGATTCTAGAAGCTCCATCCGGCTGCATTTTCAGCCCCAGGCTGCACAGTTCCTCAGTCAACTAGTTAGAACTATTTATTCCACTCTGGGCTAATGACAACATGGACACAAGTTTTTAAGTACCCTAGAATGCTTCTTTGGAAGTCTCCATAGACCATTGTCTTGGAGCCCACAGACAAGCTGGTGGCACCACTGCCAATCAGCTTTCCCATTACTTAGGACTCTTCTTTTTCTGTTCGCATGACAGGTTGATCCCAAAGGCTGAGAGTCGTTGATCACCTCTTTCCTGTTGACATACCAGAGGACAGCCACACCATGTCATCTGACCAGACTTCTCAGTCCACTGTGCCACCTCTCCACTCTCCAAAGTCACCTGTGTGGCCAATTTTCCCTTTTAACAGAGAGGGAAGCCGGATCTGTGAGAGAGGTGCCCACCTTCTTCGGGACTTACCCAGCCCACTTCCCACAAAAAGAACCAGGACATACTCTGCGTAAGTAACCAGACTGTGCCACTAAGCTAGGAATCACCAGGGTCATTTTTTTCCATTTTAAAATTGGTTAACAATTAGACTTGGACAGTGTGGAAAATACCGGGGCAAGGGGGCTTGGGGAGAGGAGGAATTGAGGTTTTTTTCCTGATTTGTGCACATTATTTGATTGTGGTCAAGTTCTGACAGAGTTCTTTCAGACTTTGATGGAAAGTGGTGGTGTGATAAGACCACGATGACACTATTTTCTGATAACTTTGGTTAATCCCATGTCAAATGGTCCTATTGAATCATTTCTAGCTATAGTCTGGACTGTGGGGGGGAAATGGGAGCCTTGAAACCGTGAGGTTGTTTAGAAAGGTAACACATGGACATTTTCCTGGCTGGACATGCCAGTGTGGTTTAGACTGAGTCTCAAACCTCTTTCTTCTTCCTAGGACGGCTCGTGCTTCCGCTGGTCCTGTCTATAAGGGTGTATGTAAGCAGTTTTCACGCTCCCAAGGCCACGGCTTCATCACCCCAGAGAGTGGCACAGAGGACATATTTGTACATGTGTCTGAGTAAGTTCCATGGCTGCAGAGCCTTTAACCTCTTATGTTATGATGCAAATATCTCACATCTGAACAGTCACTGCTCCTTTCTCTCTCCCAAACCCTACTTGTGTCAACAGTATCATTGTAAGGACGCATTTATGAAGGAGCCCTGTTAACTGGATGTTGATAGATTTATTAATAATGACGAATTAAACAGAAAATTAAGAAACTGCTGAAATGTTGTTTACTTTTTCTTTTTCAGCATCGAGGGGGAATATGTTCCAGTAGAAGGAGATGAGGTCACATACAAAATCTGTCCCATCCCACCAAAGAACCAGAAGTTCCAGGCTGTGGAGGTGGTGCTCACCCATTTAGCTCCACACACAAAGCATGAAACGTGGTCTGGCCAAATCATTGGATCGTAAACTTCTTTTTGAGCCTGTAGGACAACCCCACCAAGGAGGTGGGGTTGAATGATGTGGTGGGTGGTGGAACTGCTGGAGCAATGGCAGAGAGCCCAGGCTGGCAATTCTTGTTTGCAGTGTGACATGTTGGCATTTATGTTGTCTTTTCTAAGATTTACCTTTTGGTTTGTAGCTGTGCTTTTTTTTTTTTCAAAATGGCAAGCAGGAAGTGGAAAAGGGTTGCTGGGTAGATTTTCTCCTATGTCTCGTGAGCTCATAATTGTACCTGAATAGACAAAGGAAGAGCTCTCAAGTTTTTTTGGGGGGTGTCTTTATCCAGAAAGGCAGACTTTTATTTGTCTCGCTGCTGCCCTAAATGCATTAACAGAAGTCTTATGTATTGTCCTGCTCTGTTTAACAAATTATCCCATTGCTGGTCCAGGCAGTCCACCCAGGGGAGTTTGCATTAACCTCTCTTGTTCTTCTCAGCCAGAGTAGGTATTAAGAGATGCAGTGATATTTTGTAGGGGGGGACGGACAATTGTACATTGCCTGAAGACAGTGTCTCCCAGAGCCCCACACAAATTGTGCCATCTTCAGAGACACTTGTAGGTATGTGCTTTTTGTCTCATCTTGTCCCCCTCCCCCTCCCCAGCCACCTTGCCCTGTGTAAGGGAGGGACCACATGACTTGCACTCCTCTCCCTAAGACCACTGATGTCGCTGTTGTTCTCTGTTGAGATCAGTGGTTTGGCTACCACAGCTAGGCAAACTGGCAACCGGATTACTGGTTTGGTGACAGATGCTGCTTCTCCCCCACCCCCCAACACCACCCCTGCACCCATAATTGCAAGTTGGATGTCTAGTATCTCAAGGGTGTTGTGTAGAGAGCAAGTAGAATGCATCACTGAAGAAGCAGTTTCTGAAAACTATCAAAATCCATGAAGTCCCTCTCTTGAGTGGTATTCACAACTTAATTTGTTAGATCTTTCTCATATGGCACAAATAAATTACTTTTCTTACTTGGTCCCCTGATTGAACCAGGAGACAAGAATTCAGGGGTTGGGGATTTGCGGTTAACTGGGCACTGGACATCATCATTAAGGTGAACTTGCGATCATAAGCTGTCTTGGAAATGTCAGATCCTGTGCTGCTTCTATCTCTCCAAGGCATGATGTGAGTTACTTTGTGGCAGAAGCGCTGAATATTAAATTCTTTGGTATTATGCAGCAGTTTAGGTACTTAATCCTTCAGTTAAATGATGAATACACAATATTGTGAAAACTGCTGGTCTGTTCTCCATGCCATTGATACAGGTTTACTTCAAAAGCAGATCATTCTGAATGCTATGTTGCAAGGAGTCTTTATTCATTTAAATTCCTGTTGAAATAGTCCCCTCTTTGGCAGATTCTTTCCCGTGGCTTTTTATAAGAACATAAATCAGGAGAGGGGGAGCCGGGAAAGAGAATATATATATATATATATATATATATATATATGAACACTAGAACAGGTTTTCTCAGGGTAAGGTGATCATTTGCTTGGAAGAGAGGTACACAATAGGGTGCCCTTCAGTTGTTGTGGACTGCCACTCTCATTAGCTTCGGCCAGCATGGCCAGTGACCAGGGCTGATGTGAGTTGTGGTTCAGAACACCTGGAGGCACTGTGCTGGTTATCCCTGCCTTAGGCATAGCCAGTTAACGGAAGGCTAGTCATCCTTTTCAGTGTTGCAAAACATATTCCTACAAAGTCTAAGATTTGAATCTTCCTGCATTGGATTACACAAGCCAATTGAAAATCTGCAAATAACACTTGACCTGTCACTATAACTTCTTCCATTCTAATTGACTCTGTACTCTCCTGCACATAGCAGTGGATTGTTCCAGAAGGCCCCAGTTGTGGCAGTATCTCGTTCCCAGCTTGCTTCACTTTCCAGATTTCTTGATAGCAGTGATGCGGTGGTAAGGAGTGTGTGGTACAGACATACAAGCCCTGCTCAGACATCATCATGGTCTTCCTGCCTTAACTACTGAGATTCTCTCTCTGCCCCCGTCCCCCATCCTGTTACTCCTAAAGTAAATGCAGCTGCACTCTCGGATGGCAGTGCAGTGTCTTAATTTGCAACATAATGTAATGCCAGAAGAATCAATAAATGTATCATTTCCCCATTGGTTTCAAACAGAAGGTAATAAGTTGGGAGAGGCTGACTTTGAAGTCTTCGCTAATAGACTATTACCCTGCTGACATTACATTTCCCACATATATTAAAATGTAAGTCCCCTCCCCAAGGACATTTGTCTTGCTTAAAAATAATGCAATTAAAAAAATACTGCAGATGAAGGCATTTTTGCTAGAAGAATAATCTATTTTAACATTTGAAACGGAATAGAGCCTATGCGATGCATCTGTTTTATGGTCTTGGGCAATGTATGGTGGTTCCTGGCTGTGGATATTTGCTTTGAGAATAGCATTTTGATTTTCTGCATCTCCAGAGATGTAGGCTTTAGTATCGTCTGCATGTGTTTACGTTTCTGAATGTTGCAGACCATGTTTCCTCAAGATGGATGTTTGGACGTTCTCCTACTCTTCCTACTATTATCCTAATCTGTACATTTTGGTGGCCCTCTGTGTCCCTAGTTTTGTAATTAATGAGGGTCATGTGCACAAGAGATGGAGGAATCGTGTATCAATGACAAGATTCATGGGCCAGTAATTGATAATGGGCTCTAGTGGCATTGTATCTAGTTATGTTTTGGTTCTTGTCCAGCCTTCCCCAACTTTTACTTCTCTCCCCAGGATATACAGGGTCATGTCTAAAGCACAAACCTGATTTCTAATAGATGTTCTGAGTAGAAAAAAATTCCCAGGATAGGGTGTGCATGTTAGGAATTTGCATGGTGTCAATCAGTTGCTAACCTCATTTTGAACAGTAGACTGACAAGTCTAAAGCTTCTTGGGCAATATCATATCGGATGTTGCTTGACCTTTCAGAGGGGCTGAACATGCATCGTAAAACTTTTGTATGATGCACTAGAAGTGTACACCACTGTTGTAGGAGCTAAGAGGGGTGATTAAGTGGCAAGTATGCACGTGAGTGGCTTAATTTGAGAGTTGGAATGAGCTTGGTAGATAGAGCCCAAAGTATGCTGGAATCATGAGAATGAGACTGGTGTCTTCAGAGTCGTTCTTTTTGTACTTGCAGTGCATCTTCAGAGGCTTTCATGTGGTGGTGTGTGGCTGTTTACTGCACACCTGTCCTCTGTGGTTCACATCTCTGGGACTTCAGTGATCGTTGGTCCTCTATAGCAGCGTTCCCCAACCTTGTGGTCCAAAAACAGCCGGAGACCCACAGTTGGGAAACAGTTGCTCTACAGTATAGAGCAGACCTGAGGAACCTTTGGTCCTCCAGATTTTGCAGAACTGCAACTCCCTTCAGCCCTAGCAAGCATGGTGAAGGACGGGGGGAGCTGTAGTTCAGCAACATCTGGAGGGCCAAAGGTTTCCCACAGAATTTGCATAGTTGGGGGCTGGAGCACAACTGTGCAGCCAGCATAGACTGCATACTCTGCAATAAACAAGTGTATAATGGCAGCCTGGTGTTCTCTAGCATTATAACATCATGCTTTTTTCTTTCTTTCCAGGAGCACTTCTCATGTTTTCAGTTTAGCACTACAGTATCAAACCATGATCACAGGAAAGTCTGTGCAAAGATGCCCAGAGGGGGATTATTTCCCTCCATGTGTGCTGACAATGCTGGAAGATTAAATGTAGTCCTGTTAGAACATTGGCGTTATATCCACACCATACACTTAAAAGCACATGGCTTCCCTCAAAGAATCCTGAGAAGTGTAGTTTGTTAAGGGTACTTGGCATTGTAGTTCTGTGAAGGAGAGACTGCATTTCCCAGAATTCATTGGGGGAAAGTGTATGGTGTAGATGTGACCTGAGAAGCTTCCAGTTAAGTATGTGGGCTTTGGTTTCTAAATGAAATGAGGATTGGCCCTCCAGAAGGAGCACATGGTCAGATGGATATGTCCAGAATGGTTTTGGGTTCATCTACAGGTTAAACGAAATCATGAGTCTTTCTGGAACAGACTGAGCATTGCAGGTATATTTTTGAATATACACCCTACATCTAGAAAAGAGCGCATTGTTGAGAGGTTCTGACCTAACCCGCCCCTGATGTGCTATTTTCCACATACAGGGAACCAAAACGATGACACCACCTCCTTGTACCTACTTTGTTGAAGGAACAACCTGGAAACTCTGACAATGTGAATTTTCTAAATCTGTAGCATACTATTGCAAACACAACCATTTGGTGTTGAAATAGCACTACTCAAAATGGCTGCCCAACTACATTCTAGGGAGGGTGTTGGTTTTCTCTTGCTTCTGAGAAACTCAGATGCATGTGCCCTTGACATAGGCATAGACATTGGTGAAGGAACATGTTTTAGTCTTTCCGTTCCAAGGTGAGCAAACAGTCCAATGGAGGAACGAAGCAGGAAAAGGAAGCAATTTCCCATGGGGCATCCAGACCCCTGTGTGCGACCTGCTTCCTGTGACAGCCAGAGGGACTTCCTGCTGCTGTTCTGCTTACATTAAACACCAGCAGCTCCTCGCCTCTGCCCCTCCCCTTGAAGGTGCAATAGCAGTGGAAGTGCCACAAAATGGCATCTTCTCTCTGGGAAAGCTTTTGATTCTGAAATAATCTTTGTTACCTATGGTGTGTCTGTGTTTTTACAACTTTTGGTGTGGTCCTTGCCTGTCTGACCCCGTGTTGACCTTTGTAACACCGGCAATAAACCATTAAAGTGACTTTCCCACAAGTCTCTCCTGTTTTTGCGTTTTTCCTTTATAGGGTACAGGAGATACAGGAGATAATACCAGAATGGTACAGGAGATAATACCAGAATGACGTCACAAAATCTGGATCTATGGAATTGGGTGGCTAGTCTTCAGGTGTCTGACTGTTCTGTTCAAGACAGGTGGAAAGACTGACCACCATGGGCCGTATACTCTGCCCAAATGGCACCTTAGGAAAGATGTAAGGACTCACCTGGCATCTCAAGTCCTTCAGGCACTGATGTCTAAGCATGTAGGAGGTGTGGGGCTGTTCCATGGCTGACCACCTCCTGTTTGGTGGGAGATCTAATTGGGATTGTAAATACACACTCCACTAAAGGCACTCACAAGCCTCCTTGTGATTAGGAGCCCCATTTGTGTAGGGTTCCCACAATCCCTTTGCAGACCTCCCTGCTCAAACAGAAACTCTAGTGTTGGAGGGGATGAGGGCAGCATGTGTGCACCTGCCCCTCCTGCAGTTAGGCCACATTCACACCATACATGTAAAGCACAATATCACTTGAAACATTCACCGCTTCCCCCAAAGAGTTCTGGAAGCTGTAGTGCCACAATCCCTCTCCAAAAGAACTCTGGGAATTGTATGGGGAAGATGGGCCTCCCAACACACTCAGCACCCTTGGCAAAGTGCAGCTCCCATAATTCTTTGGGGGAAGCTGTGACTCTTTAAAGTAGTAGCTGCCTTTTAAATGTATGGTGTCAATATGGTCTAAGGCAGGCTTCCTCAAACTCTGCCCTCCAGATGTTTTTGGCCTACAACTCCCATGACCCCTAGCTAGCAGGACCCAGTGGTCAGGGATAATGGGAATTGTAGTCTCAAAACATCTGGAGGGCCGAGGCTGAGGAAGCCTGGTCTAAGGCATCTATAATGCTTTATGGGGACAACAGCCATACACGTAGTAATCTAGAACGGGACGGGCTGTTGTGAATGACAGCAGCTTTTCAAAGTTTCAGGCAAATGTGTTTCTCTCCCTCTCATCACAAGCTTTTATGTGGAAGTGTTAGGGCAGCTTCCCCCAAGCTGGTGACCTCTAGATGTTTTAGACTACAATACCATTATCCTTGGCAATTGGCCATAGCAATTGGGGCTGACTGAAGTCCAACATAATCCAGGCTGGAGAAGGCTCTGTGAGGGAAATCTGACCTTCACAGATACTGTAGGTGGTCGGTCAAAATAAGCTACCAAGTTGTTACTGTTTGTGCTTTTTGTCTGTTTGAATTTGAGCACATGCAAATTACCCAGAAATAACAAAAACAAATAGTATTGATTTCCAGTGCCTTCATTATTATTATTATTATTTAGTTCCACATTAAGTTACAATATTGAACTACAAAGCATAGAAGCCTGGGTGTAGGAGCTCAGCTGCCTGTTTGTGATGCATTAAAAAGCATATATATATTTCTAGTATATATATATATAAAACAGCTGCCTGTGAACAAAAACCCACAAATGGTCAGTCATAGACATCTGGTTTTCACATAAAATTTAAATAAGGATACATTTCTCATTAACTGAACATTGCTTTTTTTTTTTGTCCATTCTAAAAAAAACCAGTCGCTTTGTGACGGAATCAGTTCCTTCCCGTGAAAGTCATTCAAATATCTCCTGCTGAAAAGAGGCAGTGGCTCAAAGGGGAAAGGAGGAGTAATCTCTTCAAAACAGAAACACAGCAGCACAGGAGTTAAACCAGGTACAAGTGAAGATGCAGACAGGAAGACACAGTACTAGGTGAAAACATCATTGATGCAACTTTTCAAACCCGACTTCTCCAGCCTGGTGTCCTCTGTTTTAGACTGCAGTGCCAATCAGCTACATTTGACTTCAGCAGCTGCAAGGCTGTCAGTCCTGGAGGGCACCAGTTTGGGAACGGCAGTGACAATCATCTAAGATAAATCCCCTCCTTGCTACCCTTTATTTTCAAATATCCAATCATGCAGGTAGCAAGCTGTGGTCCTACACTAGCGTGTTGTATATAAACAAACCTTGCATTCCTGTTCATATGAAAGTAGCTGGACGCATTCATTGCAGATGACGATGATATGAGCTATGTAATATGAACATTCACTTTGGAGAGGTCCGTGTTCCACTGAGTAGGGGAGGGAATAGGGCAGCCGATTTTCTGCTCATAAGAGGCTGCCCTACCCTGACTACTACAGCTGTCACTTTTTTTCCTTGAGTTTCAGTTGAACTGTACAAGTTCTGATCATCTGTGCCATACAAAGCCTATGAGTGAGACCTATGGAGTGTAGACGGCTATCTTCTACTGGGGAGTACATAATAAAAGGGTTGTGCCCTTTTTCTATTAATGTTTTTTATGCTTTCCTTCTTTCAGGAATCTTGGAGGGACAGCCTTGTAGGACAGCAGGTATCCTGAATTTATTTACCTGTTGTTTAAAGGGCACATACACTCTACCTGTGTCCTCCTTACGCCCTGCTCAAATGTGCTATGGACTGGGTGTCCTGCATGGATGAAAGAACCTCTTCCCCTTGAGATACTGCTGGACTCCCAGTGTCCAAAGCTGAAGTGGTCACTGGTGATGGTAATTATAGTCAAGTCACAGCTTCTGTACCCTTGATCTATTGGCACTGACAAAAACAATGCTCATCTTCATCAGCATAAACCTGTAAATATGCAAATTATCAACCCATAACTGGCTCCGAGTGAAATACATTGTTGGCTTATTGGAAAATATTGAGATATTTTTTGACTGGGGTGAAAGAATGATGAGGACAAGTGTAGAAGGGAATAGGATACAAAGGGCAGACAAGACAATGACCAGAGGGGGAACTTAACAGATACAAAGGGAAGTTGAGTCATAGCATCCAGTTCTGTGTTCTTTTACTGCTTGGAAGGCTTTGCTTCCAAATTCACAACACTGTGCATGAAACCACGAGAGCTAAGAACTGGGGTTGTTTTTGTTTGTTTGTTTGTTTGTTTGTTTGTTTAATGAAAAGTAAGCAGCATGAAGCAACTCGATCTTAGTGTGGCACAGTATGTGGAATGCATATATTAGGGCTGGGCGATAATCTGGTTTTCAACATTGTGATATAGCCACAGCTAAACATCGTGATATACCAATATATCACAATGTCTGAAATAAGGATGGAGCTATGTAGAGGCGTTGATTGGCTTCACAGTTTTTCCTGCATTGTGATTTTTGCCAGAGACTGCTCTTGTGATTTGCTGCTCCCTGCAGGAGGCAGGAAAGAGCTGAGCTGACAAGAGTTAACATCATGATTTTTGCATAGCAACATACATACATACACACATTATGATTTATGATATTTTGCCAGGTCAAAAATTATGAACCCGATACCATGAAATGGACTTCAAACCAGTTTTGGATGATATATCGTCCAGTCCGAACACACACCGTGATTCGTGATTTATGAAACTGATATCACCATATGGCCTTCAAACGGGTTTTGGACAATATATTGATATATTGCCCAGCCCTAGCATATATAATTGTACTCTGACAGTATCTCATGGGAAGTCACCAACCAGAGGAAGAAGCTTTTGCAATTAATCATCACTCTTATCAATATTTTTATCTAAAGGCAGAAACAGGCAAATCTTTAGTCTCTTTGTTTTTGCTGCAGTAGACTAACACCATTACCCCTCTGGAAACTAAAGAAAATATTTCTGTGTTAAATATAAAAATCTAGGGTTTGGAGACTACAGTAACGAAGGCTGCTGCTCTGCCTACACTGAAGGTAATTTAAAATAGAATATATGCTTACGGAAACAATAAACAGTAGCAATGTTTGCTACAGTTTGGCTAGTCTCAGTAGTTTATAGCTAATTTCACATTCAAACATTTAGTAAATCTGAACTTTAGATTCTTAATCAAACAAGTCTAGAAGGAAATCTACATCGCAATCTGATGACTAATCAGGAATGATATTAAAGCTACAGCTGTAAACATTTCCTCATTCATAAACCTGGTTTAATTCATCTGGATTTATGAATGTGTGAATGCATTAGAACTTGGTCCTTCTGTTGCCCTATGCTCAAACCATCATTCTCCCTATTTTCAGTGCGAGTGCCATTGTTTATGTAGACAAAACACCACATATACAGAAGAGGGAGATAGCTGCAGGTTTGGGAAGTGCTCAAGAAGAACAGAGGATATTTAAGAAAACAACCACCACCCAAAATAACTGCTGAAGCCTGAAGGTGCTCAGGGGCCACAGAATGCTTTTTGAGGATGGAATGGAATATCCGGGGGAAGGGCACTGAACAGGAACTCTCCACACTGCAACATTTTGTTGAAGGCCCCACTTGTCTTTTATACTCTCTACTTTGGGGGCCAAATGAACATGTTGCCTTTGTTACAAAGTCCTTTACAACAGCACAATCCCTAACATTGCTCAAAGGTCATCCAACTAACATAGCTGAAATCTGTTTAAAGATGCACAATTCAGCACTGTCGTTCAGCCTGATCGAGCGCTGGAGATCTGCATGCAGCAGAAAGTTTCTGTACAGGTATCACTTGCCAGATCAGGAAGCACAGGCATAAATGAGATGTGCATCTCAGTGTGGATGCCAGCATCCATACTGCATTGCTTTCAATGGGTGTGAAGTGCATATCCAAGCCACATTCTGGCACAATAGCCATGTGTCAATGTCTACAAAACAAAACAAAACATTACTACTGCTAGGAGGGGCCATTATTTATCGTTCAGGTTACGCTCTCGTTTCGCACTTTAAAAAGGCTCTCAAAAAATAATTTGCCAACCATGTTGATAGTTCAAGAATATGAAAATACTTGACAGGTCTTGTACTCGTAACACTACAGGCCCTGCTCCCTTTTAAATATAACTTTAGTGTGTTTCTGAGATTCATCTCAAAAATATTGCCTTGGCATTTCTTCTAGAAATGGAAGGTGGTATATAAATTATTTCAATCATTATAGCCATCATCTCAAAAATAGGTTCATTTGGGTGAATCTGTGGGGAAGGGTGATTATTAGCTTCCAAATAAGAAAGGAGAAAAGCCTTAACTAGAATACAGGTTTCACTTTAAACATAAACAACAACACTTTACCTCGTTTGGTGGGAATGAGGGTATGGCAATTGGGGTTCTGCAGCTCCCCAGTAGCAAGATGATGGTGCAACTGATGAACAGCTTTCACCATCCCCCTCCCTTTCTGACACTCCAGCTCCCATTTCCAAAGTGCATTTTGACCTTGGGCCTCAGCAAGTCCTGAAAGGATCCAAAAGGTGCTTTCCTAAGGTGAGTGAGGGTCTCATCCGAGTGATCGAGAGCAGCAGGACACCACGAGTCAAGATTCATTCACTGTCTCTGGAAAGAAGATCTCCTGGCACCTCCGGACTGTGTCTTGGGGAGACTGGATGCTGTGCCCCACCGTGCGAGGGTCGTCATAGATTTCATAATCATTCCCACCCTAAGGATAAGAAGAATCTTTACTACTGGCTGCTTAGAATTAGGATGCTGGACGTGGTGGTTAAATTGAGCAGGCAAGTATAGAATACCGTAAGCCCACAACCTGGGCGCATTTAACATGTGCGCAATGTGCTTGGCATAAAAAAAAAATAAATGAATAAAAAGGGGGCAGAAAGGGAGTATGTGTCCAGGAAAAAAGACTTTGGCAATCCCACCTGCCATTGAACCCAATGTGTTTCGACTATACACAATTCTGGCTTTAGGTGTATGCCCTCTGTAAGTTGCAGCCTTACTATACTTGAAAAACACAGACTTGTTTCTGAGCACAATTCAAAGTGCTGGTGCTGACCTTTAAAGCCCTAAATGGCCCCGGCCCAGTATACCTGAAGGAGCGTCTCCACCCCCACCGTTCAACTCAGACTCTGAGGTCCAGCGCCAAGGGCCTTCTGGCAGTTCCCTCACTGCAAGAAGCGAGGTTACAGGGAACCAGGCAGAGAGCCTTCCCAGTAGTGGTGGCCACCCTGTGGAACGCCGCCCCATCAGATGTCAAGGAAATAAACTACTATCTTACTTTTAGAAGACATCTGAAGGCAGCCCTGTTTAGGGAAGTTTTTAATGTTTGATGTTTTATCGTGCTTTTAATATTCTGTTGGGAGCCACTCAGAGTGGCTGGGGAAACCCCCATTCAGGCAGAATATGAGGCCCCTTGCCAGACCTCAGATTTATTTATTTACTTCAAGGCATATATGCCACACCTTCACCCCAAAATGGATAGCTTTATACCAGTTGCTGGGAATCACAAGTGAGCAGAATGCTGTTGCACTCGGGTCCCACTTCCATTAGACATCTGATTGGCCACGGTGAAAATGCAATGATGGACTACATATTTTTGCACGACAGTCCTCATCGCCTGTGACCAGTGACCATCGGCCAACTGGGGCCAATGAGAGCTGGAATTCAGCAACATCTGGAGAGTGTCAGGATCATCACTCCTTGCTGTAAAGTGTATGTGCCAACAGGCTCAAGCCATCTGAAACCGGCAAGGAATTGAAAATAATGCAGAGGTGGGCAGCGAGACACAAAAATCACGGCTTCTGGAAAGCACTGTATTTATTGAGGCTGGAAAGAATTTCTTCCCCCCTCTCCTGCTCCCTTCTAATCCTGAACTTGGGTTGTGTGGTGCCTATCGGATCAGAAGGTGGTTTCTGCATACCCAAGGGACTGTGTACCCTAGTTATGCAGAATTTGTAAATCAAAGTATTTCTTGTGGGACCTGACTTCATGTAAAACCTAATCTGAAGTGATGCTGCTGCTCATGGTATTGATTTTCCCCTGTCATGCATCAGTAGGTATGACCTCACATGCTGACAGGGAGGGAGGAGAGCCAATGAACCACGCTATTGCAGGCATGTTTTATATAAGTGTATCCATGTGTAGGTTTTTGTCTTTTTAAAAAAAAGAGGGTTGGGTGTGCTTAACTGGTGAATCTAATCTCTGCAAAGCACCCACACCAGATAATCAGAATGTGTCCACAATGCACCTGAAAGCAATTACCGTATGCAAGGGCTGAAGTGTGGGCTGCGTTGTCTGCGCTGTAAGATTCACGATGAGCATGTGAGACAAAAGTTGCCCACTTCCTTTTCTCCTTCCTCGCAAAGCTTCTGTGCAGACAGGTAAAGGTAAAGATAAGGGACCCCTGGACAGTTAAGTCCAGTCAAAGGCAACTATGGGGTGCGGCGCTCATCTTGTTTTCAGGCTGAGGGAGCTGGTGTTTGTCCACTGACAGCTTTCCAGGTCATGTGGCCAACATGACTAAACCTCTTCTGGCACAACGGAACACCGTAAGGAAAACCAGAGTGCGCACGGAAACACCGTTTACTTTCCCGCCACAGCGGTACCCATTTATCTACTTGCACTGTTCCAACATTGTGACACCAGATGGCGCAGTTGAGCTGAAATAATTCCCTCTGAAATTTTCCATTGTGAGCTTTAAAATGGTTTTTTTCAGAGCATTTTCAGAGTGTTTTTTTAAAGCTGTGTAAGGTAAAGGTAAAAGACCCCTGGACGGTTATGGGATGACTATGGGGTGCAGCACTCATTTTGCTTTCAGGCCAAAGGAGCTGGGTGTTTGTCCACAGACAGCTTTCCAGGTCTTGTGGCCAGCATGACTAAACCGCTTCTGGTGCAATGGAACACTGTGACGGAAACCAGAGGGCACGGAAATGCCGTTTACCTTCCCGCCACAGCGGTACCTATTTATCTACATGCACTGGTGTGCTTTCGAAATGCTAGGTTGGCAGGAGCCGGGACAGAGCAACGGGAGCTCACCCTGTCACAGGGATTCGAACCACCAACCTTCTGCACCGTCTGTACTGTAAGATTCATTGTGTTCATGTGACACAAAAGTTGCCCACTTCTTTTTCTCCTTCCTCACAAAGCTTCTGTGCAGACAAATCCCTTTAGAGACGTTGAAATGAAATGGCACCTGAACAGATGTCTTTGCATTTTCCAGTCACCAGAAGAGGGCACTGTTAGTTTATACATGCTTTCATGCAGTCCAGGTACCAACTTGTAAGGCTGGAAAATGCGAACCAGAGCGACTTCAAACCTTACAGCAAATGCTCCCATCACACATCAGTTGTGTCTTTTCTGAAACATCCAAAGGGCATTTGAACATCTGAAAACAGGCTTTCAGCCATGGTCCCCAGTTTTATTTACCAAATGTTTTGAAATACACAAATGCCCTTTAAACATTGTGGAAAAGACACAGTTGAGCCACAGTGGAAATGGGAGTCTCCTGGTTATTTTAATGCAATGTAGCTCTGCGGAGAGCCTGCCAGTTTACATATGGACAGCTTTATCTTCCTCGATCCCACACAGGACTTGGCCCCTTGTCAAAGAACAGGGCTTTGGTCAGATTTACTTACTGGACTTGTCTCATTCCCAAAGAAATGGATGGTGTCGAATCTCTCATCCTCAAGGATATCGAGGCAATAGCGCTTGTCCCAGCCCTCAGGGAAGACGTCAAAGCTGATCATCCCACCTGCCAGAGGGGGAAAGTGTGATGGAATTAAGGGAAACAGACTGAAGGTAGAGGCTTGCAGGAAAAAGATGTCCCCTCAACACCTCAGGTGCAAATGGCTTTTGTAGAATAGATTGTTCCATGATAGATAGTCATGCACCATGGCTGCCAGCCTGCCTGCTTCTCTGACACATTAATTCAGTAGCTGCTGTTTCTATGGCAATGGGACGGAATGGCGTCAGCAAGGCTCCATCAGCCAAAGGCACAAACAAGAAACAGTTGGCTGGGGAAGTGTGAGGAGCAGGAGCTAATGACTTCTCAGGAAAAATATCTATAAGGGGGAAGGGTGGCTCTCAAGCTTTTTGGCTGGAGGGCCGGCAGGGAACCCTATTCTAAAGTGTTTTTATCTTCTAAGTACAGCTGGGCAGGGAAAGGAGAGTCTGTTAACTGTGGGACAAATGTAAAATGCAGATTGGATCACTGCAGGACAGGGCAAAGGACTTTTGCCATGAGACCTCATTCGCTGTCAGTTTGGCAGTACTACAGCTGTATTCCAGATAAATTATTCTGGCATGCTGGTGGCAACAGCTCCAATAGCAACTGCCCCCACCACAAATAAAGGAAATATGGCCACCTGCCAGCACCCTAGTAAGGGACAAAGAGCCCACTATTGCCTGCACTGTACTCCTAGTCAAATGTTAGCCACGTGAAGGATGTACAAATGATTAGGCCCACAATTTCAGGTTTATGAGTACAGCCATTTCCCCCTTCAGTCTGCTGCTGAATGCGTAGAGGTCAGGGGGTGGCAGTGAAAGGGGCACACATACTAGGGGGGGCAGGAGCACAGACGGCTGACATATGGATAGGGCTGCACCCAAAACAGTGCATTGCTGCCAGACCACTGGAATATTAGGCAGAGCGCTGCTAGCCACAGACCATGCTCTGATCCTGGCAATTCTTGGCAAAGAAAGTGATCCCTCAGTTAAAACAACAGTCCTTCCAAGAACACTAACTTGGAAGTATGTTTCACTCAATTAAATGGGGGTTATGTCTAAAAAGTTTGAGGGTTTTAGAATAGTTTGGAAAAGAAACTCATTGCGGACAGGGATCACCACAGGGAAACCTCTTTTAAGTCCTGTATCAAAGCACTTACCCAGTTTTTTAAACATAAACCATGCTAGGTATTTTGTTTTTCTAAGACCCCAAAACTAATTGTACCAAGCATCCAAAGTCACTTTAAAAAAATCTTTTTTTTGTGTCAGTTTCTAGCACAAGAATAACGAACTTGTGTGCACAAAAGAACAACACAGTCAAAACAAGAATATATGCATATTCTTCTTGAACACAAAATCAATTGTTTTTCCTATCCATTCCTCCCAAACCACAGAGAGGACTAAGAAAACTCTCACCTCGGGAAAACCGCAGGCCTTTGCCAGCAAACTCCCTCTGCAGGGCAGCTACAAACTTCTCTCGAATCCTCTCTTTCTGTAAGGAGATGAACAGAAAACAAGTGGGAGAGGACTGAAGAGGGATAAGGAAACATCCCCCTCAATTACTTTGATCCTTCTCAGATCCCACTTTACCCCGTGAAACGCAGTATTTTGTGTTTGTGCCTTGCAATTTCTTTCAAGAACTATGACCAGTCAGAATAATATTCCTGTTTAGCGCCAGCTTATAGGCAAGGTACCCTAGCAACAGACTTAATACTTAGAAAACACACACACACAACACAACACAACACAACACCCTGGGGTTCTAACAGGCTCCAGTGTGCCACAAATACATTTGGAGCCTTTGTTGTTGTTTAGTCATTCAGTCGTGTCCAACTCTTCATGACCCCATGGATCATAGCACTCCAGGCACTCCTGTCTTCCACTGCCTCCCGCAGTTTGGTCAGACTCATGTTTGTAGCTTCGCGAACACTGTCCAATCACCTCGTCCTCTGTCGTCCCCTTCTCCTTGTGCCCTCCATCTTTCCCAACATCAGGGTATTTTCCAGGGAGTCTTCTCTTCTCATGAGGTGGCCAAAGTATTGGCGCCTCAGCTTCAAGATCTGTCCTTCCAGTGAGCACTCAGGGCTGATTTCCTTCAGAATGGATACGTTTGATCTTCTTGCAGTCCATGGGACTCTCAAGAGTCACCTCCAGCACCATAATTCAAAAGCATCAATTCTTCGGCGATCAGCCTTCTTTATGGTCCAGCTCTCACTTCCATAGATCACTACTGGGAAAACCATAGCTTTAACTGAACGGACCTTTGTTGGCAAGGTGATGTCTCTGCTTTTTAAGATGCTGTCTAGGTTTGCCATCGCCTTTCTTCCAAGAAGCAGGCGTCTTTTAATTTCATGACTGCTGTCACCATCTTTAGTGATCATGGAGCCCAAGAAAGTAAAATCTCTCACTGCCTCCATTTCTTCCCCTTCTATTTGGAGCCTAATGCTCATTATTTACCTTGTCCAGTTCTGAAAATTCTATTCGTTCTTCCAAAGTGCAGCTTCGACCAATAGGAGAGATGTTCAACATTCCATTGCGAAATTCAATAAATGTCCCCCTGAGAAGAATTATTTTTTTAAGGGGAAGAGAGAAGGAGAAACTTGAGTATGTGGTTTTAAAAACAGGACAGTTCTGTTGCACAGCCTCATGATTTCTTTAACATGAAGTCAAGCAGAATCTTCCCACCATGATACAACACAAGGTCAAACTAATTGCAAGAAGAGGGACCTCTACCTTGCTTATGGTGTGTGGCATGCAACTTTTCCTAAGAGAGCTCATCATAGATTCCTCATGGCCCTTACCTATCGCATCTTACTTCTTCCCGGGTGATTTTTCCCCCTACAAGAGCTGGAGCTATTAGAAGTAAATGCCTAGAATACCACTCTTTAATGTTTCATTTATTCAGGATGCAAAATTCCCATGGACAAAGTATGCAGTATGTTTGCAATGTTGGGCACAGCATTATAGTGTAGCAAAATAACATAAACTGAGTTGAGGTTAACCTGTTTTTTTAGAAAGTGGTACTCAAAAGACACAACATCTGTGAAGGCTAAGTTAAATCAGAGTTGCTTTCCTTCTGTTCTAAACACTGACTCCTTAAAATATATATAGAAGGATATTGGAAAAAGTGGGGAAACAATAGCAACTAGTTAGACAGTATAGTGAATACAGGGCAATGAGTTTAAACTCCAGAAAGGAAGGGATTTCTTCCTAACATGTTACCCAACTCTAAGAACAGTTATGCAATGAAATCAAGTGCTGAAATAAATTATGGAATATTTCCCTTTCAGGTATTCAATAAAACAGTGGGAAGGTTTCTGCTGGATATTATTTGAAGATTTAGGTTCTTTGTTTTAGGTGGGCGGGCTGGATTATCAACTTTGTGGTTCTAAATACTCACATAGTATCTGGAAAATAAAAAGAGAGACCTGAATCCTTTGATAAGTTAACTTAAGGAAGGAAAGCCCCTCCCCAAGCTCGAAGCTTGTCCTAAAAAGTCTCTCTGGAGAAGTTGGGGCACTTCCTGATCAATGGGACTGGGACACTTCCTTAAGGGGACAAGCCAGAGTCTGCATGCCCTGGAATAAGTAAGGACCGTTACCGTTTCTTGGGCAGCTTTAGAAGTGCCATGTAGTTGAGGCAGAAGTTGATCAGATCCTGCAGAAGTTCTTCCCCAAGGTGGTTCTGGATAGCCTGTCAAAAAAAAGCCAAAGGCAACAGAGTGCAATTCTCTTACCAAATCCACCCACATTGTGAACATCAAAACAGGTTGTTTTATTATATGTTGAATGGAACAAAAATGAAAAGAGAGGGGTAGCACCAAAAGGACCAGGAAATCCAGGGAAAAAGGAAGTGAAGATTCAAAATGCTGCTTGAGAATTTTAATTTGTGCTGTAATGTGCTCAACATGTTTTTGACATATCACTATACACTAAAAGAAATCACAACAAGGATTAGATGTCCACATTCCTGCATTGCAGGGGGTTGGACTGGATGACCTTTGGGGTCCCTTCCAAGTTTACATGCATTTATCTAAGGCCTGGGGAGGGGCCTTCCTGCTGTGGGAAGAGCCAGGAGCAACAGATTATCCAGTTGCTCCTGTGAGGAGATACTGTGTTCTCTCAGGGACTAAAACATCGGGGACTCCATAGTCCTAAATTATACAGTGGTACCTCGGGTTAAGTACTTAATTCGTTCCAGAGGTCCGTACTTAACCTGAAACTGTTCTTAACCTGAAGCACCACTTTAGCTAATGGGGCCTCCTGCTGCTGCCGCGCTGCCGGAGCACAATTTCTGTTCTCATCCTGAAGCAAAGTTCTGAACCTGAAGCACTATTTCTGGGTTAGTGGAGTCTGTAACCTGAAGCGTATGTAACCTGAAGCGTATGTAACCTGAGGTACCACTGTACAGTACTATATATAATATATATGAAGAGTACTGAATATTAATATCCTTATAAATAATACCCATACAAATACTTTACATATTTGATATAATGGGTATATCTTTATGTTAAGATTATTAGCTTTGATATTGAGTACTCTTTAACATAATCTTTATTGTCATTTCTGAGTGCCCCTGAAGATGCTAGAAAGATGTTGGGCATATTACTTCACAAATTAAAATTGTTCAAGCATTACTTCAAAGTTTTGCCTCCTTTTTTGGAGGGGGGAGGGAAACCCTTCCTCAGTAAAATACTGACTTATCAGATAACTGTATGGAGCCAGATAACCTGAGAGACTT
This sequence comes from Podarcis gaigeae, assembly GCF_964106915.1. Taxonomy (NCBI): domain Eukaryota; kingdom Metazoa; phylum Chordata; class Lepidosauria; order Squamata; family Lacertidae; genus Podarcis; species Podarcis gaigeae. The sequence goes on from NC_139686.1 coordinate 31,368,477, forward strand.
TGGATACCATCATCTCTCTCTGAGAGATTTGGCAGAGAAGGAGGGTGAGAGGAGGAGGAAATTTGCAGCCTTGGTGGCAGAGCACAAAGTGGTGGGGCCTACCTGCTTGGAGACCAGTTGCCCGTTCTTGTACTGCACGGTGCCATTTTCTGCAAAGACGTAATCAAACTTGTCGATAACTGTGGGGAATAGATTTGTAGGGGCAAAAAGGATGTTGAGGAGAAGAAGTGAAGGAAGGGAAATGAAGGTGAGAGAGAAATATCAATCAGTCAGAGGGATAGGGGCTGCAAGGGAAGTGGATGCTGAATCGCAGGAGCTCTGTGGCTTTATTCTGACACTTCAGCAAAGTTTGATTTGAGGTGCCCTGAAAATAGTGATGCTCATGAATGCCGGCAGTGATGCTCCCATTTTACAGATGAAGGTGTGCAAGTTGCTGAGTGAGAACTCAATCATCTGACAGACACAGCAACAAAGCTGGATTGTGCCTACCCATGTTCTCTTTGTCTGGCCTCCCCCACTTTTCCATTTGGAATGACGTCTCAGCAACTCAGAGTGCAACCCTGAGCTTGTTTACTCAGAAGCACGTGTCTCTGTGCTCAATGAAGCTTACTTGCAAGCAAATGTGCACAGATCTGCAGCTACAGGTTATTTCACACTGGCCTTTCCCAGCAGTGATAAAAAGGCCAATGCTGAATCAGCAGTTCACTTTCCGTTTAAGGGAACATTAGGTTATCTCACCTTTTCTCTAGTCTAGAAGGAAGGTTTTAGAATCTGATATTATTCTTTGTTACTGGGGGAAGGGGCAATGGAGGGGAATGCAAAGGCGAGCAACCATTCTGCTTTACTTCTGCGAATGGATGCAAGTCTTGCATTTAGGACCACGGGCTCAGAGGAACCCCACCAGCTAAGTCTGGAAACATGGGCTGTGAATGAACTCATGATGCCATTTACTGTAGGATGCCCTCCAACCTTATTGTTAAGTTGTGGGTGAACATATCAGACGACACAGTGATTCTTCAAACAGCTCTTGTTTATTCACAGGCCAGAAGAGAACAGAACTGAACTGAAGGGTTCAGCCAGCCTGCTTATATAGAGCTCCACTACAACACAACAGTAACCACTTTCTGTAACTATCCAATCACTGAACGTCACTTTCAATCCCTTATTTGCATATGTGGACCTGAGTGAAAACTATCTACAGTATCCCCCTGCTGGCCCAGGGTGAGAACTTATTAGGATTATTGCAGGCCAAATAGGATTGGCTGTTTGCAGTATAAATACAACAGGTGGGTCAGCTGGTGGCTTCCTTCTCTGCTTCTCTGGAAGCTGCTTCTATACGGCGCTGCATTGCAAGTGCCTGCAGTTTTCTGGGTCCCTGTTTCTATGTTTGTACCAAACAAATATCCCACGATGCCCTTGGCTCTGTCCCCATCTCCGCCTTTCCCCATCACCTCAGTACCTCCCTCTTTGCTGTGCTGCTGTTCCTGCTTTCTCTGCTGGGACCTTCATCTGTCTCCCCTCGTGATGTACCTGCATTGGAATAAGTCAGGCACACAGCTCTTGTTGGACCTGATCAAGAGGATGCTGAAACTGCATTGGGCCAATTTAAATCCACCCCTTATAGATCTGGGATATAATGAGATGTCTTGGAAATCCTGAACTGAAAGTGCAGTGGGTAATGCTGCAGATATAGGGAGCAGGATAGAGAGAAGCTACAGGTGTCTGTCCTGCCCATGTGGCTCTGGAGGCCAGTTAACCCACTTTCGAAGGCCAGAGCTGATTCCACTTCCCACCAGTCCGAAGCCACAGGAGAACACGCTGAGCTTCCAAGGACTATTTGGAACCTTCCAATACTGAGTTTGGCTTTGTGGATCTGCAGTACAGTTATGTTACAGTAGCACAGAAATGCCACGACTGTCTTGGGTTTGATTCCAATATGCAGAAACAGTACATGGATATTCCTTCCCAGGCTGTACCACTTCAGAGTGGTAGAAAATCACACATTGGAAGGCCACTGCACATAAAACAAAACTCTTCAGATGGGGCCTGTTTGGGTGAGGTTTAGGCCCAAACCTCTCCCACACTAGCTTTCCTTGAAAAGGGATGGAGGTGCATGGAGTCACATGATCCCCACCCCTGCAGTCTGAAGTGGTGCAGTCCACAGCAGCCATGCCATGTGCTTTCCTTTGCGTGTGTCAATTTGCCCACCAATATGACTGCTACGATTGCTTGATTTTGCAGCAGGTCATTGGCTATGCTTCCATTAAACAAAAGCACCTCGAGAGCAGAAGTGTGTATTGCTCACCTTCATCTCCTTCACCCAGCTGCTCAGCTATCTTGGAGTAGTCTGAGCCACCCACTACCCCAATTGACACTCTCGTACGCAGCTCTTGAAGAAACTCGTCTACTTCAGGCTTAATTTTCTGGAGGGAAAAGGAGAAAGAGTGGTAGTTATTGGCATGCCAGCAGGAAACAAAAACTACTGAGAGACCTGTGTTGCATCAGAGCAGCCTTCCCTAAGCTGGTGTCCTCCATATGTTGTGCACGGCAACTCCCATCTGATCAGCACTGGGCGGGGCAATGGGAATTTGTAGTGCCAAACATCTGGATGGCGTCATGTTGCAGAAGGCTGCCTAGAGATTAACAAACTCATTGCAGCAGAATGAGCATTTGTAACCTGGAACAACAGAGAAATGGCAGGAGAGCTTGTGGATTTATGCCATAGAAGTGGAAGGCTCTTGTACAGCAAAGCTGAACAATCAGCAAAACGAAGAGACCAAATACTCTCTTCTTTTTCTTCCTAGCTGGGCTTTGATATCATAAAGCAGGTGTGAGGAACCTCAGGCCTTCCAGATGTTGATGAACTACAATTCCTACTCCTGTGGCTAAAAATATTAACTGAATGGTCAAAGTGGTTAATCAATTAATTGTTTAATAAGTGATTTTGAAAAAGATTTAGCTGGAGTGGAAACAGTAGTGTATGTTAAAAATAATGTGACAATTTAGATCTGATTCCAAACACATATTGAAGTTCGCTACACCCCATCTCACCACCCCCAAACAATTGAGATGTCTCTGTTATTTGTCAAAAGGAACAGTTGTATTTTCATTGTAAAGGGCTAGCATCTCAGCAGCTGGTATCCTTGAACAGTTGCCAGGGCCCCAGCACCACAACAAGGTCCACTGTTGATTGCTGCCCTGCCTTGCCCCCTCTTCTGATCCGGCACTGAGTGCCAGGTGGTTGGATACAGCCATCTATTTTAAGTTCCCACAATGCCCCAGACCTGTGAGGCACTGTGGGAAACAGAAAATGTTGCTAGATACAGTTGCCCACTGCTACTTGCCCACTGCTACTTGACAGCAGTCACAAAATTAAAAGACGCCTGCTTCTTGGGAGAAAAGCAATGACAAACCTAGACAGCATATTAAAAAGCAGAGACATCACCTTGCCAACAAAGGTCCATATAGTTAAAGCTACCGTTTTCCCAGCAGTGATGTGTGGAAGTGAGAGCTGGACCATAAAGAAGGCTGATCGCCGAAGAATTGATGCTTTTGAATTATGGTGCTGGAGGAGACTCTTGAGAGTCCCGTGGACTGCAAGAAGATCAAACGTATCCATTCTGAAGGAAATCAGCCCTGAGTGCTCACTGGAAGGACAGATCCTGAAGCTGAGGCGCCAATACTTTGGCCACCTCATGAGAAGAGAGGACTCCCTGGAAAAGACCCTGATGTTGGGAAAGATGGAGGGCACAAGGAGAAGGGGACGACAGAGGACGAGATGGTTAGATAGTGTTCTTGAAGCTACCAGCACGAGTTCGACCAAACTGCGGGAGGCAGTGGAAGACAGGAGTGCCTGGCGTGCTCTGGTCCATGGGGTCACGAAGAGTTGGACACAACTAAACGACTAAACAACAACAACAACAACACTTGAAGCACTGGCACCATAGCCAGATAAGCCCACCAGGACCCACTGACAAGAGGAGGGGGCCTGCCAGAGGACACTTTTGCCCACAGTCCCCTCTCAAACCTGGAGCCAGCCCTGCCACTGACTATCATCAGAAACACTTGTGAACTGAACTGTAACATTTATTTATACTGGTGAAAATTCACCTATCATGTCAAAGCAAAAAAGCAAGGAACCTCTTAGTAATCCAACCTCTAGCTGTTGGCAACAAAACCATATATTCTTCAGCAACCTACAAGAGTCAATTTAAAACACACACACACAAATTTCATCTAGCATGTTTTGCAAATGAGTTTAGATACGGCAGTAGCAGACTTTAAAAAACACCATCTGCACCTAATTTATGTCTCTTACTTTGCAAAATCCACACGGCACCAGCATCCTGCCACAATTAAAATATTAGATGGTTAAATGAACAGCCAAACACTTAAGGGTCAAGCTGGTCTAATTCAAAGGCATCGTCAACAGAGCAATGGGAGCTCACATGATCTGCATGCAAAGGAAGCCACTCTGCCAACTCTTCAGAGTTGCTTGGACATACTCTCTCATCCACAGCGAAGCAAACCGCCTGTAGTGCGCCAAATCCAACACTTCTGGACATGCCCTATGCCCCTCCAAGAGAGATAAGACTAGTATGTGAGTAAATCAACATTGTGATCACAAGGCAAATCATATTTAGGTTGTCTCCTTGGTTGTTTTCCCACTAGGATTTTATCACCTAGTGAATCTAAAAATAAATAAATTCAAAGGGTGGAGTGAATGGACACAGCCAAGGCTTTGCCATGCAGCAGAATGTAGGGACCTTCTTCAAGCAGCATTATGAAGGAACAGATGAAGGCAGCAACTGATGTCCCAAACCTGCAGCAAGACTTAAAGCAGCGTTCGGGGACCTTTGGCTCTCCAGATGTTGTAGCTGACAGCTTGCCTGATATTATCAGTATTTCCCTGCCATGTGCAGCATCAGGTGAATCCTGTGGAACTTCCAGGTTGTTGTGATACAGAACCACCCCACACAATTTCTTTAGTCTGCTGTCCAAGTGAACCAGTTAGGCCCTTCCTGAACCTTGGCGTACATACAATCTGAGCCCTCCTCTGAGATGTCCTGTAGGTCAGGAACATCCCATGAACTTAGCCCCTCAACCACCCATCTCCCAATATCCAAAAAGTGTTACGCTTGCTTTCTTGTGTATGTGCAATGTCCATCACAGCCCACCTGGTCCTGGACTCCATAAATACTAAATTTGGTGCCTCCGGGGCCAATCAGAGGTGAAAGGGATGATGCCAGGAGGGTCATTTGGCCTGAGCCTCAAGCTCAAAGGGGGCCTGAGATTTAGACACCTTCAATTTTTTGCAGTGGATGAGTTTTGCAGCTTGTTTCTATACACATTGGACCAAAATGTGACACGTTCTCTCAGCTCAGTTCAGCAAATTTGGGCATATCAATGCAGTTTAATGCATTATTTTGCTTAAAATTTAATGGAATGCATCAAATATTTTTATTTGATGTGTTGAAAGTGTCTTCTGTTCAAGGAAGTGCTACTTTACCCTTTGAGCTAGAATCTTGTGACACAGACATGAAACAATCTGACACATGGGCAAGAGGTTGCATAAGAGAAGCTTATGGACTGCTATTCCACCCACCAATCTGGCACTGCACATGTGTTCTTGGAACAACACTAGCAGCTCTTTTACTTCCATGTGCAATACTTTGGATCCAGCCCAGTGGTTAATACTTTGAGGTGGCTTTCTTTTAATTTTGTTTTCATCTTTCCAAAGAACAGTAACAATTAAAGTTGATTAAATCTAATTCCCTGACACATCCACCTTGCAGTTTGAGGAGGTGGGAAGGCTTAAAACTGAAGACTAGTCTCTACATTGGACATAATCAACTGCTAAGGCTTTTTCCTGCACTTGTGTGCAACTATAGTCTGAACATATGTACTGGGCTCCAAGCCAGCAGGGACCCAAAACTCTTAGCTTTTGTTTTTTAAAAAAAAACAGTCAACCAGACATCTATTTTAAAAAGTTAGAAAGCAAACTGTGGAGTCAACACTGTAAGCCTTATTAGGAAAATAAACAGCTGTTGCTAAAGTCTTTTAATCACTTTTGTTAAGTAACCAGAGGAAGAAAAGCTGATATAGGACTTGGAAAGGGAGCCTCCCAGAGCATCAGGAAAAAAAATAAGAGAAGCTTGCTATTGTTGCTGCCAGTCTGACACTGGATGGAGGAGAAGAATCTGCTTTTTTATGGGATTTTTTTTACTACTAATACTACTACTTTCTTTCTTTTTCTTATGAAATTTTGCACCCCTGAGAATTTTGCACCCAGGGCAATCGCCCCTGTTATGTCACTGCGATTATGCTATGCCACTGCGATTAAGAAGCAGTTCTTGCCAATGCAAGGACCCAACCCACATACAGCATACAGGACCCAGGAAATCCTGTTGGCATCCCTGCCTCCAAGTTCCAGATTCTAGGACCAAGAAGTAAGTAATCAGATAGCCCCATTCTGCCTTGCTTGTGAGCTAGCTGACCAGTTTGTGGAAACCAATAGCTCAAGCCTATGTTTGCTCAAAAGTTGCTCCCAGCGTGTCCAGCGGCGCTATGACTACCGTCCTCGCTCCGACACTCTTGCTAAGAAGCAAACCCCACCGAACACAGCGGGACTTCCTTCCGAAGAGACCTGCAGAGGATCGCGCGGTTAAGTGCTGCAATATTGCAGGTGCACGTCGGCGGTCCGGTCCAATGTGCACCATTCTTACGTAACCGTCTAGCGGAGATGCCCTGCAGCGAAGCCCAGACATGACCCGGCAGCCTGCCTGCATCCTGACGGACCTCTTGGCCCGCGGTTGAACTCTTTCGTAACCGGTTGCAGGAAGGAGAAGAAGAAGTGGGGGGGGGGGGCGAGGAGGAGCGTCGCTCTTGCCTTCCCTTCTGCCGGGCTTGGGCGAGCTGGGTCCGGACTCCGATCCAGACAGCAGCTCTAGCGCCAGAACCCGAGCGCAGCCGCCCAGTCATCTGGGCGCAGGAAAGGCGCGACTCCGGCGTGGGGTCTCCATTCATTCCAAAGATCGCCCAAGGGCGACCCGGGCGCGCCGTCGAAGCAGGGGGGAGGGATCGGGGTGGGGGGATCCGCTACCTGGCGAGGCGGGGTGAGGGTCCCATCCACGTCGAAGAGGCAGAGGATCCGCTCCCGGCTCCCGGTGGCAGCCATTGCAGCCGCGGGACTCCTTCCCTCCCTCCCTCTCTCCTCGGCGGCGGCTGCGGCTCCTTCGCAGGGACGAGGCTGCAGTTGGCAGGGAGGCGGGAAGGAGGCGGGAGGGAGGCGGCGGCCCGAAGGCGACCCAACTGCGGCGCGAAGGGCCGCCCATGTGACTCGTGTAAACCGGCCTGGCAACACGTACACCCGCCGGGGGGCGGAGGGGCCTCGGCGCCAAGCGCAGGCTGGCCGGCTCGCTCGGCGGGACCTCGGCGCGGCTCCTTCCCTTACGGCGGCGGCGTAAGGGACGCCCGCGGTACTTCTCTTAACGTGTTGCCATAGTCGTCTTGGTTTTCCCGCCATCACGTTTTAGCAAGGAGAAGAAACCGATGCGGAAGACAGAACAAAAACACTTCCACGAGGAATTCTGTGTTTTCAGCAGTAAGCCGCCTCGAGTCCCTGTCAGGGGAAAAGGCGGGATATAAAAATACATGTAGTAGTACTAGTAGTAGTAATAATAATAATAATAATACCGGTAATAATAATACGTCGTATGTGAAACTCCATGCATACCAGGTAGACAAAAGGATGTCAGAAAAACTGCAGTAGGTCAGAGGCACCGGCTAAGCAAGTGAGCTGTAAATGGGAAATTAGAAACAGGAATACAGTATAAGAATCAAGGCTATGGCAGCCTTCTCCTCCAACTCTGTGCTCTCCAGATATATGGGCTACAACTCCCACCAGTCCCAGGGTTGATGGAAGTTGTAGCCCAAAGCAGATTCTGGATGGCACTAGATTGTCTGGGTATTATCTGCCTCCCACTGATATTTATCACTGAAGTGTGGAGTGCCCTTTGTGAATGTTTAGTTTTGTGTTCTTTAAGATAAAATAACTAAATTACCGTACTGTGCATTGGTAATGCAGAGTTGCTCTGCTAGCCTGTTCCACTTACTCTACTAGCCTCTTCATTGTTATTCTGGAAATACTGAAACGTGTGAATTTTTAAAAAGTATATATTTTATTTCTTGGTTGTCTAGTCCTTTCTCCCCCAAAGAGTCCCAAACTGACTCACACAGTAGAAAAAAACAACAACCCATGTAATACAGTTCAAACAAATGTGACATTAAAATCAATAATAGCAAAACTAAAACTATCACTTTTATAACATACAGTAAATAATATCTCCTCTCACAGCACCAACATCTTAATTAAAATGGCTGCAAAGACCATAATGGCATAATCTCTTAAATGCCTGTTAGAATAGCAATGTCTTCACCAGGCACCAAAAAGAAGTTGGAGTTAATGAAGCAGTAATGCCTCAGGTTGCAATAAAGTGTTTTACAGTATATACCTTTTGATTCAGTTGCACTGGACAGAGGCTACTTTTGCTATGTTCAGAAAGTCTCAGTAAAGAGGTACAATATTGTCAAGGGCAGGAATAGGATCTATAACGCAAGTAAACTGAAAGTTTCTTGTAGTCTTTCCCCAATCTTGTTTACATTATAAACCATGTATTTATATCAGTTTTCCACATCTGTACATGACCTTTATCCTATCCACCCATCCACCCATATTTGATAAGAACTGTCAACTTCCACATTAATGCTACTTACTTTAGCATTGTCATGCCATAACAAACAGCACCTTCCCTTTCTTTCTTTCTTTGTTTATTTATTGCATTAGTCATCTTAGGTGGCTGCTGGAAGGTTTCACACTAATATTTCACCTTGATGCAATTAAGGACATGATCAGAGCTGGCCCTGAACATTTTGCTGCCCGAAGCAAAGGACAAACGGGCTTCCTTTAGTCCATGTACACGCGTTGGCCGGTTGAATCTTCATTCAACTGGTTCTTTGCTCAAAGTATCATGATATATTTTTACTAGCCACCTCAGTCTCTGTCAAGCAGTATGAGATTCCAGGGGTTTGTGTTTCCTTTGGGAAAAATGAGGCACAGTGTAGACTGTAGTCTCATTTTGAAATATGGTTTCTTTACACATATTTACACCTGAGTCTGGATGGAGAGAGGGTTCTGTGCCTCACATCTCAAGAGGGGCTTGCTCCCCACAGCAGCACAACTTTGGATTCAAAAGTAACCAGAATGCCGTATCTAATGCCACACAGATTGTCCATCAGCTTGCATGGCATCTGGCCCCACCCTTTTAGTTCACCAAAACCAGGCTTCCTCAACTTTGGCCCTCCAGATGTTTTTGGCCTACAACTCCCATGATCCCTAGCTAGCAGGACCAGTGGTCAGGGATGATGGGAACTGTAGTCTCAAAACATCTGGAGGGCTGAGGTTGAGGAAGCCTAACCAAAACCCTTGCTAAAAGGCAACCCAAGTCTCATGTAAAAGGGGCACTTTTTCCTGTGGTAACAACATGCCCCCTGTAACTCTAGCAACCGCCCCCTCCCAACTCTGCTATTTTCTTTTGCTAATTCACACACTGGTGGGTGCCTTTTGTCAGGGTAATGACTTTCCCACCACCTGTTTTGTTCTTTGATGGCACCTCTCTCAGCCAATCTCCTGAGGAAGTTGGCTTGATTTATTTTTTGTTGTTGTTTTGTTTAGTCATGTCCGACTCTTCGTGACCCCATGGATGCCAGGCACTCTGTCCTGACTTATTTTTAGGCATTGCTAAATCCATTGATCAAACCCCACATTTACTAATTTCAGAAATTATGGGGAGAACATGGCACCCAGGAATTTTAGGGGATCATCCCCCACCCACTGCAAACCCATAACAATATACCATAGGGATGGAGAGCAAAACTTCCAAAATTCTAGTATTTTAGAACAGCATTCCAATCTGCACTAACATCTAAATACTGAGGGGAAAACAGGTAGACTGATAGAGCAATCTGAAAGCTATCAAACTGAAGTAGGTCCAGCGGATTTCAACTTGAGGTATAGAATTCTAACCAAAATGATGTTGAAAAGCTTCCTGCCTTCAGGGCTGGGCATATTGTTTGCAAGAATAGTTAATTCATGCTGATAGAACTGGTGAAATCATAGGAAAGATATGACAGTTTCCTCTCTCAGATAACAATGAAGTCATCTGTCTATGACTGAAAGCTATATGGCATGATTACATTTGTTCATTTGTCCTGAATGCTGGGATGAGCCTGAAGCCATCAATCATCGTATTTGGATGCAAATGATAAATCAAAGATTACTGTGCCGGAGATGTGGCAACAAATTGCTCAAACAGAACAGTTGTCACGAGTGCTAGCCTTGCTCAATGCAGGCATTATTATAATGTATTCATCCTTCTCCCAGACCTGGCAAAATATTTGGCTTTAGAAGGCAGCTGCGGTAACTCCTTGAAATTATGTTGAGCTATAATTTAAAGAGGGACGCAGGTGGCGCTGTGGGTTAAAGCCTCAGCGCCTAGGACTTGCCGATCGAAAGGTCGGCGGTTCGAATCCCTGCGGCAGGGTGCGCTCCCGCTGCTCGGTCCCAGCGCCTGCCAACCTAGCAGTTCGAAAGCACCTCCGGGTGCAAGTAGATAAATAGGGACCGCTTACCAGCGGGAAGGTAAACGGCGTTTCCGTGTGCGGCTCTGGCTCGCCAGAGAAGCGATGTCACGCTGGCCACGTGACCCGGAAGTGTCTCCGGACAGCGCTGGCCCCTGGCCTCTTAAGTGAGATGGGCGCACAACCCCAGAGTCTGTCAAGACTGGCCCGTACGGGCAGGGGTACCTTTACCTTTACCTTTATAATTTAAAGAACTTGTTAAAGATTCACTAGCACTGATGTATTATAGAACATATACTGTATACATTTTCCTCCTGAATAATAATTGCTGGAGAAGTAATGTTAGCCATGCAACAGAAAGCACTATGTTTTGGATGCCCTAAAATTGAAGTTATTGGGACATTATTTTGAAACTTTTTAAAAAGCATGAATGGTCACTATATTCCCTTTTGGATCCCAACAGGGCTATAATCTTGGTTCAGCTGGGGAATGGGGCACAGGGCACAATGCCTCAAGAGAGGAGGCACAAAGCTCTGTCCCAGCCATGATTTCCAAGTGCTCATGCTAGTGTGATATCTTTCACCTGTCATCGCTCTTCTGTGTTATGGTCTTGGAAGTGGCCAGAGAAGGCACAGAACATTTAGCTGCATGCATAGCTCTAGGACCATTCCAGGGTCACATGCAACTTCAGAGGGTTGGAGTCCACCTCTTGGCTGGGTGATGCACATCATTTTCTGCAATGTTGCAATATATTCTGGAGCATGCCTTTATGATTGCAAGCTCCTTCACTGCTGCATTTAAAATAAAATGTTGCCGTGCCCAAGCAAGTGTGCAGTTGGGATAGGTCGAGCTGTGAATTGCAGCAGGGTTTCTAAACAGATGTTAGTCCACAAAAACTTTTTGTTAACTGCTTTGAGGTTTTCTACAATCAAGCGGTATATCAATCTAATGAAATAAATAAAAATAAGTCCCCCTTTATCTGTTTCTGCTACATACCTTTTAGTGCTGCCCTGTATGGTTGTTGTTGTTATTTTAAAAAAATACTAGATTGGCTAAGCTCAGTTTTATCTTTCCCATTTATTTAACAGAAGGGAGTTGAGGCTTGACTTGCTTCAAACTGGTGGCCTGACCAAAGGCAGCCACTCAGTCTGCGGTGCTGCAAGTGGGAGGTTCTTAGAATGATTATAGCACAAAGGCATCCCATGTGTGGGTGCAGGAACAGAATTACTAAAAATTCAAAATTAAGCAGACATTTCAGTTCAAAGATCTAGTGATAGCATTTCATCAGGAAACTGTGTCCATTAAGGAACTATTTAAAATTTACCTGAAGTATGTGTGTTAAGAAAATACCAAATTTGAATATGGGCCATAGGCAAAACTGGACCACTAGGCATTCTGAACCAGATATTTTAAGCAGCAGACCTTGAGTTTCATGAGAGGGCAGCAAATTGTTAGCTCTTTACTTTTATTCTATTTTTATTGCCAGGCCATATCCGCAGCATAAAGTTAAAGTACTGTGATACCACTTAACAATTTTGTCTTCCCTCAAAGAATCCTAGGAACTGTACTTTGTTATGGGTGTTGAAAGTTTTTGGGATACCCCAATTTTCCCCCACAGAACTTTTTTTTTGGTCTAAGGAATCTGACAGATATCTGAGAAACGAAGGCTGAGCACTAAGGAACCAAGTTCAGAGTTACTAAATATAGAAAGAGTGCAGCATGGCCATTATAACTCTCTGTGTAGATCAGTGTTTCCCAACCTTGTGCCTCCAGATGTTTTTGGCCTACAACTCCCATCATCCCTGACCACTGGTCTTGCTAGCTAGGGATGATGGGAGTTGTAGGCCAAAAACATCTGGAGGCACAAGGTTGGGAAACACTGGTGTAGATATTTGCTATTGCTCCTTAATGAAGCTGAGCTTGGCAAAAAGCCAGCCACAGTCCCGAGTGATTCTGAATGCGTCAACACTATACAGCCGCTTAGTGAGAAAGTCAGGATCCCTTTGCTCCTCTGTAACCTAGGAGAGAGAAATGCACAGCCATTTTACCACCTTTACCAAGGATGTATGAAGGCGATACGGTTTTCGTCCTTCCTTTGATCACAACCATAATTCTCTGATGTTCAAGAGAGAACAGAAGCTGAGAGGTGAGTTTGATATTTGATTTGCACCTCCTGCTGAGACCAGAGATCATAATATGGGCTGATATTATCTGGGAGAAGCTACCTAACTTTAGGCAGTGGAAATGAGCTTTGGGCTTCAGAGGAAAAGCAACAAGATAAGCTAATACCGCTTGAAGCAAGCAGTAGCCCCACCATTCCTTTAAAAAACCTCTAACCTTGAGGAAGTTAATAATTATCACTAATTATGGTCACTAATACCCCCCTTTTTGGGTGTTGACCATATATGATTCTAGGACTCTTGGAGGAAACTGATTTTAGACCTATTTTAAGCAGGTTACAGGTCTGGTTTGGGTGCCAAAATCACCCTGGTTATCCTGATATCCCTATTCTGGGATAGACACAGGGAAAATGCAATTGTTTATTCTGCTGAACCTCTCAGTGAGTTTAGATTTCATTTATCATTGTATTCTCCTGAAGTAGTCATATGAATTAGCAGTAGGAGGCACAATGGTGTTTCTGTTTCCATTTGCGTCTGGTACCAAAGGCAGTTCTGGGGAACTGCATAGCATTTTGCTGTGGGCCTCACAAAGATTCTGTGCTATTTAAAAATCTATATGAAGCCACTGAGAGAGAACATCAATATGCAGGTGATGTTCAGTTCTGTCTGCCTAAAGTATGTACATCAGGAGAGGCAGTGGGTAAATTTAGTTTGATTAGATTAAATCATTTGAGGGACCAGTCCTTCTAGTCTTTTGCCTACAAACAGGACAGAAATGGAATCAGCGGCACAGTGGGATGGGAAACTTTTGGCCCTCCAAACTCCAATTAGCTCCAGCTAGCATGTCAGGGATGATGTGAGTTGTAGCCCAACATGAGTCAGGGGTTCACACATTAGCTACTTCTGGTGTAAACAGATAGTAGGCTGGAGGGTGTTGTGGCAGTAGGAAAAGGGCATCTATGGAAAGATTTAACCACCCACCAGGTGCACCGGGTTCGGCCCAACATTGGGGGGAGTCCAGTGCATGTGTGTGACATGTGTGTGGTGCACGTGATGTCACATGGTGGGAGGCCCAATGGGGCCTGGTGCACCCTCTGAAAGGCCTAATGGGGCCTAGTTGCAGCTATGGGAGGGCCCAACAAAGCCCGTTGCAGCTGTGGGAGGGCTCAGCTCCCCATAGATGGCGTGCCAGCCACCCATACTTCTTGTCCACTGAAAATCATTGCCTTCTGAAGCTACTTTTCCTTATTAAAAGTAGGAATAAAGTATGTTCCCATGCAAACGTGTGTAACTTCTAGTTTAAGGCCCAATACAGTGGTACCTTGGGTTAGATACGCTTCAGGCTTCATACGCTTCAGGTTACAGATTCTGCTAACTCAGAAATAGTACCTCGGGTGCTTCAGGATGAGACCAGAAATCGTGCTCCGGTGGTGTGGCGGCAGCAGGAGGCCCCATTAGCTAAAGTGGTGCTTCAGGTTAAGAACAGTTTCAGATTAAGAACGGACCTCTGGAATGAATTAAGTACTTAACCAGAGGTACTACTGTATGTTAAAGGTCTGAAGATCTAAGAACAGGCACCTGCTAGTGCCACCTAATGGTAATGTATTGTAAGAAATGACATTCTACCTAGCTGGGATTTTAAAGCCGTCATAGTTGTGACAAATTTATTGCTAATATTATGTTCATCTCCTGGTCAGTCATAATCTTTCTGCTTCACTCAGTCTACTTGGGCCACTTTGTAGCTCTTTACACAGCTTTTGTACCATGTTTATATTGGCTAGAAGAGCACTGTATTCCTCCACTGTGGCATCTTAGGTGCATCAGGAATATTTTATGAAGGATATGATCAGACTGGAGCTTCAGCTCCCTTAGTCCAAGCCTTAGATTCTAAGGTTTTGGGTTATTCCACATGTATGTATGCATGCAACAAATTCAGAGCTAAAATACCCCAAGTTCTGCACTGTCATGTTACATTTGCATGTATTTGCTCTTCATAATTAATTCTAATTGTTCCTCTTCTGCGAATGATGGGAAACAATTAGGAGCTATAGCTACCCTCTGAGTTGTGGAATTTTTTTCTACCTCCTTTTCCAGATAAGCATCTTCCTATTAAGAAGGCCTAGATAATCTCATCAGTCCCAGATGGTAAGTCCAATGGCCAGGGGTGATGGGAGTAGTAGACTCTACCCCTGCTCTTTTCCCTAAACTGTTGGTTTGTTTTTAATAATGTTTTTAATACTGCAACCCACCCTGGGACCTTAGGGTGACGCGGGTTAATAATTATATAATAAATGCTATGACTTGTATAGTACAGTACCATTCCAGACTATTATCTTTCAAGGTAAACGGGAACAGTGATGATAAAACAAAAAACAAAAGAGACCACACTCATTTCTGGCAAAGGCTTTATTTTAATTATAAAATGGCAAAACGGAATCCCCAGAAATGACAGATCCATCACTTGGACCAAGACTCTGCTCTTATACAAGAGCGGATTCAGGTTCCCTTGCCCACTGTCAGCCAGTTTAGGCTGCAAGTGTATCTATCCATTTACACACATATACATGTTTCATTTTTTTATAAATACATAGGACTCAGTGGAATGCTGCGTGTGAACATGGCTGTCTTGTCCAATCATTTTAAAACAAGCCCTTGACTATGGAATATCCATACTCAGCCATGTTAACTGGTAGGGGGTAGAAGATACAAATGGATAATTTATGTCCTAAAATGCAGCTTCTTCTAGAACTTCCCTAGATGCAGAGGCTCTAAACATTATTGCACACAAGTGAAGAAAGAGCCCACACACATTACAGAACAGAAACAGGCTCATCTCTTTACTGGAAACAGCAGCGGGGGACAAATTAGGTTCCATAATGCAAAAGGCATCAACTACTTTCAGTCCCAGTGAAGATATCCAAAGCTGCAATCCTATATTGTATGTACTTGCTTGGGAGTAAGGCCCATTGAAATCAGTGGGACTTACTTCTGAGTAAACATACACCAGATCACATTGCACATTCCTGAAGTTGTGGGAAGGAAAGTGCTTGGAAGGGTGGTCAAGTAAGTTCCAGGACTTATTCCACTTCTCCATCTGGCCAGATGCACCAGTCAGCTGGAGAAAGGCATGTAGGAAGGAATAGAAGGAATGCTTATGATACACAAAGGTAAAAACGAACTGCTGGCATTTCTCAAGGTGAAAACCTAAAACATGCTTACTACAAAGTATGTTCCATTGAATATGGACTCAAGTAGGAAATAAATATGCTTTGGTTGTGGTTGTAGAAATGGAAGAAAAAAACCTAAGTATAGACTGTTCAGTGCTCTGGCAATCTTCAGCAGGATGGTTTTTTAATAGTTACTAGACTTGCTGTTTTTCTCTCCTACCACAAACCCCCATCCACTGCAATAAATGAGGGGAGACAAGTGTGGTTTTTACAAGCAGAAGATGATCTATTGAAAGAACATTCAGGACCAGATTTACTGCTACCCTACTTCACACATAGAAATGGCCATCAAAACAGGTTTAAAATGCCACCAGCAGAAAACATGAGGTTGCCAGGTGGCAATCTGGAGATCTTGTCCAAAGGTTCTGAAGCAGCAGAGGAGGTTGCCCAATTCCTTCACCACTCTCTTCATCCCTTCCTTTACTGCCAGCCATTGGAAGAATCCATACTAGAGAAGAGATAAATGGTGGTGGCATGGGGCAAGAGAGTAGCCTTTCCTGCTGCCTCATCCTAAAGGCATACACACCACCTTCCCAAATGGTAATCTAGCTGCTTGTTTAGGGTTGTATTTTAGATTAACAAATTATTGAATACTGCTGTATTTTAGAGTACATGTGAATATTATGACTGAGCATTAACAGAGTCCTGCTGTTCTTGCCATGTATGAACAGAAAACTATAGCTTTCCACTGTGCATCTTTCAGGAGCATTAGTTATGGGGGTAGGGTGGGAAATCAGCCTATTTTTTAAAAAAGAAAGGACATAGACCTTTCAGAGTTGACTCATATTCAATAATGAATTGATAATACTGAATTTGGGGAAGGCCTTTATTAGGCTGACAGGGCAGAGAAAAGGAGAGGAAAGAATGATCCTTTTGCTTCTGTTCCTGAATAGATGACCCTCCAAATATAATCTTCAAAAAATCTGGAAGACATGATGTTTTGGACTATATGTGACTTTTAAGCAGATGGTTCAGAAATGTACTTAGACCGACTGTGTCTCTTTGTTTGCAATAGCAGCTGCAGGGGCTCCTGATCCAGATTGAGACCATGGTGTGGGAAAAGTTCCTAACCACTGAACAAACATGGCATGGTCAGTCCAAGCAAATATTTTTCAATCATGTTCTTAAGACATGTCTAGTTTGAGAACCAAGCTCTCTCTTCCTTAAATAGTGGGTGATAACATTGGTTTTGGACTTCATTCCAGAGCAGCTATTATTTAGCAATTAACAGCCTATGTCTTACCTTAAAGAAATAATTGTGATAGAAGGTATGTAATCAAACAGACTTTTCTGTTTAACATGGGCAGACTGCTGAGGAGGTGAGATCCCAATTCTAACACATTTTTCTTCACATAGGGCTAAAAATGATTTGCGGGGATGATCACACCTGACACTGGAGAGAACATACACAGTCTCCAGTCTAGTTTAGGTATTGCAAAACTTGAATGTCTTGCAGTCACTCATACCCAGAATTAGAAATTTATTCAATAGTTTACCATAGAGATTACTGCCATAAAGGAACTAACCTATATTATCAAATTAAGACAGAAATTAGTTTACAGTGACTGTTTTTAGCTTTTCCCCTCCTACAAAAGAATTAAAAGAACATTCAAGCTTAGCACTGAGTTAATATTAGGAACTTCAGTGTTGCAAGACTCACACCTTTTGGGTTATTTCTGCCAGAAATACACTGTATCAAGGGTAATGAAAATAAGCAAGTCTTGCGAGGAATGGCTTAGACTAGCATACTCGGTGCCACTCACATTACTTGTTGTGCAATGGGTTTCCTAATCTCCACTTTCTCAGCAAGGGATATTTCAAAAGCTCCCAAACATAACCAAGACAAAAACAAATTTAGTAAGTAAATATGCTATTTGACTTTATGACCATTTTCCCCCGGTAGCATTGTATCACATGCAATCCAGTAAATGCTCTCCCTGGAAAGTCTGGCGCACCATCTTGCTGTTAACGCTGGCATAAATGATAAGATAGGAATCTGGTACACTGGAGTTTAAAAAGTAAATGCCATGGTGAATTGAGGCACTTTCCACCAGGTATGCTAGCTCTGTCCATTATGCCTGCTGAAATTATTTCCTCCAGGTGGCTGGATCTGAATAGAGTCGAGGAGAGGCCGTAGAGCTTGTCCAAAAGGTCTGAAGCCACAAGAAAGACATAAGGGATGGTTGGGGAAGAGAGAATTTAAGTTTTCCAAGCACTCTGAACACAAACGGGTTCTCAACTAAAATTAAAAACAAAGCTGCTTATAGAGAAGAATGAAGGCAAACTACTAAGGATGTTCCTATAAAACGATACATGAGCTGAGCCGAGCCCATGCCACTATTTCATCCATCGGCAAAGCAGATGGAGTGTAAAGGAGATCAGCACAGGCCTCACTTGTAACACCTAGAAGTACAGCGGCACAGAAGCAATTCTTTGTCAAGTCCACCTTTAGGGCAGGGGGTGGACCATCTGTGCCTCTTGGTCGTAGCGGCAGAAATGTCTGGGTTGGTGTGCATTACTCAAAAACATGTTGCCATCCCAAACTGCAGAGCCCCAGGGTTGCTTGCAATGTAGTATTGGCTGCTGGAGCACAGAACATAAGCTGTATGTTGCTGTGGTGACAGGTGCCTGTGAGCCTAAAGTTATGCCCCAGCCTCCACTGCAACAGGTATGGGGTGTTGCACTCTCCATTTGTGCCTCAGCTGGCAATGTAATATGCTGAGAATTGTGTTCCAGCATTCTCCCATACTGCAAGCTATATTGGGGAATATTTGTTTCAAACTGCATGCTGCATCTACTTTCCATGGCTATGTTTTAGATCGGCCTAAACACATAACGGGGACGTGGGTGGTGCTGTGGGTTAAACCACAGAGCCTAAGATTTGCTGATCAGAAGGTAGGCGGTTCGAATCCCCGCGACAAGGTGACCTCCTGTTACTCGGTCCCTGCTCCTGCCGACCTAGCAGTTTGAAAGCACGTCAAAGTGCAAGTAGATAAATAGGTACCGCTCCAGCGGGAAGGTATACGGCGTTTCCGTGCGCTGCTCTGGTTTGCCAGAAGCGGCTTAGTCATGCTGGCCACATGACCCGGAAGCTGTGCGCCAGCTCCCTCAGCCAATAAAGCGAGATGAGCGCCGCAACCCCAGAGTCGGTCACGACTGGCCCTAATGGTCAGGGGTCCCTTTACCTTTTTTTAGACACATAACAGGGTGTGTAACCCACTGAACCCTCTACAGATGTACTTTTCAAAGCAATGCAATGCTTGTAATGTGCGTGAGCTAGTCTAGCCCAAAGCAGACAGGACTGAAAACTGACAATACTCCTAACTAATGCAACTAACAACCACATGTTCCAACAAGTTTCATGTCCAAAGAAGTCCAAGGTTCATCTCCAGCCACTGCTATGTTTCCACAGCGTTTTGAGTAAGTCACTTCAAAAATAACTTTGGTAAGAGCTCCTACTATTGTTTCTCTGCCACCTGCCCCCACAACGTGTTTGTTTTATAAAATAGCCAAAGTCCTAAAAGTTGTGATGGCTCTTTAGAGAATTACATTAACTGAGATGAAATAGTACCGCTCTTAGGCTTAAACAACATGTTACAATAAGCATGCTTTTTAGAAGCATGCTTAAACCAGCCACTTTTATTTTGATGAAAAAGCAGCCACAAGGACCTCAAACATATTAGGGCCCTGCCCTGGTTTCCTGTGACAAATAGCCTTCCCTGAAAGTGCTGTTTATTGCAAACATCACCTCCAGGGGCAAATAGAAGCCATGGAGGAAACCAACACAGACCCCCAATATTGATCGGGAACATGTTCTGGAATGGGGCCCTGCAGTTTCTTTGTTTTTTTGGGAAAGGGTTTTTATCATAGTTTAGATCTTAGTGTCATTTGGTTGCAAGTCAGTCTGAAAGATATATCTGTATTACAAGTTAGCAAAATCTGTGCCATGTCCTCAGTATTCCTGGAAAGCCATGGCTGTTAAATTTGGCATCAATAATATGGATGTAATAAAAAAGAGGACTCTACTTACGTTGCAAGAACTTCAGATGGAAGGTCAGTGATGTAGGAAGGGATCTTCCTCCCTGTCAAGAATTGTGCCACTTCATTGCTGAATGTATTGCAGTTATGGTCAAAAAGGTTATAAGCCTCTCCTCTGTGATCCCAAGAAAAAGAAGTTCAGAAAGAATAATAATGAATGAATATAGCAAGACTGACCTCTTTCAGAGTGATTACAGGAATATATACTTGTGTGTGTGTGTGTGTGTGTGTGTGTGTGTGTGTGTGTGTGTAAGTAAAGCTAATTCACCCCATAACACTCAGACCTGTGTTAAGCTAGAGGTGATATTTAACCTGTTTCCTGCTTGCAACTTTGCACCAAATTGGCCTCTCTTCATTTGCTTCCAAATGTATATTTGCCTATTTGGGAATCTGGAATGGAAAGGCTACAAGCAGGAAATGAGTTAAGCATGCCATCCCCCAACTGCTTCTCCAATAAAAATCCTTTCTTCTCCAAATCATGTTTTAATACACAAAGAGTGGTGGGACTTCAGTCTACGTGCAGTTCAATACACATCTCAGTTGTGTATTGAAGTACAGAAACTATTTAGAACTCACTTACCGTTCTAAGATTATGACACAATTCTATATTAAACTAACCATAACTCAACAGTGAAGCAGCTTGGCAGGAAGGGGCATGGACATCCCTATCAACAGGAATTACATGCAGTCACCAGAATAGAATAGAAACAAAGCAGCATTCTCTCACCGGAATATAGATTCACCCAATGAAGACAAGTATTCCAAGAACAGCTCTTCTGAAACTTCTGAGCATCCCAGGTCTACAATAGAGTCTGGGGGCCCAAGCAGAGTCCCACCCTGTGAAGTGTATATGCAGGAGGATATTCAGACACCAAGAACAATTTACCAGTCTCCTATAGGGAATATATAATGCTGAAATATTTCTGCATCCCCCCCCCCAATTGCTTACATCAATTACCATATTTCCCAAAACACTAGTAAGAGCTTATAGCAGTCAAGTTCCAGAAGGACTCTTGCACATACTCAGTTTGGAGGTGGTGAACAGAAGGAAAAAGATAAACCAAATTTGATTCCTACTCTGCTATGTTGCTTTCAAATCAGCTTTAAAAATTGTGGATTGGGGGGGCTTAGGACCTCAGTATCAGCTATGCGAGGAAAGCATTTCAGTTTTACTATACATTAAAATTACACCAAGTTTGATTGAAAAAATGGTTTAGAGTGGGGGTGGGGAACTGGATCCTGCGGATGGCCTAGATACTTATCTTCCCCCAACCATGGACCAACTTTAATAGGTGGGTTGGACCATCTACCTGTCAATCACCTGACATAATAAAGACTTCAGGTGACTGACACATGTCAAAGTTAAAAGGAAGTTGCTGTAAAAAACGATTAGCTGATCAACGGTTAGAACAGCCTCTTTTCAATATATCCCTTCAGTGCCAATGATTGACACTGGGAGCACCTTGAAATAAGCTCCTTCTAACTAACAGTCAGCTGATTTTTGATTAGAGGGAGTCCCTTTGAAGTCTCTGCAGAGAGGGAAATGCTCCTAAAACTGGACCCTCTCCTCTGCAGCGAAAGCTGTTTGAAGTGCTTTGAATACAACAACTTCCTTTGGAAATAAAAAAAATGCTCCTTTTAAAAATGGCACATTTTTTTTCTTCCGAAGGAAGCTTCTGCTGCCCCTTGTGGAGTGATTTCCATGTGCTAAGCATGGGGCTTGCAAAGTACCTTGAACAGCATTTCTGAAGTTCTGCCAGTCAACTGACTGTTGGGCGCTTGGGAAGCGCTGTGAAAAAAGTTGTTCAGCAGTGCCTGCTAGTCTCTTTTGTTCAAGCCCCATCTTTACCTACCCAACACCTGACGTCCTATATGACCAGGTGTAGGGCAAGTGGGTGTGTCTTGGTTGAAATCGCATCTCAGGCCAGCTGAGGAGCCTGTGAGCTGGAGCTTTCCCACCCTTGCTTTACAGCATGATGTACTGGCTGCTCGAGAGCCGGCCATAATGCCCTAAATATTCCAGTTACTTGCTATTTTTCTGAATGGGATACAGAAACAGATCAACAAAAAATATTGGGAAAAGTAAGAGAGGAAAAAGTAGGTATAGAAAAGAAGTTCCAAGACTTACAGGTGGACAACTGGCGATCCCACCACTACCATAGAAGAACTCATCCCTGTGAACAACTATGGAAGTGTGCCTGAAGGGGGTGGCAAACAAGACAGGTAGAAACATATACCTAGTGAGATACACCAGAGATTAAACATGACCAAGACTAAAAGTTATCTGCAGACTCTAGCCTCATATAGTCCTATATCAATCTGTTTAGGAAGACTACTGAAAAACAAAAAAACAAGATCCTTACCTAATTTCAGACAGCATTTACTGTCCTTACAAATTGTGAAAATAATTAATGAGTCTCTAATCAAAATGCCTAGAAAGCATGTGAATGAGCCCTTACTCCAAAAAGTGAGGCACCACCATCCAGCATTGAAAGGACCATGCAAAGCACCTAATAACACAGCCTAATTTGGTGTTGCTACTTTCCTGAACACTCATGAAATAGTTTGTGTAGCACATAATTGTGGAAATGTTTTATGCTATGAAAACATCAATTAATGCTAAGTCTAGCTACTCACCAAATGCCATCCAGCTGCTTACCTGCATATAAAAAGAAAAGCACCATCAGCAACTCAGTTTGCATGCTGCAATCTGTTACTCACCTTCCATGGCTATCAATTCACATTTCCCTACAATACACTTACACGTAAACTCACAACAGTGCCTTTCTAAAAGAAAAAGCAGGAAAAATAGTGTTCTCTCCCACCCTAAAGTTGGTATTTGATGGAATTAGGAATAGTTTGTGCTCTAATCCCTGGGTTTTATGATTACAGGGGAAGAATTCAGACTTTCTGAGTAAGACACAGTGCTACTTTCTGAAAGCAACATGTTTTACTTTACAAACAGCTCAGAAGATGAGACATAATGCAAAAGGTGCTATAACTACTGTATTGGACTACAGATTTGCCAGGCTTGCAAACAGTTACTGGCCTGCAGTGCACATGAATGTCCAGATAACCAGGCAGAGCAACTTTTTGTAAACTTCTGAAAGGTGGTTCTTCTCACTTCCATTTAGAATGACAATTACTAGAGAAATTATGGGTGGGACCTGGGGACAAGGGTAGGCTGTGAAGTATAATGTGTAAAACTCTATCATGACGATTAATTGTAAATGTTAACCTTTCTTACAGTACAAATCATGTAAGTCGACAAAGTATTTATTCCTCTCTTTTTTGTATTCACTTCTGACCATGCAGTTTGGAGTTTCTGTATCTTTAATATTAACCTTCAAAATACATCAAGTTTGAAAATCCCAGTAATATTCCCCCCTGCCCAATTCCCTACATATTGTTGAGGCTTCAGTCCTGTGCCTGTGCTCTTCATAGTAGGTGTCAACACACATGAGGCTGCAGATTTAGATTTAGGATACTTGTACTGGCTTGATGGTAGAGACAGATATAGCTGAAACCAGTATAAATTAAATTGGAATCACTTATTGGTGTGAATCAGTTCTCATTCAGTTACATAGTGGCTCCTTTTAATCTAGATTTATTGGAAAAAGGAATTATTGTATTTATCACATACAAATATACTTCCCCTGTTTCTTGGGAAAGAATGCAAAATAACTTGCATAAGTCTGCAGTATAAAAGCAAAAGCCCAGCCTTAAGTAGAATAGAGTTCAGTGTGGGAGGTACTTATATTCCATGCAGGCTAAATCTGTTGTGAAACTTTCCTTGCTCATAGTGACAGTGCAAACTCAGATGTAGAGATTTCCTTCAATGAGCTTCATTAAGTTAACTCATTTTAGGATGCAAACTATTATTCTAAACTTCTAGTCTGTATGTATAAATGAAAAGCTTCTATCTCTGTAATGTTGTCCTTTAACTCCCCTGTCTCTCATAACTCATGACAGACCTATTGTCGAACAGAACTTTTGCAGTGAAATATAATTTTTGTAATGGAATTGCAGAACAATGTTATGTTCAGAAAAGTATAAAATACGTATGTTGCTTTTTGTATGCGAGCCTTCCTCTGCATACAGGCACATGTCTGAAGGAGTAATTTCTGGTAACTTTGCATACCCCTACTTCAATATCAAAAAGCAATCACACTCTACTTTCAGGTTGTGTGAAATTCTTCAGGTTGTTCCTGAAAGTGTCCAGGAATTCTCTCTAGAAAAGTTGGACACTTGTGTCTGGGTAGTGTTGGGGGCCAATAAACTGAGGCTGAATCTTGATAAGATGGAGGTGCTGCGGGGTGAGCGGTTTCTGTCTCCAAAAACTAGGTGGACAACTTGTTCTGTGAGGGGTTGCACTCTCCCTGAAGGCACAGGTTCATAGTCTTGGAGAACACCTGGACTCTGACCCGTCACTGGAGTCTCCAGTGGCTTCTTGTCTATGAATGCATATGCCCAGATGGTTCACAAGTTATGGCTGTTCCTGGATAGCCTGGATTCAGTTGTCTATGCTCTGCTGACTTCCTGCAATGTGGGGCTGTCCTTGAAGATGGTCTGCCTTGTTGGGAATGACCCATGACACGGCCTTTTGGGTGGCTTTTTGAGTTTCCCCTATATGAAATGACCTCCCTGATGTGTTTTGCCTGTTTCCCTCACTGCTAACATTCAGGAGGACTTTAAAACCATTCGTGTTTACTCGGGCATTTGATGGCTTTAAAATACTGTTCTTTGTAACTTTGCAATTACTAGCCGTGTAGGTATGCTTTACATGTTTCTAAGCATTTAAATATGTTTTTAGTTTATTTTTAACTGTATTGTTTTACTGCTTTGGTGTTTGGTGCCCTGGACAACTTTCACAGATAGAAATTTAAGGAAAAAATAGAAGGGAGAGCTAAGAATGTGATAAAAGAAGCATATTCTCATAAGACTATATATTTCATAATGCAGTCCAATGCCTTGCTCCTATATTCATTTCTTAGTTAAACCACATAAAAAGCACTACTTATAGCAAAGTAGTTAAAGTACTCTAGGCTTGTTAGATCTGTTATGACTAAGCATCTAGAACTACTTAATACCAGGAAGTAAATGATTTAGACCAGCAGCCCTTTCATCCAGACACAAACTCCTAACTGTTCTGTGCAGTACTAAGAATAGTCCTTACTTCCTCTGCTAGCTTTCTCCTCCATGAATTAAGACAAAAATGTGCATGGATAGTACTTCTGCAACAAAAGGTTTCCATGCTTATGGACCTAATGAATATTCAGACAGTTACTATGTTGGGGAAACAAATACCGTATACCAATTCTTTAGCCTAGAGGCAGGGCAGACTTTGTCTCCACCACCGCACACGGACAAGACAAGTGTGATTCGTATTACTGGGGGGGAGTGTACGCTGGAAGTGAGTGCAGATCCTGTACAGCATAACATCCCTGATACGTTGAAAGGGTATAGTTGCTGCTGTTCCTTAACGTAACCCCTGTCTACTCTCCACCTTTGAGTTGTGCATCCAGCCCTCTACCTCCCCTTTGGGACGAGAAAACAGAGAAAGTTGTTCGGATTGCGAACAGGTAAAATTACCACTTTCACTGTTACTTCGGGTCACCCTCCAAGCCCCGAAGAAGCCTCTTACGTAACATATGTGTGCGGGGGGCGGGGGAGGAGGAGGAGGGCGCCCGTTAAGGATCAATGTACATAACACAGACGGCGGTTAAGGATCAAGACCCACATCACCTTCCTCCCCACCCCGCGGCTGTAGGACCCCTGCCCGTCCCCTCCCCCCTCCCATTTGAGCCGTCAGCCACCCCCTTCCCCAATACATAATACGAGGGCGGCAAAGGCTTCATCTGACAGAACCCGAGGCGACGGACGGGGTCGTCTCTCCATCCCCCCCCCCCCGGGGCTCCTCTCACCGAGCATGATGGGGCTGAGGCGTCGAGCCATGCCCTTGGACAGGTCGTAAACGTAGAGCTTCACCGGGTGCAGCATCGGGGGCGAGTCCATGGCATTGGCGGAGGGCGACAGAAAGAGGACGGAGGGGGCGACGGGGAAGGAAGCTCTTGACCGAGGCCAGTGGTAACGGTGGTTAGTGGGCGGGCGGCCGGGAAAGCGCGGAGCCCAGCCGGCCCGGCTCCTGCTCCTGCGGCGGGTGACAGCCAACTGACAGAAGGGGATAGAGAAGATGGGAGGAGGGCAGCGGGGAAGGGAGCGTTCGCCGCACGCATGCGCCGCCCCCACAAGGCGAATCCAGGTCGCCAGTCACGGCGCCTCTGTGAGGGAAGGGCGCTAGGCAGCCGGGGGCGGGGCCAGGGGGCGAGCGTGGTTTGGTTCCATGTGGGCGGGCATCGACGAGGACAATGTGACCAGAGTTCTTCGGGGCTATTGGTTAGGAGGCGGGGAGGAGGGCGGAGCGTATAGCCATTCTCGAGCAGTAACAGGTTGCATAGTGACTGGTTGGCGGGGTCTCTAACGCGGGGGGGGGGCATGACTTGAATATGTAACTGAGACGTAAAGGACCTCCGAGCGAACTTGAGGCTGCCAACCGTTCCATAGAAATAGGAAAGATGAGAGCAAAGAATTCCATTGTCTGAACATGGATATTCCTGGTTCCTTTAGGCTCTCCCCCCCCCCCCAGGCGTACAGCCCACGGAAAACAATGAATAAGTGTAGGATTCCACGTAGCGGCAAAGACAGGGGTTCATGTTCTTCCTCATATATTTCGTATTACGATGTGGTGCTGTTGTTGTTGTTGTTGCTTTTTAGAGTTGTTAATTGCCAAGTAGGCCGTTACATTTCATGTTTCATATTGGGAGGGCCCGCTTGGTCTAGGAGAGTGGTTTGTGGCCCTTCACTGCTTGCTATTCTTCCTTTCTTTACAAAAAAATATACCCCAGCTTTTCACCATCAGGTCTCCAAGCGGCTTAAGTCAGAGCAATATACAGTGGACAAAATTTAAAAACATAAACCTTCAGGATTATTGCAAGTTAGAGAGCAGATTTTAGAAGGCTTAGTTTTTCATTCAGAAAACTCTCATGCAAGACACCTTTCAAGCTACAGGAAGAGTAAGTTTTGCCCTTTCAGCTCAAATTCGGCGCTCAAGTTGTATATAGAAGCCTTGCACGTTGCAAGCATTGCGTTTTAAAATGTTTTAAAACTTTTAGGCTGCAATCCGGTGCACTTACCCGCGAGTAGGTCCCACTGAACTCAATAGGACTTAACTGTGGGTAGATAGGGATAGGATCCCGCTCCTAAGAGACATGTTGGAAAGGACAAGACACTCGCCTTTGCTGCTACTTTTGGTTTTGTGGGTGGTTCGCTGCTTCCCAGTCTCAGCTAAGCGAAACTCCCCGAAACAATCATTTTATTTTGAATGGCTATATGCAATCTTAAGTGGGTGGGGGGAGGGGGGAGGAGAACAAGCTGTAAAGGATCCCGAAGTTGAGAAACCAGTGTGAATCTCTCCTTTTTAAAGTCTATGGTGAGTATTGATCGCAGGGCTATGGCGGGCACGTTTGGGATAAGGCGCAGCCTGCTTTTCCCTCCCCATTGGACAACTGCGCTGTTAGGGGCGGGGGTTAGGCGTGACTGACAGATTCCGGGTTTAGTAAGGTGTCGGGGACGAAAAGAGGCGCTCGGGGAAATTCAGGTAACTGCAGTTTTCCCGCCTGCTGGTTGCTGCTGCGGTGCAGCCTTTCCACGTCTGAGGGGGGCGCCGTCCCCGAGCTGCTGCACTTAGTGGCCGTGGGTTGGGAACGGACTGCTTTGCGGGAGCTAAGGAAGCTCCTTATTTTCTGATTTCTGCCTACAGTAGGGCCCCAGGTCTTGTTCACATACACACGTGCATATTGACACGTGTTTGGGGATGCCAGACTTCCCTAAATTGCTGGATCCAGTAGGTGTCCGATTTTAATCGAGCCTCCTGAACTCCTGGATCCAGCAAGGGTTGAAATAGAAGGCAGGCCAGCTTCCTCATGAGGAAATTGCCTGGGCTGTTAAGAGAACAAAGGAAAGGTGATGAGCCATTAAGAAAGCGATGGAGAGGAGGCTCTGTGCCAGAGGCCAAATGGGTGGGGGCTCTTCCTCCAGCTCTCAGTGAGTTAGAAGGACAAAAGCCAGAGTTGGGAGTTGGCTGTGTTGTGACCTAGAGGAAAAAAAGGTTGCAGGAAAAGGCAGGGAAAAAGCCATTGCTGATGTCTGCTAAAAACCAAGGTTATAGCTATGGGAGAAACAATAACCTCTGGGGGTGTTAATGTAGTGAACCCCTCCATTGTAGGCTCTGGTTATACAGTGGTACCTTGGTTCCTTAATGGCTTGGCTCCTGAACAAATCGGCTCCCAAATGTCGCAAACCCGGAAGTAAGTGTTCCGGTTTGTGAATGTTTTTTAGAAGCTGAATGACCATTTCGGCTGTCAGCATTATTTCTGGGGCCAATCAGAAGCTGCGCCTTGGTTTGCAAACGGTTTGGAAGTCAAACGTACTTCCAGAATGGATTGAGTTCGGGAACCAAGGTACCACTGTATATATGTGTAAATAAACCATCTATCGTAAAGACACCACAATCTCCGCTGTGCCTCATTTCCAAAAAGCAACATAGCATCTGAAACCACTGGGATCTCACTCTGCTTGGAGACTGGAGTGGTGTGCAACAATATGTTTCTCCTGAGTCCCCCTCCCCACAACTGTCATTGTATTTAACAAAGTGAAGAGTCTAAAACTGCCTTAAAATAATAGTTGTGATTCTTCACACATGTCTGATTTATTTTCAATATGCCAGTTTCTTACCATGCCACTGTAAAGATTAATGTGCTGGTTAAATGAATACAACAGAGCTTACTTGAATTTTCTTCCTTTTCTCTCTCTCTATGGCAGACCACTTATTTACTGATAGGTAAGTGACTTTTTTCAAGCTTCAAATTACCTCCCTGCAGTAGTGCTGTATGTATTGTATTTTAACTGTAAATTTGACACAGATGTAATCATATTCCATTCGTAGCTCATTTTATTCCATGGGCTGTTGTTGAGAGAGCCATTGTGATACGAGATGGGGTTTGGGGATGCCAGACAGGGCCAAAGTGTTATGTGTGGGAGATACATGAACAGCCTGAGGACTTTTTTTGTGTTTGCTGAAAAGCAGCTGTGTAAGACTGCCAGCTTGAAAAAAGCAACAGCATTCCTCTTCTCCCACCTACTGTTTATCCTTTCAAAGTCATGATTTTAGGGGATGCCTGGAAGACCATGTAATATAGTATATCTACCTTCTTTGTTCATTCTCCTTAGCACAACGTGAAAGCCATGGCAGACTGGCTATCATACTACAAAAATGAGGAAGGTGAAGAAGAAGAGGAACAAAATGAAGATGTTGAAACAATTGGTAAGAATTGGTTCCCAACCTTTTTTGGCCATGCCCCACCTAAGCATCTATAAAATCCTGATTCCCGCCCCTGTGAAATATAATTCTTATTATTTAAAAAGCAAATTCCTATTCCTGTGGAAGAAGCCTAAAAGGCCATTCACTGTTAATAACTCATTCTCGAATTGCTCTTCTTAAAAATCAAATTGCCCCCCTGTGGGCGTGTATTGGGAACCACGGGTCTATAGGCTTATGTGGGCTAATTATTTATTATAGATGAGTTAAAGTTATTTTAGCTTGCCGCTAATCTAGCACATCAATACTGAAAATATCTGGGAACCAGTACAGCTGAGCCAGTAGTTTAACTGGCATTTGTATATGTGAAACACTTTGTAGCATACCGTACTTATAACATTTTGCTACTCTTGATGCTAAGAAACCTGGGCTGCTTTTGCTTTTTTAAGAAGGCAAGTGCTTAGCCTTTGTGGGTACAGAGGAAGGTGAAAGCATGAGAGCACTGTCTGCAAAAGGCTGATGTCACTTTATGTGCTCTTAGAGTGGGCTGCTTTATGCAGTTTCTTGGTAAGACAAACACACTGACCACTGCAATACCAGTGAAAGGCATGATGAGCCAGGGTGTAGGCAGCCTGTTGAGAAAAAGCGGTTGTCTCTTAGCCCATCATGGCTGTACAAATGCATACCCTTTCTTCTACTAAGACCAAGTTTAATTGTGCATAGTCTAAAGAATGTGTGAATTGTAATAAGGCAACATAGTGAAGTACAAAAATTGAGTAAAATGAGAATGATTTGCATACAGGGTTTGACATTTTTTTCTCCGTAGGAGAATATAAATATTCAGGTCGGGATACCTTGGTTTTCTTAGTGGATGCCTCAAAAGCCATGTTTGATTCCTATGATAATGGTGATTTGACTCCTTTTGATATGACAATCCAGGTAAGATGACCCTTCAAAAATTTAATATTACATATTGTATGTTTAGAAAGTTCCTTAAATGTGGTGTTTGTAGTATAACAGAACTAGCTGTCAGTTCTGTTTTATGTTTTGGCAGTTGCCATATTATTCCATTTTCCTTAGGATAATGAAAGGCATTTTATGCAGAGGGAACAAAGTAATGCTGAGTTCTACTTTTCTGTTAAATTCTTTTCAGTTTATAGAAATTTAGATGAAAGTTGTGTTCTTAAAATTAAAAACCAAATATGGGAGCAGAGCAACATTCTCTGGAAATGGTTGTCTTCTGTCTTCATCTATGGGAGAGTTTAAACACTTGAAAAGCAGGCAGCTGCATTGTCCCTGTGCTGTGCTACAATAAAAAATACATTCTTTAGTCTAAGCATAGTTCCTGAGTTCTGTGTGTTGTGGTACTGGGGCACTTTCCTGAGTGCTATTTGGCACAATTTTACGCAGTTTTGAAAACCCCTCTCCATTCCTGAGTTTGCAAAAGGAACACTTCTAGAAGCTGCTGATTCTCTCCTTTCCTACTGCCTTTGCCAGCTTATTATACATTCTAAATGTTAGTTGCTGCTGTGTTCACCAAAACCCCCAACAATTCTGGTGGTAGTGGCAAAAGGGGGAAAATAAATAAAGTAGAACAGTTCTAGGGTGAGCAGATAGGATTCAAACTCTGCCCAGCCTAGTGCCCTGATGGAGGATGTAAACCCCCCACTCCCCATGAATCAGAATGATTATTTCAACAGTGCAGAGGGAATTATATCCCACCTTTTAGCCAATCTGCAGTGATCAGCTGAGGTGTGGACTATGAGTGTGAAAGTGTGGATGGCTACATCCACTACTGGTAAGCAGCTCTCTGGAGGGTTGTCTGTGGGTGAATGCAGCCCTCAGGCCCAAACAGTTTAGCCAGCCCTGCTTTAAAAATGGATGGACCTTGGTTCTGCAAAAGTCAAAGTGTGAGACCCCCCAAAATGAAAAGAAGTGAAATCTTCCATGTATTGCTTCAGGAGTGAGGCCCACCTGTGTCCAGTTGCCTTGCTTGCATGTAAGCGTGTGTAGGATTGCAGTCCAGCACAATTCTGAGAATACCAACAAGATAGAATGAAGCGGAAGGCTCAGTGGTGGAACACATGCTTTGCATCTAAAAGGGCCACAGCTAAATTTATGGCACCTCCCGGAAGTGCTGGGAAAGACTGCTATGAAACTTTGGAGAGTCACTACCAGTCAGTGTAGACAGCACTGTGCTAGATTCTCTCATCTATAAATGTCCTGTGGAGTTAGGGGGCAAATGTCTTAAAGCACTGTGGCAGTCTTGGAAGTATTTCTAGATGTTTTAATACCATCTTTGATGTGTAACTGCTGTTTCTTCAATGGTCCTTTTCCTCTCTTTTCCCATCTCACTTGAACTTTTTTTTACCAGTGCATTAAGAATGTGTACACAAACAAGATCATCAGCCATGACCGGGACCTTCTTGGTGTTGTGTTTTATGGTACTGAGCAACATAAGAATTCTGTGGATTTTAAACACATTTATGTTCTTCAGGATTTGGACAATCCAGGTAAATATATAATAATATGAGGTGTAACTGTGAAGAATACAGGAATGAGGCATGGTACTTTGAGTAGCAGAGGTGGCCCACAGTTTTATTCTGCACAGTGCTTAGGGTTGATGCTTTTAAAATACTTAAATTCTGCCAGTGTTGATGCTTTGTAAATACTTGATAATAGTCACAACCGGAGGAGGAGCTCCTCCCTATGGCTGTCTGCTTCCCTCCTCTCATTCACTTATTTGTTTAAGATACAATTTTCTAAACTAGTATCAACTCAAGTGGCTTTTGCAATTGGTGACAATCTAAGGTACTGTCCATTTCAGAGTTCAGTCTGTAGTGAAGTCATTGTGTTGTAGCAGCTTGCTACATATTTAGTATGCCCCCATCAGCCCATTTGTGGAACCTTTGACGTGTGTCACACGGCTTGACATGTAGCTTCAGACACTTGCAAGCTACAGTCCAAAATCCATTTCAGTAAGCTAATGTTAGAAGTCATAAAGAAACTAGCGTTAGGCTAATAGGCTAAGTGTAATGCAGCCATTAGTCAAATCAGAACAGTTCTGTAGTAACTCCTCCTTGCAAAGTGGAAATCCACATGCAATGGGACTTCTGGTTTCACTTCTCCCTCCAGCCCACTGTGCACCCCCAAAACCTGCTAGAGAGAGTTTCCCAATCATTTGTAGCAGATATCCATTCACACGTTGCTCAATTTCACCCATTGATTTTTGTGTTTGTTATGGCATTAGGTTCTGCAGGGAGCTGCATAGGAAATCTCATATCCCAGAAACTACAGCTTAGTCCACTTTCAAAAAATGTATATCGTTTTAATGATTACAAAGTTTAACTCCAGATTTAATTAAAACCATCACCAACATTGGTAACCAAATGCAATTCAGTCACCCACTTAGGTATTTTGTTGTTTCTTCCGAAATACTCAAAAAGTTTTTTGTGGATAAGTTCTATCACCAAATGTTGAAGTTAGATACTTCATTCATCTCTGATGCTCCTCAGGCTTCACTTAGCCAAACTTGCAATTTCAGGCCTGTTCCAGTTTTGAGCCAAGTTTCATTAGCAACTAAGAAAAGGCAGTACTGTAGTCCTTGTTGCACACAGAGAACTGCTCTACTGAACACTTGATCTCTTTTTGTAAATTGAACGAGAAACATTGTAGACAAACTACTGAAAGATTTGCAAATTCTGGCATATCGTGGCTTAAAAGAGTAGTGCTCTTTGTGTTTTGTAGGACAACACTGAACTGTCATCATTCATTTTCTGTTCTTTTTTTTTAGGGGCAAAACGAGTGTTAGAGCTGGCCAAGTACATTGGAGAGCAAGGGAGATCGCTCTTCCCCAAATCCTTTGGCCATAGTGCTGACTATTCACTAGGTGAGGCATTCTGGGTTTGCTCAAATCTCTTCAGTGATGTCCGCCTCAAGATGAGGCACAAAAGGATCATGCTGTTCACCAATGAAGATAACCCTCATGGTCAAGACAGCGTGAATGCCAAATTTGCTAGGACCAAAGCCGCTGACCTCCGAGAGACAGGTCAGTACTTCAAACTAAAATGGTGCCACCTCTTAGCGAACTAAACAGTGTTTGCAAAACTGGTTCCCAATACTATTTGTTACAAGTAATCTTAGGGCACAATCATTTATTACATTTTCCTCTCAATTTTCTTTCAAGAAATTGATGGAGGCATGTGTGGTTCTCCCCCATCCTCCTGTATTCTTACAACTCGGTGAGTTAGGTTAATCTGACTCTAAGAGATAGTAACCAGGCCAAGATCACCCACTTGAAAGCTTTATGGCATGAGTGGGTATTTGAACTTGCTTCTGCACTCAACTTCTCTTAAGCTGTTTAGGATAGTGCAGAACGTGATTGGTGGCTGAATTTGAAAGCAGGCTAATGGAGAACGTTGGTGTGCATTAACCCTTGCTAGTACAAACTCCATACTCTTTGCTTTATGCCACGGGCGCCAAGTATGCGGAGCTGTGAGGACCAAGGGCCCCCCAAATCCCAAATCAGAGGGACGCTCCTCCCCATATTTCTTTGGTGGTCGACATCGTGTTCACACACCACAGAGTACAATGATGTCATGTGCATGGCACCTGATGTCATGCAGCCAGGGCCCTCTCAATCAAGGCGGCACGCATGCTTCTTGCTCCTTCCCTGACCCCTGTGCTTTGTTCTGGGGCTGTTTAAGCTCTTTTGCAAAATGAAAACCTTTAAAATTCTGGGAAATTGGTAAATCTATATTGATCCAATTCTGTTTTGACTCCAGGTATCTACCTTGACTTAATGCACTTGAAGAAGCCTGGGGGGTTTGATATCTCCTTGTTCTACAGGGATATAATTAATACAGCAGAAGATGAGGACTTGGGAGTCCAGTTTGATGAATCTGGAAAGCTAGAAGACCTCATGAAGAAAGTACGAGCAAAAGAGACCAGGAAGCGAGCTTTAGCCAGGTGTGTATTGAGAAAAAAATTAAATTCTCCTCCTTTTGTGGGGTAGTGGTCAAGAGAGATTTTGGAGAACATACTTCCTCTCAATAAATGCCAGCCACTTAACAGTTATGTTAAAGTACATAATGCTAAGTTGTGGAAAATTTCCTTTGTGTTGTTTTGGGATGAGAATCTTTTCATATGCTTTTATCTCTTTAAAGACAATACAGGATCTAGAAAGCTTCAATCTGTATTTGTTGATTCTTGGCAGGCTGAATTTGTATCTGGGAAAAGATGTGGCTCTTTCTGTTGGCATTTTCAACTTAGTGCAGAAAGCTTACAAGCAGCCACCAGTGAGGCTTTACAGAGAAACCAATGAGCCAGTGAAAACAAAAACTCGAACCTTTAACCGACAGACTGGTAGTTTGCTTCTGCCAAGTGACACCAAGAGGGCTCAGGTAAGGTACTTTGATAATTATTTACTCAGTCTCCTCTCCCCCATTTTCCATTGGCAGAATTTGCAAGCCCATTTTAAAAAATGGAAGAAACAATCCAGACACATCATAGCACCTGTTGTGATTAGCAAGCCCTAACAACCTGACCCTGTGTTCCATTGTAACACATAAGGTCTCTTTAATATTTATATACCAAAGATTATATATGTACTGATTTTTCTTCCCTTTCCCCAACAGACTACTGGGTTGGGCTACGAGTAGAGAAATAATTTTATAAATAATTATTTGCAAATAATTGGGCCCTGTTGTGTCAAACACTGGCAATTGCTTTAAGCATTTTCTCTAATTTTCCATTTTCTTCAAGCATAACTTTCTGTCTTTTGGCAGGTAGTTCTCACTAATTTCCAAGGTCTTTAAAAGACAGTCACCTAGTTGTTTTTTGTTTTTTAATGGAAGTAGCATGCAAATAAATGACCTCCACAAGGAATAAAGCTTACCCGGAAGCTGTACGCCGGCTCCCTTGGCCAATAAAGCAAGATGAGCGCCGCAGCCCCAGAGTCGGCCACGACTGGACCTAATGGTCAGGGGTCCCTTTACCTTTACCTTTATATGTTGCAGATCAGGTGGCTAATGTTGCAAAAATGTTTTTGGCAAGCATTTAACAAAAGTGTTCATATGAATGGTTTTGTTGCATGACAAGACCAGTTTCGTTTATATTGCGGTTCTAGTTCCAAGGACCTCAGAGGTTCTGTGCATCATAGACAATCTCTGGCTCTCCTCTTGAGCTTGGAACTGTGCAGAAGAACCAGGGATTGTCCCCAGACGGCTGCTTTTTAAAAGTGATCTAAGCCTGAGAATCAATTGGGACAATGTTGGGAGAATGTTGGGGAAGGGTCAAAATTCTGGCTGACTACCAAAGGCAGCCTAAATTTGTGGACCCCTGGAATAGCTATTCCCACCCTGAGGTGCAAAGAGAGGGAACCCACTGCAAGTGGGAGCTTTTGAAATAGGAGTGACTAACCTGTGGTCCTCCAGATGTTGTTTGAGTCCATCTCCCATCAGCCCCAGCCAACATGGCCAGGAGTTAGGGATGATGGGGGTTGTAGTAGTTCAGCAACACCTGGAGATCAAGAGGTTAGCCATCCCTGATTTACAATATGTGGATGAAAACAGGAGTAGCTGTCTGATAAAATTACTCTTAGCGAGTGAGATGAGAATGATTTCACCCAGAGGCTTGCCATAGATTTTTTTCGCTGACTTTTTACAGTGTAACTTCAGATTTGCTAGACTCTATAGGCATGATTATGTTTCCACTAACACTAGACCTATATTTTACATCACTTGGGCCCGAGGCTTGTTATTTTTCTAGCTACTTTTCTTCCCCCTGCTCCCTTTTTGTAGATCTATGGGAACCGTCAGATTGTGCTGGAGAAAGAGGAGACGGAAGAAGCAAAAAGGTTTGAGCCACAAGGCTTGTATCTGATTGGCTTCAAGCCCCTGGTAATGTTGAAACAACACCATCACATCAGGCCTGCCCAGTTCATCTATCCTGAAGAGTCTTTGATTAGTGGTAAGCATATTGTGGGAAGGATAGCCTGCTTTGTAACTTGACAGTGAAATTTCATTGTGCAGAGCAGGATTTCAAACATGAAAATAGAGGATGATGATATGAGGTCGACTTTTTGGACCCATACTAGTCAGGGTACAGAGCAGGATTAGGCTCAGTGCCATGATTAGCATATTGATAAAGTTGCATTCCTTATCAATTCCAAACATTATATATATATGTTAAAATCACTCAGGATGAAACCTTGTGGCTGCACAGGTTAAATCCCATGGTGCAGGACAATAGTCATCTAACAGCAAGTGGCTTGGTCAACTCCCAACATCCACCCTGGAGGGTGGATAAGAAATATAATACATCATTATATTGATTTGATTTGTTGCCCTTCACCACAAGGTCCCAGGGTGGGTTACAGCGATTTAAAAGTACAATATTAAAATGATTTCAAAACAAAAACCATTAAAACAATAGGGTGGGGAAAGAGGTGTGTTTTCAGCATGCAATGGAAACTACATAATGAAGGCGCCAGGCACACCTCTGTTGAGGAAATTCCAAAACTTAAAGAGATTGCCATGGAGATTGCCCTCTCTCAGGCTTCTGCCCCCCCCCAAACTTTTGAGCTGCTGATTATTGCTACTATCTAGAAAAGAAGCACATTTTTTTTAAAAAAACAGAAACTATACCTTTCTGTCCCAAAACCATGGTAACCAGCCACACACAGAGATATATAGTTGCATATAGTCCTCTGCAGAAGCTTGATGTAGTTACAGTGGTACCTTGGGTTACATACGCTTCAGGTTACAGACTCCGCTAACCCAGAAATATTACCTCGAGTTAAGAACTTTGCTTCAGGATGAGAACAGAAATCGTGCTCCAGTGGCGCGGCGGCAGCAGGAGGCCCCATTAGCTAAAGTGGTGCTTCAGATTAAGAAAAGTTTCAGGTTAAGAACGGATCTCCGGAACGAATTAAATACTTAACCCGAGGTACCACTGTATTTCAGA
Source organism: Podarcis gaigeae (assembly GCF_964106915.1). Taxonomy (NCBI): domain Eukaryota; kingdom Metazoa; phylum Chordata; class Lepidosauria; order Squamata; family Lacertidae; genus Podarcis; species Podarcis gaigeae. The sequence continues at coordinate 31,405,841 of NC_139686.1, forward strand.
TGTGTTTTGAGCCACCAGAGTTGTTTCATTAAAGTAACAAGCATGGATTTTTGCTTTTAGGAAGCACCACACTCTTTAATGCCCTGCTGACAAAGTGTCTAGAGAAAGGGGTGATGGCCGTATGCAGGTACACACCCCGTCGGAACACTCCTCCTCGGTTTATAGCCCTGGTTCCTCAGGAAGAAGTGTTGGATGAGCAGAATGTGCAGGTGGCCCCCTCAGGTAACTGCAGTTTCTGGCATTTCTGTCTTGCAGATGGTTAGTGTGGTGTTGTCCTACCACTGTCAGAAGTTTTTTCTGCCATCTAATTTGAGGAGCGGAGGTTTAGACTTTTATGAGCAGCATGGAGTGGCTACAGATTTATCCCCCATCTTGTATAATATTAGCATTACTTTTTATGCACTGGTGCCTTATATAGTTGTATGGTTTGGATTACTTTGGCTGCTTCTGACGAATTCATTAAGGGTATCTCATCTCCTACAGTTAGGTAATCAATAACACACAAGATAATTTTGGGGTTCATTTCAATATCCCACTATTTAATTGCATCAGGTTTGTTCCTCCAGACTTAACAAGACTGGACCCAGAGATGCCTTAGTTAGAATATTTCTGCTTCTGTAGGGTAATCCAAATACCACCAATTTCTACGCTCAGTGCACAGAGTCCTGCCTGCCACCTAATACCACCCTATTCTGGAAGTTATTCTTAACTCTCAAGAACAGATTTTTGGGCCAGGCAAAGATCCTTGTCAGTCTTTCCTTTCCCCAAACTCCTTCAAAGTCTCCATGTTTTGTGTGTGGGATCTTGGCTCTGCCTGTTTCACCTTGCAAACTTTCATAAGCTGTATCTTAGAAGCTGTTGAGATCTTCTTCCTAGCCTATGTGATGTTTCTCAGAACAGGAATTTCTATTTTCTAGCTGAGATGATGGCATCTCTATCATGAGATACTGTTATTTGTGGACTAGTTTTAAAGCAAAACCAGAATGCAGACCAGAAATGTTTATCAATAATGGTAAAAAAAATTCCTTAATTGCTTGTGGGGTGAAATACATTTTACTCTTTGGTTAAGTAGTATATCATAATATTTTTCCTGGCTTATTGCTCTCACTATGGGTATTTAAAAATGTCTTATTCTGAGTTGTTTCTAATAAAATAAATTAAGACATGCTGTAGCTTTTTTCTGGTCTGCATCTGTTAATGTCTTTTGCACATTATGTCCCTATTCTGACAAATTATTCTGTTGTCTTCAAAATGTTCCCATTCACTGACACTCAAAACAACTAGTTCACAGTTGGTAGTTTTAGTTAGTAATCAAGCATTCACATGTTGATTTCAATCTAAGTGGCAACCCTAACGATAATGTGACTTCAGATCTGTAGATCATTTGTCAGAGATCTGAGCATTTGGGAACATTTTTGAGTATCTCATTTCTCTCATTTATATATTTGTTCCCTCTATTTAGGGTTTCATCTAATTTTCCTACCTTATGCGGACGACAAACGGAAAGTTGACTTTACAGAGAAGCTCCCAGCTAATCAAGAACAAGTAAGCAAAATGAAGGAAATAGTCCACAAGCTTCGGTTCAAGTACAGGTGAGTAGAGATGGGAGGAAGGCAGGCTCAGTGCCCATGTGCCCAGCAAACAGTTCTTGGACAACCCAGTGGCACTGTCGCTCATTGATACTTTAACCCGCGATTTCAACAGGAGTGAGAGCTTTGAGAATCCCGTTTTACAGCAGCACTATATGAACCTGGAGGCCTTGGCCCTGGACTTACTGGAACCTGAAAAAGCTGAAGATCTGACTGGTAAGAATAATTTAGTGAGTGTAGTTTGACATTTTTTCCCTGTTGCAGTCCTTGGAATTTCCCACAAGCAACGAACTGTTTAATCCAATAGTATGTTTGCGCATCATACAAAAATTTGTAGGTTTTAGACTAAAGTGAATTGCAGCTGAAGCAAATGTGGGTAACCTGTGGCTCACACGAGACCCTGGGGAGCCCTGTTCATTTTGTCACCACTGCCTGACAGGTTAACCATCAACTGTATTGTGAGGGAGAGAGAGGTGTTCCCGCCCTGCAGGTGTGTGGCATCTTTGGTCCTCCAGAAATGGCTGAGCCACAACTTCCATCATCCAACTTCCATTGCCCATGCTCTCTGGAGCTGATGGAAGTTGCACGTCAGCAACACCTGGAGGCCAAAGGTTTTCCCCACCTTCTGTTCTGCTGAACAACACATGGATATAGCAATTTTGACAGCACTGGGATTGCTGTGAAGGGGAGGATAACCGGCTCTCCCCAACACTCCCCATGCAGCCAAGATACTGGCTCATGCTGCTGTTAGCCCAAAGCAGTATTGGGACCATAGCTGTCAAACGTTTCCCTTTTTTTTAAGGGAAATTCCCTTATTCCAAATAGGATTCCTCGCAAAAAAAGGGAAAAGTTGACAGCTATGATTGGGACTGGACGCATTTTGGATCATTGGGATGGGTAGGGAGAGGTTGAAACCTCTACTCTCCAGTAATCCCGATGCAGCCAAGTTTGTTGTCAAGCTCTGAGGGAATCTGGAGTGCTGGGGAGGTTGAAATGCATGGGCATGTGAGAGAGGGGTGGGTGGGGAGAGATGTCAACGTGTGTCAGCTGTAGTAGTAGTAGTAGTAGTAGTAGTAGTAGTAATAATAATAATAATAGTGAATGGGGAAGGTTGTGGGCATGTGTGTGTCGGGGAAAGAATTGGTGAGTGAGAATACATTTGAATGAGTGTATAAATGTGAAAGGTGGGTGGACATTAGCTCTGGCACCACCCACCGCCTCAATTCACCCTTGGGGGTAAAGACTACTTAAGAACAGCAATGTGCCTTTCATGTCATAAATGGATAGCCAAAATTCAGTTTTGAATCTTATTTTTGACCGCATGAAATAATCAGGATCTCATAAAAAAGGGCCTTAGACCTCCTGTTTTCTTGAGGTTTTAGAAACAATGGAGCTCAGTTGGTAGAGCATGAGACTCTTAATCTCAGTGCCATGGGTTTGAGCCCCACACTGAGCGAAAGATTCCTGCATTGCAGGGAGTTGGACTAGATGATCCTTGTGGGACCCTTACAACTCTATTCTGTGAGCTATGGTTCCTTCTTTATCAGTGTAAGCACCATTTTTGCTAACGGACCTGATTATTAGTTCATGAAGACTGAAGCAAAAATTAAGGAGCTCTTCAGTCTTTCCAGTATATTCTAGCTTTTTGCTTCCCCATTTCATTGTGGCTCCCTTTTGTCTTAGGTACGCCGTTTTCCAAATTAAAATGGTTTTATAATTTATATTTATTTCAGTTGTGCTTTTGAACTATCTACCTTAAAGCTCAGCGTTTTGTATGTTTCCTCTGCAGAACCATTATTTCCGTATATTTGAATATTTTCGCTGTTTTGAGGTGTGGTATGCAGACATTTTCTCCCTATTCTCCAGTGCCCAAGGTTGAGGTGATGGATTGCAGACTGGGTAATCTTGCAGAAGAGTTCAAACAACTAGTTTACCCACCAGGCTATGATCCGGATGGGAAAACCACAAAGCGTAAACAAGGTAAGATTGCAACAGAACCCAAAGAGAGAGGTAGTTACATCCTCCAAGTTCATTTTCTGCTCTATCACACCAGATTGTGGTTGGATTATCATGGGCTAGGTAGGAGTCTATCTTGACACTGTGTCAGTGTACTTTTGCAGGATATTTTGTAATGGCTGTATAAGAGATATTTTATTTATAACAAGGTATTGGAAACACACAGTTAATCCAAAAATCTCTTTCCAGCAGGGGATGGTACCATACCACTAGAAAAGAAAGCAAAGATTGAAATCTCTGAAGACGACCTGAGGAATCATGTTCAAAAAGGCACTTTGGGTAAACTGACTGTGCCAGTTTTAAAGGAAGTGTGCAGGAATTACAAGCTGCCAGCAGGAACAAAGAAGCAAGAACTCTTAGATGCTTTGACTGAATACTTCAGTAGGCACTGAGAGTTCTATGCTCAGTTCTCCTCCCTAAGATTTTGACAAGGAAAAGGGGTGCAGCATCTTTATAGCCATAGATCAAAGGGAGCAGGGATTTATTTTTTCTTGAGAGGTTAAGACTATGTAATAATGAGGATTTATTAATGGGAAAATGCTTCATTCTCCCCACCTGTTTCTAGACTTAATGAAAACGTGTCGTAATAAATGAGCTTGTTATGTATATCTGTCCCTGCTTTTCTTCTTGTTTCTTTTGCTGTTTCATAAACATATAGTGAGCACAGAGTTGCTTGCATTCATGCAGAACTTGATGCTGCAGATTCAGTGAAGTGTCCACAGCACAAATTATATGGGATTAGTTTTAGTTGTTGTGGCCCAAGGAGGCTGACATGATGCTTAGAAAGGTCTGACCGACTGTTCATGTCCCTCAGCCCTTGCCTTGATGGCAATTATTATCATTATTATGATGATCATCATCATTATACTTTCCACTGTGGACTCACCTACCAGTGGCACATGGCTCTCAGCCGAGAAGGGAATGCAGCCCTGGAGCTGAAAAAGGTTCCCCATCCCTGGTCTGTTTGAAGCTGCTGGGGATTGTTTTCACGAAGAAGAATTTATCCAGGTCACTACCACCTGATGAATTATTTCTTCCCTCTTGCAGAAGATGCAAACACTGATAGCTTATATTCTTAAAAACTTGGTCCCATATAAAACATAGTGACTAAGGCTTTAGTCATGCTGTTATATTTGGGGCATCCAGCAAATATTTTAAACCACACAAAAGACTGAGATCACACAACATACAAACATAATTGTGTTTTTAATATATATAAAAAGTTAAAGCCACTGCCTTTGACAATATTATTCCATCTGCCCTTTATTTCTAACAGTGTTCTATCAAGTTGTATTAGGACTAGTATTTTAAAGATGTGCACCATCAATGGGTGAACATCATATTGACCAGAACAAGGTCATATGTTTTGTATTTACAAATCTTCAGCCTAATCTTCTGCAAATGAAGTTTGTTTATTGCCGAAAAGGATAGCCTAACTAAAATTCCACTGGGGAGAGTCGCATCAGAATGAAGAATTTAAAACAAAAGACTGGATATCCTCTTGTTAAACATCTAAATAGCAAGCGTAATGGAGGCAGGCAGAAGGGAGATCTGGTAGAAAACAAAAACAGTAGTAAACATTGTACAAATGACAAGACTCATCTTTCACAGAGTTATTTTAGTAAGTGAGTGGTCTGATAAGATTTAGACCAATAGTCTCTCGATAGCTTGTTGGACAGACTGAATCTGTGGCTTTAGCTGTGAGCCTTCTTTGATAGTAATTGAACAGGCAATGACAGGCCGAGAAACACCACATGCCCGCCCCAGGGCCTGCTTGGAGCGCACAAAGACGTAGGGCACATTCTTGTCCTCACAAAGCAGTGGGAGGTGAAGGATGATCTCAAGGGGCTCCGCATCTGCAGCCATCACAATGAATTCAGCAATGCCTCTGTTCAAAGTTTTAGTAGCTGTGGAAAAGAAATTGGTACAATGAAAACTCCATTTCCTCACTCTGCCAGGACTCACTCAGTAAAATCAAACAAGCTGCTAGTTGCAACATTAAGAGTGCAAATCCAATGTAAAAGGTTTTATGTACCTATCTATTGGATAATTGCTTGGCTTCTACAAAAAATTAAGTTTCCGTTACTTTTCAATGACAAGCTAGAGTTTCAAAGAACTTTTGGGTGGATCCTAAAACTTCCATTTGCCCACTGGAATTTTTGGCCATGAACAAAACAATCTCCCCAACTAAGAATGCTTATTTGTGATAACCTTCTTGCTACTGCCCCAAATTTGCAGAACTGGAATAGTGAGTAAGAAAAGTCACGGTCCTGGACTGATAGTAGCAAGTTAATCTAATCCCCAAGACCGGGATGACAACCACAGAATAGGCAGAGGTGTTTGGGGGCATATTTAGGCAAAGTACGAACTACTTTTCCACAAGAGACAATGCAAACCTAATACTCTACAAGAATGGGCAATTAATGGTACAAGCTCAACCCAATCTCACCTTCATTGGCTCCTTTGCGTAGCTGTTTGTAATTACAGGACTGCTGTACAAGATCAAGCAGTGTCTTGGTGAGCTGAGCATCAGCTAGTGGATAAGCTTTAGGATTCACTTCTGCCTCAGTCTATAGAAGGAAACAAAGAATCAAGGTAAAGGTAACAATTTCTCTTCTTCAAGGCATTTGCTGTCACAGCTACCTCTTTCTGTGTAACCTAAGGTAGTTCTGTAAGTCTGTGAGATCCTACAATGGCTAGGTCACATCTGGTTCAAAAGAGCCTTTCCACTGTTCGGGTATTCCATTTTTCCACCTTCTCTCAAGCCAATGAGGAAAAAAGGCAAAATGCATACTTGCCACAGAATCCAGGCAGAGTCTAAGTCAGGGGTCTGCAACCTTTAAGACAAAAAGAGCCACTTGGACCCATTTCCGAAGAAGAAAAAAAACTGGGAGCCGCAAAACCATTGCGACATTTAAAACAAATATATCTCCAGAGCCGCGATCTGACAGCGGGTGGGAAGGTGACGTCAGGACAGTGCGTGACTAACGCACGCACCGCCCCCATGCGACATCACAGCCAGTACAGCGCCCGTCACAGTGGGGAGTGTCAGGGCGCACAATGCGCCTCCTCCCCTCGCTAGTATCCGCCCCAGAGCCGCGGCAAAGGTGTAAAAGAGCCACATGCGGCTCCGGAGCCGCGGGTTGCAGACCCCTGGTCTAAGTAGTTATTCAGCCATGAAACTAACTGAAAATCCTTGGGTTAGCCACATGCAATCTGCCTAACCCAGAGGTTTTCAACCTTTTCGAGTCCCTTACCCAACTACATCTTGCTGCAGCATCCCTGTGGGGTTCAGGAGCCCAATTATGTCACCCCTTGCCTGCAGAGCTAGCAGCCTCTCACTCTTTTTTGAACACCCTCCCTTGTGCAGTGTTCCCTCAGCCTCCTCTCCTTAGGAGTCCTCTGGGCAGCTGCCGCCTTTGGTCTTTGAGCTGCACCCTCACCCCAAAGAGAGGTGCCTCCCAGAGGCACCATTTGCCTGCGGAGCTTGTAGCCAGCTGTGCAGGCCTTTGGGAGGCAGAGACACAAGAGGGCATCGGAGGAGGGAGGGAAGAGGGCCAGGGACCAGTGTTGTCCACGGCACCCCTGATCATAATTCAAAGCACCCCAGGGTGCCACAGCACACTGGTTGAAAACCACTGGCCTAACCTCACACGGGATTCCTATGGGGGGGAGTTGATCCTTACGTGCATGATCATGAGATAGTTGGTGGTGGGGAGGGGCGAAATAAAAAGAGCGGAAGTCAACCGGAGAAGCGAGGCAGTATGAGCACGTGGGTGCCAAGATGAAGCCCCGGCCTCCCTAACGTGCCTACAAAGGCGCTTCTAAGCGGCACGAGTGACGGCGAAGTTGCTCCAATAAATCAGAGCTGCTTAAAAAGCGCACTAACTTGAACATTAAAAGAAGCAGCCGCCTTGTGAGTGACGCCGAGGCTTCATTGCTTCGCACGTGGCAGCCCCCCCTTCACAGGAAAGGGGCAGGCCGTGCCGGGGAAGCCTCTTCCTCGTTCCCCACGCGTGACATTTCCACGGGCCGCCCCCTCGCCCCCCGCCACTACAGCCAGTTCGGCGTCCTCAGCGACCCCCAGCGCAGACGGATAGCGGGGGTCCCCGCCTGCTCCGCCCGTCTCGCCCCGAGTCCACTCACCATGTCTGCGAAGCACAAGAACCACTCGAAGCGCCTGGCTCTGGATCGATCCTCTCGGCCCGAAAGCTTCACGGAGGAAGAGCCTCGCCACGCTCTCGAACGCAAGGCAGACGCGCGCTCTTGGAAGTGACGTCGAAGGGGGAAAGGACAGGAAACACCGCGCAGGCCGTCCTTTAGGGAGAGAAAATGAACCCCCACAACCTCGCCATTGCGACCTCTAGCGTTGGCGGACTGCGAAAGAAACTCTCAGGAACTGGACCGGACCTCAGAGGGGATGCGGCAATCTTATGCGCATTTACCAGGGAGTAAATCCCATGGAGCCTAGCGGGATCGCCTCCTCCATAAAGGAAATTGAAATTGATCCGATGGTTATTCTGAGCCAGCCAGCCAAGAGTACAACTATGTAGTGCCTGGTCCAGCCACAATATGCCGCATCCACAATGTGTTTCGATTCAAATTTAGGTTTTGCCTGTTTCCGACTCCTGTGCAGCTGGCAGCAGCGAGACAGAAATTAAAAGAGGTGTGACTCTCGTCCTCAAAATTACATCGGCTTGCCAGGAATAGTTTAACCTGAATGTACAGACCACAAGGCCGGTGGAAGCTGCCTTATGCTAAATTAGATCATCGGTCCACTTAAGTCCAGGATTGCTTACACCAAGTGGCGTCGAGTTTCCAGGTTTCCATAAGAATAATTCGACATGGAGGTGCCCGAGATTGAACCGGTGACTCCCTGCCTGCAAAGCAGGTACTTAACCACTCAGCTATAGTCCTTTCGGGGAAATCTAGAGGAAGAGTCTAGAATCCTGCCCGAATGCGCACATGTGGATGCAGTCCTTAAGGTCCAATTCACTTGACAGTGCAATTCTACGCAGTTCGTATGAAGAAAGACCCGCTGAGTCCAATGGGGTTTCCACTCCTTAAGTGGTCATTAGGGAATAAAACACAATGCGCTCCTTGGGATTTCTGAGAAGGCATGCTTAGGATCGCGCCTTTGTTTCGGGTGCATTTTATCGGCGCGCAGGATTTACACGCCGCGTTCTTCGAAGCATAAGAAATTCTAAGCAGTTTTCAACACAGAGAATTGTACTAAAAAAACCGAAGAATCCCCCCCAACCCCCAAACTTTTAAAGAAAATGATCAACCTGTGCTGCAAATAATCATTCCATTCCGCACGATGACTCCGTCGGTGGGCTCTAAGTCCGCGAGGCCACCAGAAAGCAGCCTCGGAAGCGCTACAGATTCCGCAGCAGGCGCTGCTCCTTCGGACGGCGCGGCGCAGCAGGCAGTGCGCCTGCGCAAACATTTGCCGCCAAATCTCTCGCTCTCGCCTTATCCGAGAGAGGGAGAGCGAGCGGGGAAAGGATGGAGGCGGCGATGGCGGAGCTCCTCGTCTGCGAGCGGTTCCACCCGCGGCACGACCCCCGCTGGCTCCTGGAGCTGCCGCCTTCGCCGCTTTGCTTGGCGTGCGCCATTGAGACGCTCCAGGATGACGGGGCCTCGGTGGGTGTCCCCGTCTCTGAGGCACCCAGCCAGCAGCACCCATTCTCCCTTGCCTTCCCGGTGGTCCGTGTGCCTTGTATTTTGGGGCTCTGACCTATCCGCAATGCAAGGCCTCTTGTTTACTCTTGACATTTGTTACAGTAATGATGGTGCCATGTACATACAACAGGCTTAACAAAGAGGCTTACAATTAAGTAAGAAAGCGGGGTGTAGCAGGTAGAGCTGGATGAATGGATTGTGGAGGACCCAAGAAGGGATCTATAACGGGGTGATGGGGGTAAAAAGCACAGGGAGTTTTATATCCTGTGTTCCATTCTAGGAGGAAATTAAGAGTGAATTCGAAAACTTCCAGTACAGGTTGGCACGAGGCTTTAAGCTTTGCTTAATTTTCTCAATAAATAACTGATACAGTTTTGCTTTTCTAATATTTAGCTAGTACGCAAGAAACATGTGCTTTCCTGCCTTCGGGATGTTCTGATTCGACATGCAACCCTGGTCATGCCATTGCTTGCACAAGACGAAAGAGTGTGTGCTCATTTCATAGCAACTTTGTTTGGTAAGAGAAAAGCATACTAACTTGGTTAATGTAACAGGTATAGAAGTATTACTCATGGCTTTTCAGGGATAGAAGATTGGAAGCAAGTATTTTATTCCACTATGGTGTACCATAGAGGGTAAGATTATGAGCTGATGGAAAGGCGAAACTAGAATGTTAAATGTGTGATTGTGTTTAACATGTCTATTCTTTTCCTCTGCCCCTGGTAAATAACAACTGTTGGTCTAACTTTTAATCACAATTATTTTCCAAGTGCTTTCCAATCACAGGGATTTGGGGAGGGATGTTGAAGTTTAGAGGGACACATTTTCTCCCTGTGAATTTCATCTACTTACATAATAAGAAAGAAAAATTATAGCCATTTTTGGATTTCCCATTAGAGTCAACAGGGGTGAAACAGAGCTTTGGATTTAACAGATCATATTTGCACCTTAATAATGAATCAAATTGGAATAAAATGTGTTCTAGTAAAGATTGTGGTTGCTGTACACCCCTGGTTATACTCATTCATGAGAATGGCTTCGGGAGTAATCCCTGAGGAAAAATCCATCCTCACTGCCTTGTGGGATGTCTTTGGGAGAAGAAAAGTCTATGGAGTAAACACTACACAAATCTGGAGTGGAGTCCCTAAGATGTATGCCTCCTGGCAGTTCCTGCAGCCAAGCTGGTGCCAAATATATTCATTTCCTCACCTTTGCTTCACATCAGTGAGGCCAGAAGCCATAGGCACAGCCACTTCTCCTTTCTTCAGCAGCAACAACAGCAGCAGTTGATCTGTTGGGTGCTTGGATCTGCTGCCCCTGTGGATCTTGCCAGCTGAAACAGAACTGTTTCATATTGCCTCATTAAAAGACTGACCCTGGGTGCAATTCTAACCCTCAGATATACCATATTCTAAACTCTCCCAACTGATTTATCTTGTTTCCTGCTACTCAAGAGCTGTGACTCTCCTGACCAGAAGCCTAGGTTCATGACACCTAGAATAGGGTTACCAAAAGGGGGAAATGTGATAATGCTGGAAGAACCTCTCTTTCTCCTCTGCCCCTATGATCTTCATAAAAATTTCCAAGCCCTGCAGCACAATCCTGTGTATGATTACTTAGAAGGAAGTTCAATTTAGTTACAGATGGGAGCCCCAGTATAGATTACAAAAAATAATTTGTGATTAATCTGTGGGTTGATCTTAACAGAGATATTGCAAACTGTGGAAGATGGCAGTGTACTGGATTTACTCATTGAAGGTGAGAAGCAAATGGTGAATTGCTGTTGGGTATGGGAAGCAATGGGCGTGGGTGGCGCTGTGGGTTAAACCACAGAGCCTAGGACTTGCCGATCAGAAGGTCGGTGGTTCGAATCCCCGCGACGGTGTGAGCTCCCGTTACTCAGTCCCTGCTCCTGCCAACTTAGCAGTTCAAAAGCACGTCAAAGTGCAAGTAGATAAATAGGTGGGAAGGTAAACGGTGTTTCTGTGTGCTGCTCTGGTTCACCAGAAGCGGCTCTGGTTCACCAGAAGCGGCACCGCAACCCCAGAGTCGGTCATGACTGGACCTAAGGGAAGCGACTGGACCTTTACCTTTAAGGGAAGCAATTACTGTACTATTTTTAGGTCAAAATTGTATTAGCATTTTTATCAGTGTAAAAAGCTCCAATCCAAATGAAATGAGAAATTTCATAAAGGTTGCAATCCTAAACTCACTTTCTTCAGAGTAAGTTTTATGAAACCGTGTTTGTTAATCTGAGTAAACACACTTAAGGTTGCACTGTGTAGAGAGTAACTCAGCTTTTAAGATTTTCATACATTCTTAATGAGAAAATACATATGGAAATTAAATATTTCTGTAGTAGTAGCTATGGTTAATGCAGAGTTTACACATCAGGACCCCTTCCAACTCTGCAATTCTATGATACAGATTTCAGTAGAAAACAACTCAGTACAGATATTGTCATGACCCTTCAACCCACCAGCCCAATCCATTCTTGAACTGGGTTGGAATTCAAATTGTTATATCAGGTGAATTGGCATCAAATAAGTAACTAGAGCATACTCTTAAGTGGCTTTCTTCTCTGAAGCTATATTTTCAAATACTTCCCTAGTTTTTAAGGAGCAGTGTAGTTTAGCAAAGAACCTAAGGAGGTTGACTCTATAGGTCTCAGCTACTGGAATTCAAAGAACACACCCAATTCTTGAATCAAAATTACATTAATACTATTTATTCAAACTAGAAAAATGATTTACCAGCTTCATATGAACCATCTGCTGCACTCTTCTTAACAAAGCCAAGGTTTTCCATGAGCTTATTTTTTGGTAGAACAGATGGAATAGGATCACTGTGCAGTGATTATGAGCCAAGAAAATACGTCTCAGTTGGTGGGTGTTGAGGAACTGAAACACTTATGATATGAATACCTGACAAATTAATTTATGTTTCCTGAGTTGTATTTCTCTCTCTGTGTCCTGCTCCGATATGTGGAGGAGAGAGCCTGGAGTATATTTATGAGAAAACAATTTTGCCCTCACCTAAGCCTGAAAAATCATTCTTTTGAGAGATTTGCTGACATCAAGACCTATTGCTCTGGTTGTGGGTAGGGATTTGCTATTTCTTGATTTCTCTTCATTATAAATATGACACATCGCTGTTGACTTCCTTTCTGTTATCATGTATAACCATATGATGTAGTGCTTGAGTTAAAGGGAAAGAGCAAGATGCCCTTTTCTCTGATAAGGAGGCCACATTTTCTCCCCCACTCCTTCCAGGCAAATGCTCTGTAGGGAAGAGCTGCACTGGAATGGCTGGTGAGGCAGGTGGGGTTCAATATTTTATTATGTAATAATGCCAGCTGTAGGGCTCATCCACACTTCCATTTGCCCCTCTGGAAAACCTGCGGTTTAGCGCTGAATCGGAACCAACGACAGTCGGGTTTTCCGTGGATTGCAATTTGTTCCAATTTAGTGGTAAAGAGTGGGTTTCTCAGGGGAAAGCAGAAGGACGGAGAGAAAACTGCTGGGACCCGTGCCTTCTAGGCATGGGATAAGTGGAGGTGTGAGAGAGAGAAATCACAGCAAAACCTATTAAAAGCAAGTGAGAAATAATAATAATAATTAATAATATTTTTTTTTATTTATACCCCGTCCTTCCTGGTTCAGAAAACTGGGCTCAGGGTGGCTAACAACAAATTTAAAACAATTGATGCAACAAAAAACAGCATAAAATGCAGTATAAAATGTGAATAACAATAAATTCAGAATTCAAAAATCAATTTAGGGGGGGAAATGTGTTGTGCCTAACCTTCCCCTCCTTGTGTTCAGTTTTGGTACTGCTGGTAGTAGGACTGAAGATGGAGCGGTACCTGCACTATCTATTGGATGAATGTCAGAAAGAGGTTGGTACAGATTATTTCCTTGCTGCTTCAAATGTACAGACTCCCACTCCTACTTATACACATTCAGTATGGCTCTCGCTCTCAGGCTTCTTGCCTGCTTCCAGTTCAGCTCACATGCAAAACTGACCTTTGTCTTTCTCACTACTAGCCAGGCAAGGGGAGCCACCCAATTGCCCTCTGGCACAGAACAGCTTCCTTTGTTATACTAATGACTAGACTTAGGTGACAACTTGTGGGATTCAGGTGGTGCTGTGATCTCAACCACTGAACCTCTTGGGCTCACTGATTGCAAGGTCAGCAGTTTGAATCCGCAAGACAGGGTGAGCTCCCGTTGCTGTGTCCCAGCTCCTGCAAACCTAGCAGTTCAAAAGCATACCAGCGTGAGTAGATAAATAGGTACCACTGTGGCAGGAAGGTAAACAGCGTTTCCGTGTGCTCTTGCTTCTGTTATGGTGTTCCGTTGTGCCAGAAGCGTTTTAGTCATGCTGCCCACATGAAAAGCTGTCTGCAGACAAATGCTGGCTCCCTAGGCCTGAAAGCGGAGATGAACGCTGCACCCCATAGTCGAATTCAACTGGACTTAACTGCCTAGGGGTCCTAGGTGGTAACTTAGGTGACAACTACAATCCTTGCTTGGCTAATTCAACAATGGAATCCTTCATTGGATTTTAACCCTTGCTGACTGCAGGACCTCAGGAATTACAAGGGACAAACATCACACTTATTAACCCTCCCTCCAACACACAACAGTATTACTCTCCTGAAATAAATTGTAAATTCTTTTATCCTAAGCTTTCATCTCTTGTCTGTTGCTAATTCAGATGTCTTTGGTTGCTAATTGGTGCTTCCTGTACACAAATGTTTCCCCAACATATGCTATTGAAGATAAGTGATAACAAACTTGTATCAGTTCACTATGTGGGTGGTGGTGTGAGGGCACTTCCTTCTGAATAGCAAGTTCAAAGAATGCTAGGGTAAGCAGAACTATATGGACCCTGCCATGCAAGTTGCAGTGCGACTGTATCTGTGAGGTAAAGCGCATTTTCAAAAAGATAGTCTGCTGAATTGTCTGGTGTTTTTTTTTTTAAATGTAAGGACATTTTCTCACTGCTTTAATTTTTCACTTGTTTGCCACCACTATAGTTATGCAAGGTAGCAGCTACAAGAAGCAGCTTGCCCATGTTTATTCTTCTTGGAAAACTGGCAGACTCCATCCCAATTTTTGCTGATGTATGGGTGGTTGAACACAGTAAGTATTACAAGTACAGTGGTACCTCGGGTTACAGAGGCTTCAGGTTACAGACTCCGCTAACCCAGAAATAGTACCTCGGGTTAAGAACTTTGCTTCAGGATGAGAACAGAAATCACGTGGCGGCAGCGGGAGGCCCCGTTAGCTAAAGTGGTACCTCAGGTTAAGAACAGTTTCAGGTTAAGAATGGACCTCCAGAACGAATTAAGTTCTTAACCCAAGGTACCACTGTAAATGCAATGTTGGAACTAAGAACTCCTGTGAAGGTGAGAGATTATGTCAAGATCCACAAATATGGTGTATTGAAACTGGACATGAGCAGTCTTTGTGAGACTGGATTAGTAGATCAGCCTGCTTCAAGTTTGAATAAGTATCCAAATGAACAAATCCAGACAACGTTTTGGTGAAGAAGAATGTTTTTTTCATGCCTATATGTGCAAACACTGGGTGAACTAGAGAAGGAGAGGCACACAAGTGGGACATGATAAGCAGTAGCAACACCAAGCTGCTGGGACACAACAACTGGAAACATGGCAGAACTCTAAACTGAGAGTGGTTAGCTAGGTTGACTTACAGGTCCAGGAACTTAGACTAAGGGCAGCATGTGAGGTAGTAAAAATGAAAAGAATGGAAGCAGCACAACTGTGGGGTGACCTTTCATTAAGGATGACTTGGAGATTAGGGTTTTGGTCATCTGCTATTTGGAAATAGCTGAGTTTCACAAGTCAGTAGGGTCCCCATTTGTGGATGGAGGAAAGATGCAATAAGGTGCAAGGTTAAATTGTGAAAAAAACCCAGAGGTTAAACATACATATACATATACATAGACATAGACATATACACATATATTGTGTTTATTTTGATATCTCATATTAGCTATGTTATCAGTTATCAAGAACCAAATTGTAGTTTGTGTGTTTTTTAAGCAAAGGGATTTGTACCTTGATGTGCAGATGTAGTACGTAGGCTCAGTTAAATTTTTTTAAAAATCAGTTTGCTCAGCATACAGAACTAACGAGCTTTCTGGAGATAAGGGTGCTCATGAGGAATAATTGCATGAAACTCAGGATGAGGGTGACTGTCTCCTCTGTCTCCCTTAAATGATGCCCCTGTTGGCCAGCCCACAATTGACAAAGTTAACAGTGTTTTCTCTCTTTACAATTGCATTTTCTGTCCTCTCTGCATGTAACATGATGGAGCATCTGGCTGCAGGTTTGATGTACCCAAATGAGAGCATAAAGGCTGCTGTATGTTATCTTTATGGCAAGCTGTACTCTGTCCCCAGTGCTGCAGAGAGGCTGTTTGTTCATTTCACAGAGAGGCTGTGTGGCCTCTTTCTGACTACTCTAAAGAATTCACAGACCAAGGAGCTGCAAGTTAACTGTATGGGTAAGGTGCTCAATGAGTGGAATAGGAGGGGAAGAGCTTGGGATGTTTTCACAAATGCTGCTAGTAACGCCTTTCATTCTGGAACGCTTTGGAATAGAAAGCAGAAGAAAGCAATTTTAAAATCCAGTCTCTTTTATCATTCACATAAGGATTTAATTTGCCTTTCAGATTCTGAACCCATGTGTAGGCATGTTGCTAGTTTTTTTCAAAACCAAAAACACCCCCCCAAAAAAAAAACAACCCTCAAGGCAAGGCACCTAACACAAATTTGGATATGCTGTACTATACTCTTATGGTCAAACTTTAAGCAACAAAAGTTGAATTGATTGATTTTTATATGTATATATGCAAATTTAGATCTATGGCATAGTAAGTTGGTGAATGGCTGGGTTCTTGCTGGCCCTGCACTTTATAGAATGCCCAGCTGCCCTGTTAGGAAAATAAAAAAGTTGTTTTTTTTAAAGTGGGGAAGGAGATTTGGAAATTGGAAGCGTAACTCCTTAATAGCTAACCATCTGTTCCAGGCAATATCAGGAGTCAGTTTGACTTTTCAGAGCCAGAAAAAAAATGTTGAGGAACAATGGCTTTTTGCTTTTCTGATGGAAAATTGAAAATAAATAATCTGATGTAGATATCTGTACAGATAATACAATATTGCTTATAGAGTGGTCAAAATATTTTTTGGTAGTAGAGCAGCAATAGAATCAGAATCATGAAGATGTTTCAGAATCCAATGAAGTGATGTTTAAATATCTCTTGTTTTGTTAGTTTCTCATTTTCTTTCCCCTTGCTCTATTGCAGGTTTGCTAAAGCAGCTGCTGAAATATGATAAGTTTGTTTCAGTTATTATGAGTAATGCAGGAAAAGGAGCAGATTCTCCAAGCCCAGAGTTGTTTGAGCGAGAAAGTCTATTACCTTTAATGATCAAGAAGGTAATTGCCAAAAAGATTTAACCCATCCTCCTAACATCTGCTGCCAGATTTGTTATTATTCCGAGTTGACGCATTAATGATAAATGCTGAACTTGCTTAATGGCAAGTTTTTGTTACATATTCCCTGAATATAGGTATTAGTGAATACCTTGTGTTGTAGAAGAAAATTAAAGGTGCTATGCTACATCTAAATGTATTCTGAGAGAATGGGTGGGAATGCTTTTTCCTGGTTGCACATGGGGTCATTTTCATAATACCATTATGAGTTTGTGGGTGCAAGACAGCCATAACTCTTGGATTTAGTAAGTGTTGGAGTTTAATCAGTGCTTGGAGTATTAAGATGGGATGCCAGATGCTGAATTTATCCATGTCAAAATACAGTGGTACCTTGGGTTACATACGCTTCAGGTTACAGATGCTTCAGGTTACAGACTCCGCTAACCCAGAAATAGTACCTCGGGTTAAGAACTTTGCTTCAGGATGAGAACAGAAATCGTGCTCCGGCGGCGCAGTGGCAGCAGGAGGCCCCATTAGCTAAAGTGGTGCTTCAGGTTAAGAACAGTTTCAGGTTAAGAACAGACCTCTGGAATGAATTAAGTACTTAACCCAAGGTACCACTGTACAGGCCAAACCAGTTTTTCTGTGCTTGAGGGATGGGCCATCAGCAGAGAACAAAGATAGGGAGGTGGGCCATCAGCAAAGCAAAGACTGTGCAAGCCAACAAATGGGGGGAGCCCCTCTCTGAGCTCTGAGATTGTTAGCCAGAAGACAGTGCCAGTTTTCTAGGAAGTTTTCTAGGGTTTCGGTTCCTTGTGGCAGGAAAAAGGGGTCAGCCTTTGAAGCTGGGGGGGGGGGGCAGGGCGGTCAAAGCATAATGTGGGCTGACAGTTTGAATCCAAGGTGGCAGCAATGGGAGAAATTGAACCATCATGGAGTGTAATGCTGGAAGCCCCTCCTTTGTAGGCTTGGGTTGTATATATCTGTAAATAAACCACATATCATAAAGACGCCGCAGTCTCTGTTGTGCCTCATTTCCAAAGGAAACACAAACCTTGGGTAAGCGCCTGGACCCCTAGAACCTCGCACTGCACAAAGATTGGGGTAGTGTGTAACAATACAATGGATGACGCCCATTATGATTACTAGAAGCAGCATATACAGCTGTTTGATGTATTTGCCCATAGTTTTGTGATTATTCTAACACTTTTTTCTCTGTTCAATTTAGAAATAAAATCTATTCAGATGGTTTGGTTTGCAGGCCAGAGTAACCCTAACCATGGTTTAGTGTAAATGCATGAGTGTGTGGGCTCCTAGAGAGGAGTCTGTGGTTGGTTTGCTTTCGTCCAGTTGTCTTGCTGCTGTGTTGTACTGATCTAAGCCATGGTCCAAATTTGGGCTTGTGGTTTAGCTAACTAGATTAACTATGAATTGTAACCAAGGTCTGTCATTATTTATTTTTTTTACTTGTAGTGTGTTGGGAGAACTAAGTCAAGAGCTCTAGTTTGCAGCAGCAAAATGACCCCAAGAGTTTTCAGTGAAGCAGCTGCTAAAATGTAGAAAAAACCTTCTTTTAGCAGTATCTTCCAGTTTATGGGGTGATGTCAGATGATTGACAGGTAGTTGGTCCTACCTCGTGTCAAATTTGGCCCATGAGGCACAACCTGATCAAGATCTGGCCTACAGAGCCAAAAAGTTTGTCTACCCCATGCCTAGTGTGACCAAGACATCTGAATAGTTAATTTTTTTAAAAAAATAAATATTTGAATGCTAAACCATGGTTTAGCTTAGTGTGGCTCTATGACAATAGCATTTCTTTTTAGTTTAAATTATTATTCTTGTTCTGATTTGCATTTGGTCAACACATTTTTTCTAATGCTGCAGTAATTTAGTGTAACAATGGCTCTTTAATACCTAGTCTTATGTCTTTCACAGCTGTTATTGTCTAGAGATGAGGTATTACAGGTAGCAAGCGCTCAGTGTATGGCTGCTGTACTGGTGCATTCTCCAGCAACATATGCTCCTGCCTTTATCAATGCCGATATCCCAGGTAACAAAAAGAATGTGCTGTTGTTTATTGTTTGCCAATTTGCAGGTTATCATGGTACTTGACTGCAAAGCTATGTTTGGAATAGTTGCAGCTATTGCAGCACTGTTAGCCAATAATACTTCCGAGTGACGTAAACTAGAAATTGTAAGTACAGTATAAGGAGAATTTTATGCCCCACGAATAACACTTTGCAGTAATCTAACCTAGAGGTTACTAGAGCAAACAAACAACAAGAACCCACCCCCAATTAAAAACAGTTAAAATAATTGTAGCAGCAGAGTTGCAACTTGCACAGCAGCCAGGTCAGTAACAATCTTTTCCCCCCTTCCTTTTTCCTTCGCAGGCAGATGGCAGGGTTCAGCACTCACCCCCCCCCCCGGTAGTTTCAAGATGTGTCAGAGTTTTAAGTTAACATTTACTTCTTTTGTGTTTTTCTTTATTTCCTCTCCTTTTGGGAGCAGTTGTGTTGGGCTGAACTGATGCTAGAATACATTTATTTTTATTTTTGTTTGCAGAGTTCCTGTTTGAGTGTCTCTTCTGCATGAGCGAAATTCTCACCTGGTCAATTTATTGTTGCCTGCTGCTGCTGACTGAGGAACAGCTTTTCTTTTCCAAGTGTCACACTGTCTATGGTAAATCACCATTCTCCACAGCCTGATGGCGTTGCTGCCATGCCATTCAACATTTCCACACTAGCCATTTCGTTTGCAATTGCTATCCATTGTTATCGCATCATTCTTTGTTCGTTAACTTTTCAGAGAATCCAGATGATGACATTGCCCAATCATTGCATTCTAGGGTTTTGTTCGTTGTCCTTCCATGAGTTTTCAAATTTTATTTGTGGCTGTTGTTCTGGGGTGTAATACAACTGCAACTCCACAAGTACTACTAAGGCTTTTAAAAAGTTGCAGTGTCTTTAATCAAAAGCTACCTGTTCTGATCATTTATTGTGTCCTGTTCGGCATGACTGGGAGACAGGTGATGAATTGCCCCTTAATTGCTCGGCTTTTGTTCCCTGTGGCTTTCCTTTCATTATTTTCTTTTCACTTTTATAGCAAGATAATGCCGCTTCTCTGTAAAAGGACTGGAGGGGGGGAGGGGAAACCCAGATTGAGAAAAGCAATGAGTAATTAAAGTTTCCATCCCCTGCAAAATGGGGAACTGAAACTGACTGAGAGCACAACCTTGGGAATCCTGCCATCTTCCATTCTGTGGACATGACCAAGGCAGCTTAGACATCATTGAGACAGGATGGTGAACATGTTGGGAATGTGGCTTTGGGAGAACACATCTTTTTTAGAAATTCTGTCCTGCCATGTGCTACCCCAAATCCTTGTGATGCACTTCATGTGGAAGGTGTTCAGGCATTGCTCCTGACGGTTATAAGTTGCCCACGACTCACATCTATAAAACAGCATGCTCAAAGTACTTCACATATGTGGTGATGGGCTAAAATGAGTCCAAACAGCCCCTATCACTTGATGTTCAGTGTTAAACAGTGGGAAAGATGGACGAAGGACACAGCTCTGTTAGATTACAGCAGTTAGAACTGCTCCTGGAGTCAGACTCGGTGCAGCCCAGCTGGCTGCTTTATATAATACTAAGTAACTTGTAACAGTAACAACTCCCAACTAGCTAACCAATCAGAGAGTGACAGTTCTCAATCCTTCATTTGCATACTGGTGGCCCTGAGTGAGAACTGCAGTTAATCTTAATACATAACATTCAGGAAGTAAGTTGCCCAAATCTTTCCACCTTTCTACTTCACTACAGGAACCCCCTTCATGGATTGGGGCCTGCTTAAACTTTTTTGACTTTATTCCAGGCATTGAACCCATTTTAAGGAGCCTGAAAGAAATCTTGCATCTCAATAATGTGGAATTGCAAAAGCAGGGGCTTCTACTTTTCACTGAAATTTTAAAATGGTAAGAGATTTCAAAGTTCCAGGTTGCCTTTAATTTGCAAAATGAGTGGGGGAACATCTGTCATGGATGATTGTGGGTTTTTTTGGGGGGGTAGGTTTTAGGTGAAAGGGGTATATCCAGGGTATATTCTCATAAGCGATAACACACTATCCACTAGCTTGCTTGTGAAATAAAATTTTAAAAATTAAGTGGAGATTTTTATCCTGGACTCCATTTGTATTAGACATGAAATTGTATACAGTATATACATGCACAAATATTTATTGTTGCTGTGTTTATTGTTAAATTGCTTTATGCAAAGCAATTCAATAAATAAATAAATGTGCAATTTTGGCAATGAACTCACAACTTAACTGTTTGTTCCTGTTGGTATTTTGTAGCGAAAGCCTTCATGTTGTTCATACAAAGCATGCTTAGGATTATTATTGAGAAATTACCAATAATATAATTTAAAGCTTCAGACCAAATCCCAACTGAGCAGTAACCGATAAAGAATTTATTCCTATACTGGTATGCATGTGACAATCTTTCTATAGGAGGCAATGATTTAAAGATTTGATCTGCCTTTCTTCTTTTTCAGGCAGCCAGCAGAAATCAAATTATTTACAAATACCTCTATCTTTAAAGATGCAGTTAGTGTTCTTCTAGAAGCTTTAAACTGTCCTATTCTTGAAGTAGCAGCTGAAGCTGTGAAAGCTGTGGCTGCAATACTGAGGTAAGTGGGAAACAATTTGGTGAACTTTTTCTTTGTAGCTGGACACCCAGGTTAGTCCTTTCTTGCACTCTTGATTTTGCTGACATCTGGACCACCACAGTGGCGTAGCGTGGGTTGTCAGCACCCGGGGCAAGGCAAGTAATTTGCGCCCCCTAACCCGTGGATTTGCGCACCCTAACCCCCAGATGTTGAGCCCAGTGCGGCCAGCCCCCCCTGCACCCCCCACGCTACGCCACTGGACCACCATGAATTTCTGTCTCCCCAGAGGTTTGCTTCCAAGTTAATTGCCTAACTTGTCTTACTCTTTTCGCTGCAGAAAGGATCATGTGACCATCCCTCCCGTACTATACAGAGAGTTACAGAAGCTGGTCGAAGGTGTATTAAAACGATGTAGTGATCTTCCACTGCCAATTCTTAATAGGAGGCTCATGGTTAGTCATTCAATGTTGTGTTTTTATTCTGATTGGCAGGCAATGTGGGCCAGATGTGTGACAAAGTCCTCTCTTCATGCTCCCACCCCCCAAATAGTGGTGGGATTCTGGCAGTTCTTTCCACGAAAAACCCTCCTTTCATGTTAGCAAACTTGTTGCTATGTTTGAGATAGTTGATCTGCCTCACTCCTTTCTGAAGGGTGTTCTCTGAATCTTTTTTATATTTGGGTCTGAATTTTCCACTTGGATTTCCTCATAGGACTACCCTAGTAAAGTGCTTGCAAACAGCAGGGATTTAAAAGGAAGCTGGTCCAAATAATGGGATGGCAAAGCATGTGTTTTCAACAAAGTTTAAAATATATAAATGAATAAATGTTTGCATGTTCATGCTAAGCCTTATAGTGTAGCCCAAAGTCAGGAGTACTATACTGGGGATAGCAGAGATGGTTACAAAGTGTCTTGATGGAGAAGAAACGAATTCTTGTTGTTCCAAAATACAAGAATGAGTGACACCCTCTGCACATGCACCTGATGTTTACCTGCTTTCCAGAACATTGTGAGCATGTGCAGCCAAATCCTATTTGTATTTACTTGGAAGTATAGTTTACTGAGTTCAGGCGGAGTTCCTCTACAGTAGATGTGTAAATATTGCAATACCACACATGTAGGATGAGCAATTTCACAAAATGTGACTTTTATGTGCATGTTGCAGAGACATTACACAAGTATTGCAAGTATATGTGCAGTGCAGGAGCACATTTTCAGAATCAAGGAATCAGTTTGCAATGACATTAAAACAGAAAGAGGCTAATCTCTAGGAGAACTTAGTTTTATTCTTTCCTGTTTTTATAGTGTGACAGAGTTACTCCTTTTATCTATAATGTGCTGTAACCCAAACTCTTGGGAGTTACGGAAACTTCTATTGTTATTTATTGCTGACTAGAAAAGAGGGAAATTCTCTTCTGCCTTTTTCAGTACAAGAAGCTGGTGTGCATCTGCTGAACAAGAATTAACGGTGGCTCATGATAGCAAAAGAGAAGAAATGGATGAGCAGCCTTAGTGTTTCAAACAATTAGAGGGCTTTTCAAGCTAACGTTTGGTGACTGCAATTGTTAATTTAACGTGATATTCTGGTGGCATGAAGTAGAAGGTCATAAGAAAGTCTTTTTCTCTCATCTCAATGTCATAGGGTCAACCAGGCAGCAGACATCAGAACAAAACAGTTTCACAGCAGGGACAGTTCCTGCAGAGTGCTTTAGAAAGCTTCAGAAATGCTTGTAGGTGAGGAAGTTTTGTCTGTCTTTAGCCTAAGAACATTTAAGAGAGATCAGATGGCAATTTGTTCACAGCTTTCTGAAATTGTAGGGGAGATGCGCAAAGCTTGCATCTGTGTCTGCGGATATGATTAAAGGGGTATGAACCGGGGTTTCTGCTTTGCTCCTCTACATTCAAGTGGCTCAATAGCTGATGACCTGGAGATTTACTCTTTGTATGTGCTAAAAATACCAGGAAGCCACCTTTGTGCAGCGGATAAGGTTGTGCTCTGGCTGGGAGCCAAGTTGGCTTTGGGATGGGTTGGGGGCCGCTGTTCTGGCTCTCACCAGCCCCAGGGACAAAGCCAACCCAATGTTTTAGCAGGCTCTGGTGGGGGTGGGGAGTGGAACCCAGTGGGGCCTTTTAAAGCAGGCTCCCCCACCCAAAGTAGCACCATTTATTTATTGGTTGTGCTGCGTTTACACTCTACCCATCTTCCTAAAAGTTCATAGCGGCATCCTTAAGATTATCTTTGTAATAACTCTGGAATTTAGGCAGGGTTTAGTGCTTGGAGTCATACTCACCTCTTCAAAGTGCATGGAAAGTAAAGCAGGAACATGCCTGGTGGCCCTGTCCTTTACATGTTCAGTGGAAGGTGTGACTGGAACTCTGTGCCTACATATATATATGCCTGATGTACAACTGTGTGTCTGTAGAGCTCTATCATCTTCTACCGAATGTGCGGAACTTGGGAGGGGACAGTAGGCACAGTCTTGGTTTCTTTCCCCTTTCATGAGTTTGATGAACACATTTTGAAGACGTGAGAAGGGTTCTGCTGACAAAAAGCTCTCTGAGAGGCCATTAATACCAAGAGGAGATTGAACACATTCAAACTCAACATTCTGGTTACGGAGTTGAGGTCCAGCCAGGATGCTGTAGAAACATGATGCAATAGCTTCTGCCCGTCTGACAGTCCTGTGTGTCTTTCTAGATTAGCTGTGGAATCACAAAACGACCCTGTGGCTCAGGAGAATTCTTTCACTGCTCCCAACTCAGAGAATGAAGATACACTGAAAAGCTTTTCTGAGTTTCTGCTGAGGATCTCTGACTCTCTTTGCATTCCCATAGTCATGGTAGGGTTTCCTTTTACCCCACCCAAACATCAAGTGGTTCACATATGTTTATACGGAAGCAAGGAACACCTAGTCTAGTGTCCTGTTCTCACAGCGGCTAACTAGATGGTTTAGCAGGACCTGAGTACACCAGCACTAGGAAAGTGAGCATGACAGAGTTTGTGCCCCATGCAGAAGAGATTGGCTGGTGGAGGCAGTGATGCTGTGCCCTTCCCTCTACTTCCTGCCCCAATTATTAGGTATGTGGGGAATAAAGAGGAGCACCCAAAGTTTAAAAAGGTAAAGGACCCCTGACAGTTAAGTCCAGTCGCAGACAACTCTGGGATTGCAGCGCTCATCTCACTTTACAGGCCGAGGGACCCCGCGTTAGTCTGCAGACAGTTTTTCCGGGTCATGTGGCCAGCATAACTAAGCTGCTTCTGGCACAACGGAACACTGAAACCAGAGCAGTGCACGGAAACGCCATTTACCTTCCCACCGGAGCGGTACCTATTTATCTACTTGCACTTTTTGGTGTGCTTTCGAACTGCTAGGTTGACAGGAGCTGGGACTGAGCAACAGGAACTCACCCCATCGCGGGGATTCAAACCACTGACCTTCTGATCGGCAAGCCCAAGAGGCTCTGGTTTAGACCACAGCGCCACCCGCATCCCTTTCCAAAGATTAAATTAAGTCTATTGTCAGAAGTCATTGTAGATCTAGATTCTTGTTACAAGCTGTTTTTGGACAGGAGCTTTCTATTATACCATGCCCTGTGGTTCGGAGTTATCAAACTTGTCAGGCCCATTAAAAAGATTTCCTCATGTCTTATCTGAGTTGCATGTTATTTCTTTCTGTAACAGTGAAAGTATATTTGCCCCCTTTCCCTGCAGAAATATTCTGAAAGAGCTGTCCACCCAGCTCTCATGGAAGTCTTAATTTCGACCCTCAACATCTTATTCAGTGTTATGCCAGACTCAAGTAAGAGATTCTCCATGAAGCTGGGTAAGGAAAACTGGAAGAGGCTATTTTCTATATTTCTTTCAGAAGCATATTATTAAGCTGTAGAATTTGTTGCTGCTGAATGTTAATGTGTCATAAAGCTCAGTAAGAACCCCTAACATTAACAAAGCATCTACAGTATTAGAGTAGATGTGTTTTTGAAATGTTTCATTCTCCAATCAAAATGGAAGTGTTCTGTACCTAGAGTGCCTGCAGGCTAGTGGCTCAGTTCTCCCCAATTATTGCTCCTCTGCTGTAAGTTACATGCAGAATTAAAATTTAACTATCACACTTCAGGGGATATAGCACTTTGTGTGTGTGTACATACTGCTTTGTTTCATCCACATTAGTGAATTTGACATAGCCATGAAAGAAAGGATGGGAAATTGAGTTAAAAATTATAGCCATTTTTAATATTCTGTTTAATTTGTACAAATACACTTTTTTTCTTGCATGATTTATTTAATCACTTTTTAAATAGGCAGACTTAAGCTGCATTGCAGGGGGTTGGACTAGATGACCCTTAGGGTCTGTACAACTTTACAATTCTATGATTCTAACAGTTTAAAACAATTAATTTATAATACCATGATGCTAAAATTGTGCCCTCTGGAAGCGAATCTTGTCTTTAAACATTTTTAAAGATGTGCTAAAATGCCTTTTCATTTAAGCACTATTTGCACAAACAAATTTTAAATAATCTGTTAAGAATGATTTGATTAAAGGCTCATCCACACTTCCACTTGTCCCGTGAGTAGAAAGCAGGGGTCCAATAGGTTTTCCGCTTGTCCTGTGCTTTCCTGGCATGGGCACAAGTTGTTTTCCATTTGTCCCACCACTTTCCCCAGGAAAACCCACTCTATACCGCTGAATTGGAGTAAACATCAGTCCGCAGAAAACCCAGCTGACGTTTGTTTCAATTCAGCAGAAAAAAAGTTGGTTTCCTCAAGGGAAATGGCAGAACAAGTGGAAGTGTAGACAAGCCCTCAATGGGGCCAGTTGGAAAGGTAACAATGAAGACAAGCCAAAATGTAGATGCATGTGGATAGGCTCACCTGAATATGTCACTGTGCACTTCAGAACCAGACCTTTAAAAAGACAGAGGAGTACCTGTACCTGCAGAGACTACGTTACTGTTTGGCTCTACCATAAATTTGGATTATGCATGATCTGAGGAAGAAACGAGGAGCACGAGGAAAATGCAGAAGGACAACAATTTGATGACAATATCATGTAAATGCCCCATAAAAAGCAAATAATTCCATAGTGGCAACTCTGGAATCATCTCTAATGACACTTGGAAATGTCAGCGAGACATCGTGAGACATGAAATCATGTTTAGTATGTAGAGAATCCTTTAGAATATTCAGAGCCTTGAAATTATTGTTGCCTTGGCTTGAGTAAGGCTTGGCTAGGTACTCTTCAGATTCTCTTAAGATTGTATAATTAAAAATCCTAACTCAAACATTTTGTGTGAGCACTGTTATCCTTCCCTCCAGCATCTTCCTCTTTCATCCAACTGAACCTGGAGCTGAAGGCCAAATTCTGCACCGCACAAAGGTATTAAATTGGGATAGTAAAACTAATTCTCACGCTCATCTCTCTTGAAACATTTCTCTTCATTTCCCGTGTTAACCTGTAGACATTCTAATAGATTTGTAATGTTGACCCTTAGACATGAGATTTATGATTTTCATAGAGCACCAGGTTAATTTTGGATGTTCTGGAAATGGCAAATAAAGCCTACAATTAACTACTGCCTTAAGCCTTGGTGACTTCAAAGCTAATGATATTAATAAACTAGAGATGGTGTCTTGACCAAGTCTGCACCTCCAGTTTCTCATTTTGCATAATTTATTTTCTCTTTCAAGTAACCCTGGTTTGAATCATGCTTGTTCAAGTTTCCTGCATAGCATATGCCTCAATCTTCATTCATCCTCAAAGAAGCCGGAGGATTCTTCCCAGGAGGGCAAGTTTGATAAAGTGATTTCTGTGTGTGTGATGTGTCTTTGAACCTGGCAGCATACAGCTGGGTCTGGGAACAGAAATAGTGGCAAAAGGTTTGGGGAAGATACACTATTTGAGTTAGCTGCCTTCAGTGACATTAGCTGTGTATACATTGCTAGCTTAAAGTGCAGCTAGGTCATTCTTTTTCTCCATTTGGATTGAAACTGGTTTGGAGGAAAACACATCAAAATGCAGTATTTCTTAAGAACCAACAGGATAGATACAGGACAGATACGGGATTGTGACCAAAGCCCATTGCTTCCCAAACCAATGATGGGATCATACTCAATGCAGAGTAAACAGGGTGTGTGTACACAGCTTTGTATTGTAAGTAGAGGCTCTTGCAACACCTGCATGGACCCCCCCACCCCCCCAATCTTTAAAACAATTGAATGTAATCACTTTCTGGCCAGTGGTCTCATATAAGATAGCATGAGCTATGGAGGATATTTTATGTTCCTGTCTCTTTTGTGGAGTAAGGTGGAATAGAAGGGCAATATGAGAGAAGCATAGGTGGGCAGGAGCTGGGACGTGGGTGGTGCCTAGGACTTGCCGATCAGAAGGTTGGCAGTTCGAATCCCCGCGACGGGGTGAGCTCCTATTGTTCGGTCCCTGCTCCTGCCCACCTAGCAGTTTGAAAGCATGTCAAAGTGCAAGTAGATAAATGCTACTGCTCCGGCGGGAAGGTAAACGGCGTTTCCGTGCGCTGCTCTGGTTCTCCAGAAGCGGCTTAGCCCTGCTGGCCACATGACCGGAAGCTGTACGCCAGCTCCCTTGGCCAATAAAGCGAGATGAGCGCCGAAACCCCAGAGTCGGTCACGACTGGCCCTAATGGTCAGGGGTCCCTTTACCTTTACCTGTGAGAGAAGCATGGATTATTACAGTGGTACCTCTGGTTACAAACACTTCGGGTTACAGACTCCGCTAACCCAGAAGTAGTACCTTGGGTTAAGAACTTTACCTCAGGATGAGAACAGAAATCGTTCTCCAGCGGCCCGGTGGCAACAGGAGGCCCCATTAGCTAAAGTGGTGCTTCAGGTTAAGAACAGTTTCAGGTTAAGAATGGAGCTCTGGAACGAATAAAATTCGTAACCAGAGGTACCAGTGTATTATCAATATTTCTTTTTTTTTGGGGGGGGGTAAACAGACATTGGGGGTCTGTGCCCCCAGCTTTTTATTTTGTGTTTCTGTGCTGCTGCCATTTTCATGCCATTTTCTGATTGCCTTTCTTTTTAGTGCATGACCTATCAGAACGTTTGCAAAAGAGTCTGCCACAGTTGAACTTCGGGATACAGGAAAGCCTCAGCCTCTTATCTGAGACCCCAGAATCTTTCTGTTTAGATGAAACTCTTCGTAGTCACCAGTACTGTCTCCTCCTTCTTTTCTACTTTGCTTTTACTCAAGGAGACAAGTAAGTGAAGTGACTGGAACAGGGGGTGGGGGGTGGGGAGAATCAGTAGGTGAGATCAATCCACTTAACTTAAAAAACAAACCAAAAACAAACCTTCTTGCTCTCAGATTTGTTCCAGAAACAGAGCTTTTCTCAGCTATAAGAAGTTTTCTTCTGTCAATCCAAGACCAAGGAGACTATCCACCCCCATATGTCTTCAAAGCTGTTTTGTACCTTCTGGCAATCTGTCAAGACAAGACCGAAGCTTTAGACTTGGTAATCACTGCTTCCAAGAGCAGCTTTTAAAATCTACACTGTCACATTTCTGAAAGTTTGTTATTGATGTTCCTTTCCAGACAATTAAAAGTCACTGTTTTGTTCTCTTAGTACTAGTATCCAGGATACAGCACCAGCAGCACAATATCTCATCTGCTTTCTCATGAGAAAGTAGCCTTGCTATAGGAGAATAGCCATCATTCATCTTCTGGTTTTGCATAGGGTTGCTGTGTAGGGCCCATCTAGCAAGGAGAAAACTCCTCCAGAATAAGTTTGTGGAATAGTGAGACAGTACAGGAATACTGGATGCCTGATCCAGTGCTGTAGTAACACACTCGGAAGTGAGAGTGGAAAAGAGTGTACAGGAGGCACCAAGAACATTGAAAGAAACGAGGCAGGACTTTGCAAAAAAATAGTGAGAGGATTGTCCCCACCCACAAACGCTGTCATAAATTGTATCCAGATGTGCCATTTACATTTGGAAAATACATAGCTGTTTAATTTTGTTCTAGTATTCAAAGTATTATAGGATGCAGTTTTTAATTTTTAAAGAAATGTTGTGCATGTGATGACACTTTTAATGAAAATGGTATTGTCTGCTTGTGAAGCTGTTGACTTCAATTTGCTTTCATAGTACTATTCCCCTTGTATAGATGAATATAACGTTGAAATTCTTCCTGTTATAATGACTTTTAGGAGGATTATGTTCCTCATAAGAGGGACTATAAATGTACCAGTCCCTAAAGAGGTTGTTTTGACTTTTCTGATTTCCCCTTCCAACTCTCCAAATCCAGGCTTCGCTCTCTGCTATAAGGAGGATCCTGGATAGTATATCTGATCTGAGCCTGGTGTATGTCCATCATCCTCTGCTCCTCAATTTTT
This sequence comes from Podarcis gaigeae, assembly GCF_964106915.1. Lineage (NCBI taxonomy): Eukaryota > Metazoa > Chordata > Lepidosauria > Squamata > Lacertidae > Podarcis > Podarcis gaigeae. The sequence continues at coordinate 31,435,640 of NC_139686.1, forward strand.
TTTTACGCTATCCTGAATTTATGGGAAGATTTGGTCACCGCATCCTTCATCTATGGCTTTCCTGTGAAGACTACAGCCACACTGAATCTGAAGATACTGACAAAAGACTTTCTGCTGGCTTTTCTGACTCCTTAAACAACTTTAACAGTTTGCTTTGCATGCTGAAGGGCAATCCCAGTGCTTTGCTTGTCTTGCTGGTACGCAGTATTTTTAAAAAAATCAATACAAGATCACCTTGTAGAAATATTTAGATTGCCTACCTAGATTCCATGTGTTGCAAAATCTGTTTGTTTTCATCATCGCCATCAGCAGCATTAAATATCACACACATTTAAAGAGTAAATGTAGCATGCCTCAGATTTGTTTTCTTAGAATGACGATCATTGGAGACGGTGGTGTCTTTGTTTTGTATGGTTTTATTTGTACATACAGGCTGAACATAAGATGGAAGGGTTTGCAGCGTTAACACCCTTAACAGATCTAGCCATAACTGGTTTTTTGTTTAAAAAAAGAATGCCATACCAAAATACTTACAAATATTGATACACAAAGTTATAAAACCTTTCATACATACAATATTATCCATATTTATTAGAATTTATTATTCCATAAATCTAATTAATATTCCTCAAACTGGAACTCCTCTGATATCCACAAAAAAAAAAATCTTTTAATTCTTCTTCCTTGTCTTTCTCCATCCTTAGTCCGGTAAATTAACTTAACCAGTTTAATCAATGCTCAACTTCCCAAGCTATTATTTGGGGGACTTCCTCCTTTTTTCCAATTATAGGCTACTCATATTTTAGCTGACATGAATAGAATATAAATCAGTCCTTTTTCCGTCTTAAAAACCTAATAACACTTATGAGATAGAATCATAGAATTGTAGATTTGGAAGGGACCCTGGGGGGTCATTTATTCCAACCCCCTGGAATGTAGAAATATCGTATTTTTCGTTCTATAAGACGCACCAGACCACAAGACGCACCTAGTTTTTGGAGGAGGAAAACAAGAAAAAAATATTCTGAATCTCAGAAGCCAGAACAGCAAGAGGGATCGCTGCGCAGTGAAAGCAGCAATCCCTCTTACTGTTCTGGCTTCTGTGATAGCTGCACAGCCTGCATTCGCTCCATAAGACGCACACACATTTCCCCTTCCTTTTTAGGAGGGGAAAAGTGAGTCTTATAGAGCATAAAATACGGTACTGCCCACAGCCATCCTTGGGTGCCTCCCATTACTCCTCTTCATTCAGCCAGGCCCTTGTTTGTGCTACTGGCTTTAATAACAGTCAAGAAACATTCTAATGACCTTAATTGTGCATTACACAAACACACAAATAATTTTGATCTTAATGGTTTTAAAACGTGTCGCTAATTTGACTGCATTGCAGCAGAGTCACCCAGTTTTCTCTTGGTGGGTGGGGGCTGTGCTTGACTGCACCTTGGCTTTTATTTTAAATAATTAGGCTACAAGAATTATTTCCGTAATTCAGACTTTAATTGTAGCACAGCCTGTTGATTAAAAAAGTACTTCATTTGAATATCTGCATTGCTATGATGTCTCATGCGTCCAGGTTTGTATGATAACTTGACGATTTTGGAATTTGGCTTCTAGGTAGGGGTCCAGATCAGTCTCTGTGCCATAACCATAGAGAGCAGCAGCAGCAACATTCGCTTAAACTGGGCCTGGTCTGCTTTTCTTCTCAGGATCTAGTCTGTGTTGGCACCAGTGAAGTAGCCCACAAAGTCCTCATTACCCTGAAGGCCTTCCTGAAAATAGATGAGAATGTCCATGTCTGTGACCTTCTTCGAAGCCAATTTCTACAGATTCTGCAGAATCTTCTGGTAGAAAACAATTCCAGCGTTTTGCAAGGTGAGTGACTGTTATGTACTGAGTTGAATAGGATCCAAACTGCAGCAGTCTGATTGGTCCTAGAACAATAGGATTCAGAATGCAGCAGACTGATTGGTCCTAGAATAATGCAGCAGTATGATTGGTTGGCAGGAACCACCCAATCATGCTCCAGATAGAAATGAATCCACAGCCTGGTTGGCTTACAGTAGGATTCCGGAATTAGCCAATCATGTGCAGCCCATTGTGTAAATAATGTATATAAAGCAGATACTTTGAGGGGACTTTCATTCATTCCTCCTGACCATTATGAGCTGATTAAAGAGCATGAAATCACTTTGCGACTCTGAGTATATTTCAGTGACAGACCTGCCTTAAGTGCAGGAAGCCGTGGTTGGGTACCAAATGCCCTCAAGTAATTTAAATACTGCCCACAGGAGCTCTTGGGCCAAGCATTTCCCTGTTCCTACGTGTCAGAGCAAGACAATATTTTGGGGAAATTTAACAGAGGAATTTGGGAATTTTTCAAACATAACTGCAAGTTTAACCCTTAGCTATGCCTGCTAATGTAATCTGTCTCTTCCCCGATTTGCTTATTTGGTGGGTTTCTCTCTCTCTGAGAAAAGCCTACTATTTGCCATGCAGGGAGTTTATAAATGGTGCCCCTGGACATGACATCATCATAACTGCTGTGAAATAAGTGGTGGCTCTTCATACTTCCTCCATTATGCTACTTGATTCTTCTTTCTTGATTGGGATAGAAATTGTCACATATGTGATGAATTAGCACTGACACAGTTTTTATCAAATAAACATATTTTACACCCATCAATTGGACCAGCACTATGTTTGAATCAGGGCAGACATTAAAGTCTTTACTAAGAGCACATCTGTTTGCAGGGCAAATCATGTTGATCATTGTGCATCCTTGCTCATCTGATACGCAGCGTGCCATCTGTTAGTTTGTATATCAGCGTCCTTCTGATGCAAAATCAGCTGACCCTCTGCTGTAAGGCAACACAGCCTTAGAGTCAATCTCACGTTCTGATTTGAAATGGTACATGTTGTTTAGGACAGCCCACAGCAGCCTGTTGCTTTAATTATAGCTTTTCACCGCTTCTAACAGGACATAATAACTCTTTAGCTCTCCAGATTAAAAAAAATTGGTTTCTGTCTGTGACAAAGAAGGTGTTCACCATGTACACAGAAGATAGTTCCTGCAGCACTTGTTTGTTTTCTCAGTTTTTGTAGTCTAGAGGCCGTTAAGTAATTTTCTTTCATGTTTCTTTTTTAGTCAACCAGGCCCAGCCCCTTTTACTGAACCTCCTCTTCCTGGTTCAACTCAGGCATGCGACAGAAAGAGAGCTGGACAGCACGGATTTCAGATTGCTTCATCTGGGTGAGCTTCTGAATTTGTTCAGTCTGGATCTTTGGTTTAGGGATGAGAATATTTTATCTGGAGCATCTTAGTTGACGGGCCTAATAGCTACAGTGTGGTGTTGTGGCTAGAGTGCCAGATTAGGGTAAAAGAAATTCAGGTTCAAATTCCCATTCAGGGACTGAACTCACTGAGTGGCATTGGGTGAGACATTTATCTATTTGCCTAATCTCAGAGAGCTTTCTGTAAGGATAAAATGGGGATGAATAACTCCACTCTGAGCTCCCTGGAAGATTTATAGATTTATTTATTATTGCATTTATTTCCCACTTTTTTCTCCAAGGAGCTCAAAGTGGCATGCATGGTTCTCCCTGCTAGTTTCACAGATCCTAGTCCCACATTCTAACCACTAGGCCACTCTGGCGATGTGTCTGTTTTCCCCAGGTTTTCTACATTCCCTGTAGTATGTTTCTGATGGTAGCAATAGTATCCTGCTTTAACCTCCAAAATGTATGCTGGTGAGGAGTTGTTAACATATATCCTAATTATGATGCACAGCTGTGGCAATATTTATTTCAGGATTTCTTGTGCTCTGCTTTGAAGCCAGATGGATTTTGTCAGTGTCTGTGAATTGCATTGCACACTGATTTGATTGGCGGTCTGAGCAGGTGTAGCTGTTTTCATATGGAGCCTTTCCCCCCAAATATTTAGCATATTGGAATCTGAAAAAAGATGAAAATTATATTGAGTATTTCTATCACACAGTCAGCAATTTGTCTGGAAAATGCAGCCCAACAGACCATGAAATTCTGCATCCGTCCCTCAACTACCTGTATTGGAGCCTTCAGCAGACAACCCCAGCCAGCCAGAAAACAGGTAAAAAGTGATAAATGGATTCTAACTGCCCACTCCCCCTTCAATCTTATTATTAATTAAATTTGTGTACTGCCCTATACCTGCAGGTCTCAGGGCAGTTTGCTACAAGGGGCCTGCCCCTACTGGAGCACTGTTGCTGTGTCAATCCACATTTCCCCCATTTGAATTCAGCCACTGTAGTATATGCATGTGCAAAATGAGTTTGTCCCCCTTGTCTGAAATCACAGTTTCTCTGGTCCATACTAGTAGGTGTTGGAGCTGTTATGTACTGAAGTTCTCACCCTGTGGCAGCAGGGGGATACTGTAGATAGTTTTCACTCAGGTCCACATATGCAAATAAGGGATTGAAAGTGATGTTCAGTGATTGGATAGTTACAGAAAGTTGTTACAGTTGCGTTGTAGTGGAGCTCTAATAAGCAGGCTGGCTGAACCCTTCAGTTCAGTTCCGTTCTGGCCTGTGAATAAAAGAGAGCTGTTTGAAGAATTGTTGTGTCGTCTGATATGTTCACCCACAACTTAACAGGAGCCATGTGCAGAGAAGAAAGGAGGAGGCGCCAGGGCTCCATCTTGTTAAAGACTGAGGGAAACTGGAGGCCAAGGCACGTAAGAGACCTAATATGGAAGCCAATTGGCCTAAATATGGGGAAATCATTGAAAAGATTGGAGACAATTGGAGGTTGCAGAGCTTGGAAAAACTAAAAAACAAGGTGCGAGATTGGTTGCATTATGCACAAATTCAAGAGGTCTTTAAAGTAGATAAGAAGGTTGGATTCCAGGTGGAAAAATCGAAACTAGAGACAGAATTGTTAGAACCAAAAAGTAAACTACTTTCGAGAATGTATAACCTGCTGCTTAAATGGAATACTCAGGATGAGACAGTCAAATCCGCCATGATAAAGTGGGCGCAGGATTTGGGGCATAACATTATGTTTGAAGACTGGGAAAGGTTATGGAACACCGGAATGAAATTTACGGCATGTAGTGCCTTGAAGGAAAACATTATGAAAATGATATACTGGTGGTACATGACCCCAGTCAAGCTTGCTAAGATATATCACCTGTCTGATAATAAATGCTGGAAATGTAAAGAGGCGGAAGGGACATTCTTTCACCTCTGGTGGACCTGCCCGAAAGTGAAGGCCTTCTGGGAAATGATTCATAATGAACTAAAAAAGGTACTGAGATTTACCTTACCTAAGAAACCAGAGGCCTTC